>NC_141687.1:1161416129-1161720379 GCF_964263255.1 Lissotriton vulgaris | reverse complement strand
ACTCTGCTCACTGCTTGTGGAATGGAGGGAATCAAACAAGCCAAGTAGTGTTCCTCTGCTGTTTAAACAACTCAGTTAATGTTTTACTCCAATACCAGGGATAGTTTTATCTAGTTCTTAAGGGGAGTGGCATTCAGGGTAGTTCGAGGAGTTATCCTCATTTGGGTACCGATGGAACCTTGACAGACTACTCGAGGGGTGGGAACTGGGAATTGGTAAGTTATATATGCCTATTATGCTTCAAATTGGATCAGACAGGACATCATACATCACTACTTGCATCCCTACACTAGATGCAATCAGGGGACTCAGCCCATTGGAACACACAACCCTCGTACGATTTGAATAGCACCTACAAAATAATAACTTGGAATGTACATGGACTAATTGATTTTAAAAAGCATCACAGAATACACTCTTACCTGAAGCAATTCAGAATTAGTTCTGCACTACAGCAGGCGACCCACATTTGTGGGGACAACATTCCCAAACCTAGAAAAAAGTGGAGTGGACAGATGTATGCCATGTCCTACTCTAGAAATGCCAGAGGGGTTTTAATGAGGGTCGTACCACGCATCCCCTTTTCCGTGAGAGATACAGTAGTGGATGGGGAGAATAGGTACATGATACCGGTGGATACACTAAATTCCCTTGGTGTCTATCAAACCAATGCATATGCTCCTAAATAGACAATGGAGAATTTTCCCTCGAAATATTGAGGATATTGACTCCTTACATTCAACCAGAAAATATCTGGGCCGGTGACCTAAACTGTGTGCCTGGTGTAGACCTGGATAGGCAACCCCCAAGACAAGGAGTGAAACCTATTACAACTAATAGTATACCCAAAGCTATGACAGGGATAGGACAGATAAATCTATGGAGAATCCACCGTCCAGCGACCAGAGCCTACTCCTGCTTTACACCGGCTGCTGGTAATCATAGCAGTCTGGACTATATACTATTACACACCTCTTGCAATCATTATTTCAAAGGAGTGGTGTATTTGGGAAGATACCTGTTGGAGCACTCTCCACTGCTGGCAACTATGTGGAGGGGTATGGCATAATTAGGGCCCCACTGTGGTGGTTGCATGCAGAAGCCCTATCACATACAAAGTTCTCCCACTGGCTCACTGAGACACTCCAAAGTTACTTCGACACAAACATGAACACAGCCAGCGGCAGGACGATAGAATGGGAGGCTATGAAGATGGTGCACTGCGGGAGAATATGACCTGCATTGACGGGTCAAAAAAGAACTAGAACAAATGCTTAGAACACAAGAGAAACAAAAAAGGACTTAGAAGCCTTGCTGCTCCCCACAAAACATGGCACAGTGGGCTGCCTGAAGGAACATGCCTATTGACATGTGGGGTGTACTGGACAGATTAATCAATAGGACATACCGACAACGACTAAACAGAGAAGGGGCCAAAGTCAGCCACCTACTGGCAAGGCTCATTCTCTCAGAAACATTGTGTACTTCCATACTGTGGCTCCGAGATAGGCAGACATGGCTCATACAAACCCAGAAGGGGATTAATAATATACTCTTCAAACATATGAAGGCACTCTACTCACAAACTCAAAAGGTGAATCACAGAAAATAGCCAAATATATTGCAGACCTCCGACTAGGCAGACTGACCGCTGAGCAGAGGGAAGGGTTTGCAGCCCTGTTGAGCAAATAGGAAATTATGATGGCAAACGAAGCTACGCCCAAAGGGAAACACTGGGAGGGAATGGCCTGCCAGTGGAGATTCATCAAGAGAATAGAAGCCTACTAGCAGACAAACTGCTGGCAGTGTATAATAAAGGTTATACAAAGGGAATACTGCCAGCATCTATGACAGAGGCACAGATCATACTCGTCCCCAAGCCCGAACGGAATCCGCAGAATGTCTCTTCTTATTGCCCGCTGTCCCATCCAAATGTGGATGTTAAAATCTTAAACAAAGTCTTTGGCTAAATGACTCCTTGAAATGAGCACTTCCTTAGTGCATGATGACCAATGTGGCTTCATGCCGCATAGGAGTCCCCTTCACCACTTATGTCAGCTTACACGTGTCTGACACACAGTAGGAAGGACAGAACAGGATTATGCCCTGGCACTTCTCGACATCGAACATGCCTTCAATTTGATTTCTTGGGAATACCAATGGGACGTTCTCAGGGCAATGGGCCTAAGCCAGACCTACATTAAATGGATACAGCTGGTATATACTAAACTGATAGCTAGGGTCCGAACCGCACAGATAATTTCAGAACAATTTGACACGGGTCGCGAGCACACAACAGGACAGCCCAATGCCACACCTATTGTTTGCTTTAGCAATGGAGTCGCTGGCCTGCAGAATAACAGCAGGGCTATGTCCCTAGGGTATTAAAATTGGAAACTCAGTACATGTAGTGTTCATATACACAGATGATACATTGGTCTACCTCCAACACTCGATTTACTCTGTACCGCTAATTTTACATGCACCAACCAAATACTATGAGGTCTCAGGACTGAGAATGAACTGTACTACATCTAAACTTTTTCCAATAGGAGGCCTGTGAGAACTGAGGATTCTCGCACTAGCCAAACTGGGTTATACCTTGACAGACTTCCATCTTCAGATACCTGGGCATTTGCATCACAACAGAGGAGGCAAATAGCCATAGACTGAATATGGGGTGAGTCTTGGACGGCCTCCAAGAATTAATCAGATTTTGGAATATGCTCCCACTGTCTGTCATGGGCAGGATAGTGATCACTGAGATGGCGGTTTGTCCAGATGTCTATATGTCCACTAGGGGGGGCCACATACAGAATCCTGGGACATGTGTTCACAATCCTCAACCAAGCATGTACAGACTTGATCCGGGTGGGTAAAGGAAGCAGAGTATGGTTAGAGACACTGGCACATGAGTGGGAAAAGGGAAGAATGGAATTCCTGGACCTGGAATTGTAATATACAGCTGCCCACCTACATCACACAATTCTTTGGTTAGATGAGGGGGACAACTGGGAGAACAGACTACCGAGAGGTACACTTGAGGGGGAATCATTACCTACCTTACTGATCAGGAGATGAGGGATACCAGATATTCTTCCATGCATTATCTGTCAAGTTGTAAACACGTGGGACATGGCTATCACAAAAGCACTCAAACGCCTACCCTTTGTGAGGAACATGCCTCTATGAGACATAGCAAGGTATGCAGCAGTGGGTGCACTCAGTGAAATAACGTTTATGTGTTAGATATTGTAATCTCTTGTGTGGGACTTGTCTATGCGTGCAAAAGGTAGAAGGTCCTGCTAAAACCTTTATTCTGAAAGAGGAGAGAATTGCCTGAGAACTTCTCAGGAACCTAATGCACTGCGCTATTCACTCCGTGGAGTGTTGGTGATCACAATTTATGCAATTTTAGTACATTAATCATCAAAAGATTCAAGTTAAACATGCAAACAAAAAGTGATAACAATTCAATAAGTCTTCAAAAAATGCCGTTGGTGAAATATTTGTTCAATGGTTGTTTAATTCCTATTCAGGTAAAATTGTTGTATCATCACAAAATTACACATTTTTTTCTTCAACATAATTTGTTGGTGTATCCCAATGCATTTCGGGCTTGGTAATCAGCCCTTCGTCAGGGGAATCTACAAAAGGATAATATATACATAAGTATGCTATTGCAAGCAAGAAATATATATGACATTACATATAAAGAGAGCCAGGCCATGTGTTCTAAGAGCAAAACTGTGTGCTAGTTGGAAAAGGTCCAAAACTGGTGGCTAGTAGAGGCAGAGAGACCAGCGGGGATAAGATGCAGAACCTCATGTGAAGAAAGAAAGCCTCCTGGTGTGTCTGTTAAAAGCCAACTAAGTGTTTTGCCTTATTTTAAACGAAAACCTCCAAACGTGTGCTCAGAGAAAAACAGACTACATGCTTTCCTTATATGGAATATACGAGCATGTGCCCACAAAAAGAAGACATAGCCCCATTCGCACAAGTGGCCACAGCCATGTCAGTAGAGAGGGGCAAGAGAGGGGAATGCTTAATTCTGATCGACCTATACCCAGAAACAGAATGATCACATCATTTTAGGGACAGACGACATTTAATAGCGCTAACCACAGTATTCTGTGCAGAGCTTTGGACAACAGCACTTGTTCATTTACAAATTAAGCAGTGCTTTAGATGATCCTGACATTCAGTGGAATGACAGGATGAGCTCCAGCTTTCCATCTATGCTTTTTTTTCATAAGACTGTGGTCAGTGTGCATCTGTCTGAACACCATGAAACTACCAACATTCTGGGTGAATTACAGTCTCTCTTCAGACCACAAAGGAGAAGGTAAAAGCTGCTGTACAACAGGCACCAAGGTCAAGGATGTACCTTGATCCTCGTTGGTGTAGCCACAGCTTTAAATTAATCAAAGATGGTCACAACACACAATCGCCCACGTTGCTGTCGCTGGCAGCTCAGTTCTTTGTGGGCAACTACCTTGCCATGAGGTCCTGCTGTCGCATTCGTGAATGTGTGAAAGACACCTTACGAGCCGCCTGAGCCATTTTCTGAAGCAGGACCGGAGGAATCATGAAATCAGAAGAAACAGTAATCGCGCAAGAAATCACTGTCCACCACTTCTTTTCAAGAGCAAGAAAGGCCATTTTATTTAAGACAGGTGTGTAAATCAATATCTGTTGAACACATTAATTTATTCAATAAATTCCAATCTTCACAGCATGACTAAATATCCCTACCTAGGAGTAACCCCCCCACCAAGTTAACCCTAACCAAAAACCAGAACAACTAACTCTTGAAGAATACTCCCTGATTTTTCCAATAAACTGCCCTTTGAGGATGGACCAACCCGCTCCAGCCTGCCCACCCCCACTAGAAAAACCGCCTACCAAAAGAACCAAGACACCTGTCCTAAAGTGGCGAGGCCCGAAGGCCAGAGCAGCGCCTAAAGCACTGCAAAGTGTAAAAAACCTAGCGAGAAAAAAGGGGAAGGGTGGGTGGGGCAAACGAACCTTCCTTCACCGCCTCCCACTACGCACTTCCTTTCCCGCCTGCCTCTAGCCCCTTTTATAACCTCCCCTCCAATCACCCACACCTGCCCTGTCCAGCCTATGCTCGCGCGAACAAACCCAGGGAGAGACCGGCTCGCGCCCGGCTCTCCCTGGGTCCCCCCATACGGAGTCACGGCTTTTGCCCCCAGTACAAGCTGCACAGCTACACGCAGCGAGCCTGCAAAATACTCTGTTCATGGCAGTCACCCGCTGCCAGTCCTAAAAAGAGCCGCCGTAGCCGCCTGAAAAAGCCTGACCACCTCTGCTTATCTTAAAATTCTGCTGAGCAGTGTAAGCCCCCGTAACTCCGGCTGCTATATTCATCATCTGGTGGAGCTCCGGTGGTTGCCTCGAAGGAGCGTGCCCTCACAGCCGAGTGGACCGCACCCACCATTACAGATCACCATGCTCCCACTGGTGAGTGAAAGCGCAATGGTGAGGAAAATGTCCCGGGCCCGTCCTCCCCCCTAAAACTCCATAATGAGAGTGTTGTGATGCATATCAGGGGCTGGAATTCAACATTTGAATCCCCAAACGCTATCTCAGACATGCTAGCCTGACTTAAAAATGGCAACTGCGGGGTATATTAACCGAAGGATGATTATGCACACCGATAGTCAGGCCACTGTGCAATCCTGTTTTTGCAACCCCTGGATATCTAATTAATTAAAGAAGCGCTAAAAAGTGAGAAGTTCCCAACCCAGAGTCAAGGACAGGACAATAGCAGCAAACTGTGGAGAGGAGGACCCATGAGAACCCTTGGAAGCCCAGGCTGGTGCGGCACAATAGGGCTGGAGTGACTGCGGTCCTGCACTATTGCCCAAAGTAGCCTGAGATTGGTCAGAGTGGGCCTGCGAGGGAACGCAACTGTTGCTATCTCCATGAGGGGGAAAGACCGAAAAACAGTGGGAACCCACCCCCGAAATAACAACCTGTGTGTGGCAATAGGAACCCCAATGCCGCACCTAGCACTGCCTGACGCTGGTATGCAGCCCCCAAGCACGCCAGAGATGCTCTGCTTAGCGAGACGCTCCTAACACCTGCAAGTAGGGGCAGAACAAAACGTGGACATCTTTAAGTAGTCCTGTGTACTGATGGGGAGATTTCCAGAGCAGTGCTGGAGTTGCGTCACGCTTGTGACACAACTCCAGCACTGTCTCATCTTTACGCCATCTAATGCATCACGCATCTGCCTATCTGTGTGCCACGGGGCACCGCATTGTAAATGCAGCGCATCCATCGTGGCGCACAGGTAGTTGTGCGTGACGCATCTTTCTTGGCGCATCCCTTCTGATTTGCAGGGATGCGCCAGAAGTTGTAAATCTGCCCCGTGATGTTTCTGCCAACATCGCTGAAGCCTAGAGGAGTCACTATACAGCACACATCAACCCACTCATAAATGCTGGGCGGATCTACGCATTACACCCTGTCCAACAAAATGGTTGATACCTAAACCAATGGGGATAGAAAGAGGTCTTTCAACAGCTTGAACACACGGATGTACGACGTTACAACGTGTACTTTTACAACGCGTGCCGTTACTACGCAACTTTTACAACGCAAGTCGTTACAACGACTTGCGTTGGGGGGTGCTGGTAGTAAATATTTTAATTTACTATTCCAACTCCAGTCCCCGTGGATAGTAGGGAAGGAGTCGGATAGTAAATTAAACTATTTACTATCCTGGAGCGCCCCCCAGCGCAAGTCGTTGTAACGACTTGCGTTGTAAAAGTTGTGCGGTAACAGTACCGCGTTGTAAAACCTTAGTTGTAAAGGTTGTTCCCCTGAACACACACAAGGGGGCCACCATCTTGCTCCTTGCAACCCTGCAACTACCCCGCCTTATTGAAGACTGCTACGCTTTGTTCGTGAACCTGGATAACACAGTGCACTTTGCAATGCTGTGGATGACCTAGTGACAACCATCTTTACCCTAGAAATTGGTTGCCTAGGTCCTACCTATTGATACCAAAGGGGATGATAGAGGGAACGTTTGAGCAAATCGAACACCCAACCCCTATCAACTGATCTGGGTTTAATCCATCATCATTCTTAAGATCACTCCACCACCCCAGTTCAGACATGGCCATATGCAAATCATTCTGACCCTGTGCCTCATGGGAACAGTCCAGCCCGAACTGCCAAACCATGTCCTCCCTGGACCGGAAACAAGCACACTGGGACCGGTTTCGGGTTCATAACCCTCATCAGCCAGGCTATCTTGAATCCAGTGGCAAGGTGAGCAAGGGACCCACATCTGGGCGTACCCTGCCAACTTAGGGCGAACAGAGCGACACCAAAGGGGATGATGGAACGAGCATTTGAGCAAATCAAACACCCACCCCAGTCAACTGATCTGGGTTTAATCCATCATCATTCTTTAGCTCACTCCACCACCCCAGTTCAGACATGGCCATATGCAAATCAGTCTGACCCTGTGCCTCATGGGAACAGTCCAGCCCGAACTGCCAAGCCATGTCTTCCCTGTACTGGAAACAAGCATCCTGGAACCGGTTTCGGGTTCATAACCCTCATCGGCCAGGCTATCTTGAATCCAGGGCAAAGTGAACAAGGGACCCACGTCTGAGCACACCCTGCCAACTTAGGGTGAACAAAGCGATACCAAAGGGGAGGATGGACGGAGCATTTGAGCAAATCAAACACCCACCCCAGTCAACTGATCTGGGTTTAATCCATCATCATTCGTTGGCTCACTCCACCACCCCAGTTCAGACATAGCCATATGCAAATCAGTCTGACCCTGTGCCTCATGGGAACAGTTCAACCCGAACTGCTAAGCCATGTCCTCCCTGGACCTGAAACAAGCATCCTGGGACCGGTTTCGGGTTCATAACCCTCATCAGTCAGGCTATCTTGAATCCAGTGGCAAAGTGAGCAAGGGACCCACGTTTGGGCATACCCTGTCAACTTAGGGTGAACAAAGCGATACCAAAGGGGATGATGGACAGAGGGGGGTCGCCCAATTTCTACCATCATCTCTGACTGCATTCAAACTCAATCACACCAGACCAGTGCATGCTCTTCCCCTATTAACTTGATACAAATCCCAACTACCCTCCAGAACAGCCAAGTCAGAAAGACAACAGCTTCTGCCTGAACTGCATGCTACACAATTGTCGGTCTGCAGTCAATCACCATCTAGAGATTTCATACAATTTCCAAATGTGGTGGGTATGCTAGATGAACTGCACATCTATTAGCACCATTATTCAGTGTGTTTCACCAATATACTTCAAGCCACATTGTGTGTGGGTGCTCTCATAGTGTCACAATACCCACCCACCAGGGTATAAAACCACTAGGTCTATAAACAGCCTAGAACAATGTCCAACAAAAACAAAGAAGCACACCAATTGGTCGTAACTCTCATCCATAGTCAATAATCTGTGGTTCAATCAGTCGAAATGAGTTTTCTTTGGAAGAATTTCACAACAGTGGTCGAATCAGGTCACTTGGATTAATTTTATTCCATTTCATTGAAAAATAAGGAGCAGCAGCAGCCAACATACGTTTCGCCCTCCTGGGCTTTCTCAAGGCTCAAATCCAAGTTGGTAAATTCAAAACATCTTTCTCAAGTATATGAAGTAAATGACTTCTTAAATGGTCAATATAAAATCCAAGCCGAAATGCAATACTTTATGGTTGTTCTTAAATGAAAAGCAGTCAATCGGGTAGAATATAAACCCGGTTAGCGACCATGTCAATGATTAATGTATACCTGTTTATCAACTTCTGTCCTCGACTCTGGAGGGCTTTCTTCTCCTCCACAAGCATGGGACCCTGATACGTCCTCTCTTTAATTCCGAAGCAATCTGTGCTCTTAGTACCGGCGTTTGCCATTGTGAAATTCTTCCAAAGAAAACTCATTTGGATAGATTGAACCACAGATTATTGACTGTGGATCAGAGATACGACAAATTGGTGTGCTTCAGTTTTTTTTGTTGGACACCATCTAGAGATTTCTGACTCTATCCAGCCTCATAATCTTGACATCTTGATCCTCACAGAAACATGGCTCAATGTCTCATGTAACCATGCTTTAGACCTTCTTCTTCCTACCAACTACTCAATTTTGCTTCTTGACTTGTAAGATAGACATGGTGGAGGTTTTGCACTCATTCACCGAAACTCCCTGAGATGCGGAAAACTCCCAGGGACTCATTTTCAGTCCTTCAAAGGCATGTCAGTGGAACTGCCACATCTACTACCTCCAACTTCAGATTGAATGTCATTTACGCCATCCGGGTCAAATCAACACCTTCATAGAGGACTGCATGGTTTTCTTTACCTCACAACTCACCAGCTCAGACAACAATATCTTCCTTGGGGACTTAAACATCCATTGAGGAGGTGTGGGCAACAGTTAGGTGGACACTTATACCTCCTTTCTTAATGCCAATGACCTCCAGCAACACTGCCAAAAACGCACACACCGCAAAGGCGTCATACTGGATCTCATAATCTCCAAGTCCACCAACCTAAAGACAAATGACCCCATCCTAGTCTCCTGGTCTGATCACATGCAGATTCCATTCTCCCTAACCGGCTCGCATACCAGAACATATGGACAACCAAAGAAAGAGAAAATATGGATCAGGGACACATCCAACCTTGACACAGAAGCTATGGCCATCACGGCCCTGCCCACCCTAATTTCTATTACACCTCACCTGAATAATAACTCTGCCACTGGAAAATACAACTCTTGCATGGAATCTCTTACCAACAAATTTACACCCCTGAAGTGCAAATTATCCAGAATAAAACCCTTCAGGCCATGGTTCTCTAAAGAGCTTTCTAAAGAAATAAAAGCTTATCAGAAATGTGAGAAAGAATGGAGACAAGCGCCATCTCACCTGAGTTTGATAAGCTTCGCAAAGCGAGAAACCCATACAAAAACCGAATCCTCAGAGCCAAATTTTCCCACATCGGAGCCATCATGAATTCTGCAAAGAATAGACCGAAGCGCTTGTTCAAGGTCATTACACAGACTACTAACCCATCCACCATTTCGGCTTCTAAGTCATCGGTGGCCCGTTGCAACGACTTCGTGGATTTCTTTGATAAAAAGTTTAGAGACATCCATATCTCACTGCCCATCAACAACTCACTTGAAACGGTTGAGACTCTACCATGCAAGGCACTACAATCAAAGTCATTCTTCTCTCCAATTTCCGAACAGGACCTACAATGAATAATCTCAAAAGTAAACCCGCAAACCACCATCAGGACTCAATTCCAGGTTCTATCAGCAAATCCCTTATCATACACCTTCTCACCATATGGCCCACCATGGTGAACACCTCCCTCAAACAGGGCCTCTTCCCAGAACGTCTACAAATAAGTCCAATAAACCCTCTCCTGAAAAAACAACCTCTCAATCCAGAGAACATGAGTAGCTACTGCCCAGTCTTCACACTCCTGTTCTTAGGCAAAGTCTTTGAAAGTTGTGTAGAGTTCCCTCTAGTCTCAGTCATTCGTACTAACAATCTCCTAGACTCACCCCAATCAGGTTTCTGCCAGGGTCACAATACAGAAACTGCAAACCTCCAAATAGTTGATGATTCCCTCAGAATACTCGACTCCAGAAACTCCTGCCTCCTGATCCTCCTGGATTTATTCACTGCAATCAACACTGCCAGCCATCGGTACCTCCTTCTTTACTCTTGAACTTCTCATGGGATGTGAAGGCATAGTCCTCAACTGGTTCTCCTCATACCTATCCAACAGTGCCCAAATTGTGAAATTGGTCAGCTCACTCTCGAGTCAAGTCAACATTCTACAAGATGTTCCTCAAGGCTCTCTCCTCTCCAAAACACTCTTTAACCTCTACCTTGAACCTCTTGTCTGATTCTCAGAAACTTTGGGATTCTCTTCCACCTTAACACCGACAACACCCAAATATACTTGAAAATCTCATCCCCGGGAGACATTGTCCTGCTTTCAAAAACACTCTTAAAGATTCAAAACTGGATGTCCAACCACCATTTAAAACTCAACCCAAATAAAACAGAATTTCTTTTGATCTCACCTCCGAAAGAAAAAATTCCAGTACAAGAATGGATTACCACACTTTATACCCTGGATGGCTGCCCGCAATTGTCCATGGTGTCAGATCACTCAGCATCACCCTTGATAACCATCTCAATCTTCGCAGCTGCATCACAGCCATGGCAAACAGTGCATGCTGCAGCTTAGGCAGCTTTGGGACATCAGACAATTGATTCTGGAACAAGACTTCAAAAAATAGTGGTGTAGTCTCTCATTCTATCTAGCCTAGACTATGGAATTGCCCTTCTCTCATTCATTCCCAAGGTTCACCTAGGCCCACTGAGAGCAATACTACAGGCTACAGCATGCTTCATCTTTGGTTTTAAGAGATTTGATCACATTTCCCCTGCCCTGCTAGCCCTCAATTGGCTCCCCATTTGAGCGTGGGACCAATTAAAAATTGCTTGTATTTCCCACAGAGCGCTGCACTCCTCCTTAGCCTCCTATCTAAACTAGAAACTCAAAATCTCAGGAGCAAATAGTGAGTCCAGAAATGCCCAATCCGTGCTATTGGAACCCCCCACTTTCAATCGAGAATGATACAAGAACCAGTCTTTCTCTGGAAGTGCCACTAGAATATGGAATCTCTGACTTCGTCCCTCCGTCTAACCACCTGCTCAGTAAACTTCAAAAGGGACCCCAAGCTCCTCCTTTTTGACAGACATTTTGGTTAAATTCAACCTTGATCTGCCTTATGTACTCCCCCACTACGATCTGCCCTCATTTTATGACCCGACCACTTAAATCGATGCTTTGACTGTGTATTGCCCTGGCTCCTTTGCTACAGCTATTTATTGTGATAAGTCCTGCAAAAACCCACCGTTGTTAACATACAAGATTAATTACTAGTATTGTAACCCACTGTAATTCTTGTATCCTGCTTGTTTTAAAGTGCTCTAATGCCTTCGTGCCATATCACAGTGCTATAAAAAAATTGTAAAAATAGCGAGGAGGAGCTTCGCGGGCAAGCAAGATGGCCGCGTATGCTCGGAGCTCCAGGAGACCCTCCGACCCTCCGCATAAATCCTGATGAGAATCCTGATCCACGGCAGTGGAATACTGTGGGTGAACGGTTGTTGAGACGGGACCCGCTGTCCGATTCCAAATCCAACACTCCTAGACGGAGTTACACCGTGTTGAAGATTCGTGCCAGTGACGTGTGCTGTGAGAGTGACTACTCCATTGGCCCAACGAAGCACGCGGAGTTGCGGAGTGGTACGGCGCTGATCAGCAACTGGTGTCCGCGACACCTGAAAGTCACATTGAAATGCTGGTGTGGCCCTGGTGTGCGGTCCATTGTTCTGGTCCCCGAAACCATCATGGCGGGCAAAGGCGAGCAAGATAAGGCGTCTATCCGAGTGAGTAGGAAAACTACTTATTCCCAATCGAACAAAATGGATCGCTACGCCCAGCAGAAGAACTCACCAGGCGTAGCTGCCCGGCCTAAGAACTCTCATCGAGACGAGTCGCCAGACACATCGGACCCGACACTCCGGGATGTTATGGGCGCCATTGAGGGCATTAAAACGGAGATGCACAAACACCACGAGGTCCTGACGCACAAAGTCGATACCCTGGCGATTGAGATTAACTTGATTAGAGCTGATCTGGGTAAGACCAACGATAGGGTCAAATCGTTGGACATTAAAACCGCGAGCCTCACAACTGATGTGTCGGACCTACAAACAGAGGTCCGAGACTTGAGGTCGGCCAACAAACTTTTCTCGAGGCGACTGGATGATTTTGAAGGATGTGCCAGGTGACAGAACGTTCGAATCATTGGCGTACCAGAAGGGGCAGAGGAATCGGCCACTGATCTCTTTGTGGAAGACTTGATACAAACTCATCTGGCCCCTGCGGGCCTCAGCCGTTTCTTCTCAGTGGAGCGTGCTCATAGACTGCCGGGGGGCCGCCCGAAACTGGGTGCCCAGCCGAGACCCATTATAGCGCGGCTGTTTAACTTCAGGGATCGGGACGCTATCCTGCAGGCCTCAAGAAGGAACGGGCCGCTTAAGTTCCAAAATGCGGACATAAACTTTTATCCGGATTTTACACGGTCGGTACAGCGGCAGCGACAAAGTTTCGCGGGGGTGAAGAGGCGACTCAGAGACCTGGGTATGAAGTACTCGATGATGTTCCCTGTGAAACTGCGCATTGAACATGATGGTCGTGCTATATTCTTTGATTTGCCTGAAGTGGTGAGCGAGTGGTTGGACACTTTGCCGCAGAGACATGATGAACGCGAGGAACATTCGGAGGGCGCCTCGGGAGGCCCTGACCAACAGGAGTAGAGTCTATTCTCGCAACTTTATCGAACGGTGGGACTGTTGGTGACAACCGATGTCACAATACCGCACTTTATAATGAATATCCTTCACTCTGTTATGGAGGGTGGCGCGGGGGCTTGTGTGATCTCCATTCTCCTCTAGGGTCTTTCTGTAGCTTAGTTTTCTGGGGTGACAGGCACACTGCTGGTTGGGGGGGCCACTTAGTCTGATGCAGGGGTGCAGGGTGGGGGGTGGTTCGATTGTTGGTTGTATGTTTTTTCCTTTTTTCTCTTTCTCTTCTTCAAGGCAATGTAAAGACTGTAATTCTTCTGATAATGTAACTATGATGCCTGCCGGGATTGGCGAAGGCCCACAATTCGACGATGGGGGGTAGGAAACTGAAAGTATTGTGTTGGAATGTCAACGGGCTGGGGGATCGCATAAAGAGAGGTGTGGTTTTGCAATTGTTTAAAAGATGTATGCCTGACGTTATCTTGTTACAAGAGACACACTTGGTGGGGAATACGTGCCAATCGCTTAACAGGAAGGGTTTCAAGATGGTGGCACACTTGGGGTTCTCTTCGGGTTCCCGGGGGGAGGGGATCATGGTGCGCGCGTCTCTCCCTTTTGAGATTGGCTCTATTGTTTCCGATGAGAGGGGGCGGTACGTTGCCGTCTCGGGGAGATAGGAGGGGCGGTCTTTGGTTCTGGTTTCGGTTTACGTTCCCCCTGGGTTGCAAAACAACACGTTTCAGGACATTGGGGGAGCCATTTTAGGTCTCCCTGAGGGTCTGCTTATTATAGGAGCGACTTCAATTCAGTTTGTTGGGGGACCCTAGACAGACGTCCACCCAGAGATCTCCGAGGTTCGCAATCGTGGCTTCCCGACTTCCTGGACACCATGGGACTTATTGATTGCTGGCGGCTTATGCATCCTACCCAGAGTCAATACTCATTCCACTCAGGGGTACATGGAAGCCTCTCCAGAATCGATTATGTTCTGGCTCTAGCGGCCCACGCGTCGGCAGTCTCTGAAGCCCGATTACTGGCTAGGGGCATCTCAGACCATTCCCCGGTCTGGGTGTCCTTTGACTTCGACATCGTGGCGACCGAGAGGGTGGTATCGGTTAATCTGTGGTACTTTCGTAACCCCAAGACTCGTGGCCTCATGGCCAAGGCTATTGAGCTTTATTTCTCTGAAAACTCGGGGTCAGTTACATCTGCTGTTACCCTATGGGAGGCATTTAAGACCGTCTTGAGGGGTGAGGCGTTCTCCCTTATTGCTGATGTTCGGAGACGCAGAGACGCGGATGTGGTGCTTATCGAGTCTGAAATTAAAGATCTGGACTCCCAGTTGGAAATCGACCCGACACCGGACCTACTCCATGTTCTCTCACTTAAACAGTCAGAGTATCGGGCTACTGTTAATGATGCTGCCAAGGTCATGGGTAGAGAGAAACAGGGTAGGATCTACGATGTCGGGGATAAGGCTGGCAAACTCATCGCTTGGCTGGACAAAAAAGAGAGAGCCAGCCGTGTGGTCCCGGAGGTGCTGGGGGAGGACGGCGTAATTGTCACCGACCCGAGTGCCATTGTCATGACGTTTGCAGACTACTTCGAGGCTGTTTACGCCTCGGTCTCTGACTGACATGTCCGAGACTGACTCTGGGGAGCTTTTGGCAGAAGCGGAACTCCCGTGTCTGCCAGAAGCGGATCGGGACGACTTGGATAGAGATATTACCGCCGATGAGATTGCCCTCGCCATACGCTCCCTTAGGTCCGGCAATGCTCCCGGCCCCAATGGTATACCTGTGGAGCTTTATAAGATTAAGCCTGATGTCATCTCCCCGCCCCTGCGGAACATGTTCCTGGAGGCACAGGAGATGGGCGTGCTTCCCCTGGACCAGAGACTGGCCACCATTGTGGTCATTCATAAGGAAGGGAAACCCAGAGACCTGTGTCGATCGTATCGTCCCATCTCTCTGCTGAATGCTGAACCCAAGATTCTGGCTAAATTGCTGGCCAACCGTTTGGTTGGAGCGATTGGCAACTTGGTTCACCCGGACCAGTCGTGCTTTATTCCACACTGCAACACTGCCCTTAACCTCCGGAGACTACATGGGGCCCTTGCCAGGGCCCACACACTCAGGGAGCCAGCCGTCCTGGCGTCTTTGGATGCTACGATGGCGTTTGACTCCCTCGAGTGGAACTATCTGTGGGCAGTGTTGGCGAAGTTCGGATTTGGTCCGGAATTCATAGGGTGGGTCAAGCTTCTGTACGCTAGCCCGCTTGCCAATGTAACGGTTAATGGTCGTGTATCTGCGTCCTTTGCTCTCCACAGAGGCACCAGGCAGGGTTGCCACCTGTCGCCCCTGTTGTTTGCATTGGCGCTTGAACCGCTGGCTGGGTGGCTGCGACTCCACCCAGATATCAACGGAATACGCTGGTCCCCTGGATTCGAGGACCGGGTGTCGCTATATGCAGACGACATCTTACTATATCTCACCTCTCCTTGTAAGTCACTCATTGTGGTGTGTGATGTGCTACGTCTCTTTGGTCAGCACTCTGGCCTGGTTATTAACTGGTCGAAGTCACACCTGTATGTGCTGAGAGGGGGCACGCCTCGGCTTCCAAGGGACTGCAGCATACAGGTCTAGCGGCATGGATTCAAATACTTGGGGATCTATATTTCAATGGATCCCAAGGTCCGCTACATGAATAACTTGCTCCCCCCTCTCGTCCGTCTACGGCGTGACGTAGAGGGCTGGCGAAAACTCCCGCTTTCCCTGCCTGGGCGTGCGGGACTGTTTAAAATGATGTCCCTGCCTAGGTTCCTGTATGCTCTTCAAAATACCCAGGATCCGGTCCCATCCAGCTACTTTAGGGAGGTCGAGGGTTTGCAGCGGGCCCTTCTCTGGGATGGCAGACCACGCATCGCCATTACGAAGCTTACGCTCCCGTGGTATGACGAAGGTATAGCATTGCCTGACATCCGGAGATACTATTGGGCTTCCCAGATAGCAGCCCATAATCACGGCCTCTACGGTCCAGCGGTAAGCCCAGGCTATGCCATGGATCGGTGGCTCCTGGACGACGGGAAGTATCATAGGGCGATATACTCGAGATCTCTGGATGGTCGAATGTCTGGACCAACGAAGACAGCTGTACACATATGGCGGACGATTACAAAGTCACAGGGGTGGAAGGGTAGGCTTACGATGGCAACTCCTCTTTTTGATTCTGAAATACTGGGCAAACTATGGCACACGAAGGGATTCGACAAGTGGGACATGATAGGCATATCTAAGGTGGAAGATATGATTGTGAAAGGAGAGATAAAATCCTTTACTCTTTTACAGACAGAGTACCAGCTGGGTGGAACGGAATATTTCCGGTACGCCCAGCTGCGTCATGCCCTTCTAGCAGCGATGCCGGAGGGCGATAAGATCCCCGAATATTCCCCGTTGGAGGATAGGGTGCTGGACGGCCATATGCCGGACAGTGCCATTTCCTTAATCTATAAAAAACGTATTAATGTCCGTACTGACCTCCTCCTTGGGGTGAGAGACCAGTGGGTGCGTGATGGGATAGAGCTGGATGATGAAGACTGGCAATATGCAGTGTCCTCCACTAAGGAGGTGGCGATCCCGGCCAGGCTGCGACTGGTTCAATTAAAAATTCTTCATAGGGTGTACGTGACGGGTCCCAGGTTCATACATATGGGTCATTCAGTGGACGGCCTCTGCAGGCGCGACTGTGGTGCTTTAGCCACCTTTATGCATATTATTTGGGAGTACAGTGTAGTTGCCTCCTACTGGAGGCGGGTACATATGATCATGAGCGAGGTGACTGGGGTGGATGTTCTGGCCGAGGCCAGACGCTGCCTCCTTAACGTATGGGGTCCAACTGATTATAATAGTGCACAAACACAATGGGTCACCCTGGGAAACATGGTCGCGAAACGGGATATTGCTCAGATGTGGGGTGCTGCTACAGCCCCAAAGGTGGTTCAGTGGAAGGCCAACATGGATTGGTGTATGTTCCGAGAGAAGACGGTTTATGTGGCCAGGGGTAAACCCAAAAAGTGGCAATAGATATGGAACGAGTATAGGGGTGATATCTGTATACCGCCTGACACCGCCCCCCTGGAAGAACGGCTGACCCCGTAGCCTATGGCTCCAACACATGTTCTATTAGCAGATCTATCCTGTATCCTCCCCCCCCCCTATATGGTCTTTCAAATGGGTGCTGTTCAGATTGTTTCTTAGGTTATTTGGCCTAGCCTTTCCCATGCCCGGGCTCTGTTACACAAATGTTTAAATTGCCTTGCTTTTTAGCACTAGTTTGGTGCTTTCTCTTTCTCATCTTAGTTAATTTCTTAAAATTGCACATAAAAACCTTGGTACGATTTGGTAACATGCTTCTTGTACACCAGCCTTCTGACTGATAATATGCTGCCTAGCCTCTGGGATGTAAGGCTAAATAGCTGTGTGCACTGACTCGAAAATAAAGGTTTTCAAAAATTAAAAAAAAAAATACATTGTAAAAATAAACATCACATCAGAAGACCTCTTGCAGAAAATGTGGGCCAGCCTTCAGTGTGATTACGTTTATTATAACTATCAAATCGTACACAACAAGTGAATTCAAGCCACTCTCAGTATCTAGTGGGTTGTCCTTTGGGGTTTCCTTGTCTGTGGTCCTTTTCAAGTTTGACAGTCCCTTAAGTAACACTATCAGCAAGTACAACTGAGTTTCACTTTTCATTATTAAATCTTGTGTAATAAGCTCTTGCAAGAGCAGGAGTTATATCAGTCTCTGCATTGTCCATCATGGCAAAAGTAAATACCATAATCAAGAATATTTTCTATCACCTCTGATACATCATGCTACGGGCCTAATCTGTAGTGTACTCTGTTGCAAAGGCAGCGGAGTAATAGGGGTAAATAGGTCTTCCAATGGCCTGATGTAGTAGGAGCAACTGCAGGAAGGACATTGCGCCTTCTGCCAGATTTAGGAAAAACCCGATGGCGAGGGACAGGAAAAAACAATAATGACAACTACACCCTGGAAGAAAACTCAGTCATTAGTTTTTTCTTTTTCATAAACAAACTCCCACCGTGGGAGTTTTTTTTCAAAAACAAATATACATCAAAAGTTTGGTGTTAAGCTTTCAAAACCGACAGCGCGCATACACCAAACGTTTGGTACATTGATAAGGACCACCATCACTGTGGTCTCTTTCAACTTACAGAGATGACTGCAGGGCTATCAATCATGTGAAAATTTGGCAGTTGAAGTACCCTGGGGATGGTGGAAGTGATGTCCTCACGAGGGTCACCCGGCCAAAAATTAAAGTCTCCTAAGGGATGGCATAAATATAGGGCAGCACCAATATTAAGACCAAAAATAACCTGGTCTTATCATGGCGAAATGCGGAGAAATTATTAATTTCTCCTAGTTTTTGTTGTTTCTATGTGTGCTGAATTGTGCAGCACACATAGAAACAGAAAATCGTCATGAATGATTGTTTATGTCAGGAAAGTGTCTCTTGCCTTGATAGATCAGAGGCCATATCCATCTCACTCAACTGACTTCACTCATTGTCTCAGCCAAAAACAACTTCTACAAATTACCCACTAAGTCTCAAACAGAAGGTAAGCACTCTTCAAATCAGCTACATTCTCTATCAACTTAGTTTAGACGTGCCAAGCTCACACTTAACTGACAAGAGCAATGCCATCATTCACTTGTTCGTGACAAAATAAACATGACCAAAACACACATCAAATTCACCACACAACATTCATCTTCCCTCTAATCACTCCTCCATTCACCCTGAAATGAATGATCTTTAGTCTTCTCGCACAAACTGACCTTGTCGACTCCCTTAAAGTCATGTCCTACGTAGATTACATTCTTCTCTCATTTATTGTGAAAACTTTCTAAGGAGCTGGTTTCACATACCTCGGCGGTATGATAAGTCTCTCCCTCATTCAAGGAACCTTTGCAGACAACCTCAAAATAGGACACCTCATCCCCTTTCCAGGATTGGGAGGATGGGTGGGGGAAATAACGGGTAGCCGGCACTTTTGTCAGGATTTCGCGGGCACTTTTGTTAAAATCGCCGCATTTTTACAAAAGTGTCGACTTCACGGGCACTTTCGTAAAAATCGCGGCATTTTTACAAAAGTGCCGATTTCACGCCAAACCTCGAAATTGCAAAATCCTGGAGGGTCTGATATTGTAGGGACTATGAGCCCCTCTGCCACACAGGCAGGCGCAAGGAGCCGTTGGATGCGGGGCAGTCGGGCTTTCCAACCGCCATCCTTCTGCCCGCCATTATAATGGCGGGCGGTGATTCAGTCACCGAGGACAGTGAGACCGCCACTGACAGGCTTTTTTGACCGTCATCGTAGTCGGCCCCTATATCTTTTAAGTGTTTTCATTGCTGCTACCAAAGTCAATCTGGAAAAAATGGAAAAACATATTTGACCCGAAAACGGACCAATTAATTATATAATAATATTAACATTTAGATACTAGAATGTAATGGCTAGCCAGACAATTCTCTGTGAGCAAATGTTAGGAGAGTTCTATGAATTATAGTAAGAAATGTAGGTTGTTCTTGTAGATTATGGTGCTGTTTTTATTGCCTGGTCCTCTTATCTTTTTCTCCCCTCTCCAGTGTATGTTTTCATATATCATCATAGAATTAGGAATCTAATTTTGATAATAATGAGTAGTGGATATGTAATTTTAATTTAATGCATTATTTTGTCATAATATTGATACTACATTGCAACAGGTCTTGAGTCTATTTGTAATTATATTGTAGTAAACAAAGGTGTTATTCACTTACTTTCAGCCCCCAGATGTCTTCCATCAGCAAACTTCTTTTATTGTAAACAAATCTGGAAATGTACTCTGATTCTGACCTACCCTTAAAACCCGGTGCAAATTCACTCGTGAGGAGCTGCTCCGTCAGACGAAAACAATTCATGATTGCACATTATTCTCTCACTCGGACAGATCCAATGAAGGGATCTTCTGACTTAGGTGAATTGTATAGCTTGGCCCATATATCGACCCTACAATATTGTCTATCACTATATCGTCAAGGTGACAATATGTAGGGCAGAATTGATGTACAATTCTATATCCCCCTCTGCAGGATGGGATTGGGATAAAAAATGGACCAGGCACACCAAACAAAGTGCAAAACAATGCTTCAGCAAAGTTTTATGAAAAGAAAGGAGGTGGGGGGCGGGGCATGTTTTATTAACTTCACTTAGATTAAAAAAAATTGCACAGATTAGTTCACACTGCTGAACCACACATGAATGCAAGTGAGACCACTTCTTCTCAGGCACCATGCCCCCGCTCAATCAGCATACATTAATGTGCCGGCCCAGCCAGAGAAGGGGAGTAATACCTCCACCCATCTGCCTCTAAAAAGGCCGCTCAGGCACCCACTGGGCCGCTGGGGCATTCTTTTTTTTTTTTTTTTTTATTTCAGTAATTTTTATTGAAAATAAAGAGCATATTTACATGGTACAGGGTGGATCACATGGGGAAAAGGAAAGGAAAAAGATGCACAGACAGATCCCAGGCTGCCCAAAAAAGCACTCACAGCTAGAACTCGGCTCCTGGCCCTTCGGACATTTCCCGAGTGCCTGTGTTACCAATCCGACCCTGCCCCTCTGCCCATCTTGACGATATTATGGAATCCGATATAGCGGCGTCAGTATATATGCAGGGCAATATTTAAACTTCGCTATTGTGACTCCCATCCCTGACTGGCAGCACGGATTGTCTGGTAGTCTTTGCTATCAGACGTTTGGAAAGTATCAACACATATCTACCTTGGACAGGAGGAAAGGATGTACAAAAAGGCCTAGATTGGTTGCAGTGCTGCAGAAAACGAGCCTGGCACTGCATGCCGGTGCGCGTGCACTGGGTGAAACCTAGGCACTGCCTGGGTTTCATTGGTGGGGATAGTCTGACTGGGAAAGTTGAAGGCCTCTGATTGACATCTGCCGCAGCAGATTGGATATTGCATAACTGTGATGACAGATTGCGGTGGTGTAATGAGGACGAGGGGAGACAGACACAGGAAACAAATGACATGGGTGGATGTTGTGAAGTGGACAGAAAATTGATAATTGACTGAAGGATCAATGAACTAGTGAGATTAATATTGAATAGCACAAGGTGAGGTTTCTGCGTGGGGTAGAGAGATGCCTGACACTCATTTCATTGCATTGTTTTGAGAGCAGGAATAAGGAAAATGTTGACTGGATGTAGCCGCTGTTTTTTGTAAAAGTACAGCGAATTATAAGACACTAAAATACACAATTCAAGAAATGTGCATAGCACTATTCGGCACTCTTATCTTGCAGTTGACATCACAAACCACATGATTGCTATCCGTAATCTTACAGGGATGTTAAATTAACTTCTGCATCCGAGCCTTTTAGATTCTTATTTCATTTTCTTAATTCATATGCTGCATGTTCTTCACATTTATGTGTTTTTATTATTTTGCTAATATAGAATAACACAATTAAATGCATTGCTTCAGACCCAAATTATTTGTGGAATCGAAAAGATTCAATTATGTTTTTTCGTCCATTGGTGTGGTAATATGGAGCAATTCAATAATTTATTTCACGAAATGTCCATTTTAGGGAACCCAAAACGTTTAAGCTTTCAACCCATAATCACAGATAGCATACAACATTTCTTCATATGTTGCAATTTTTATTCTTGGCTAACCTGTTCCCAAACTGATAGCAGAGCTTCACGTTTCCATTGGTGAGTTTGAAATGATACTTAGGATGATTATGAATGACATATAGGTGGTATCCTTGTTGGAGAATGAGACGACCACAGGTATGATACTAAATCTAGTCTTTTTATTATAGGCGCCCACAACACTATATCTATTTTTTACGCATTTAGGGGTGTTGGACCCACCCATACTATCCCTGCTCTATCCCACACTTTAATGCTGTGCTCCGTGCTCCAAGCCACACTTCCTGTCAAGTCCCTGGGGCGGAAGTGGCGCACAATGTCCAGGCAGCGTCCGAGTGTCCTTAGCACACAACAATCTGCAAAGTGCTCACCACTAAGGGTAGGTATTGCACAATATGACCCATCTGGATGCCTGTTCATGAAGATTTGGGAAGGCCACAAATTGGACTAGAGGAACCATCATTTGATAGTGTCCGTTATTTGGTGTTGTTGTTGCTCTGTGTGTATTTAGTAGAGGGTTTGTTCAGTGTCAAGTTTCCTGATTTTTGTTTGTGAATTAGTGTCACAGTAAAGGCACTTATTTAATAGCATCAGACATTTACCGATAGAGGAGAGGGAAAAAACACAAAGGGCCAAATTTACGACCATTCCAAATTGCGACTCGCAATTTGCGCTCAATTGCGAGTCGCAAAGTGCGAAACGCAATTTGGAATGTACAACAGTGTCAGAGACACTGATTACGATTTCCAATGGGATTGCAAAATGCGAGGCTCATGAATATTAATGAGTCACTCGCAATTTGCGACCCCATTGGGAATGCCTGGCCCTCCCAGGGATGTGGCCTGCTGGGCTCAGCAGACCTCCATGTCTGGGACTGCTTGTCAATACAGCAGTTTGTAGTGTTCTGTCTAAAATGCAGCCCATTTTCCTTAAAGGAAAAGGGGATGCATTTAAAAAAAAAATGAAACGTTTTAGTTACATTTTTTAAGGGCAGGTAGTGGACCCTGAGGCCACTGCCTGCCCTTAAAAAATATTTTTAGAGCCAGTCATAAGGAGGAAGAGGTCCCCTGGGGACCCCTTCCCATATGCGACTCCATTACCACCCTCTTGAAGAAGGCGGTAAATGCGAGTGTTTTGTGACCTCAGTTGCGGTTGCAAAACAGTCATACATAGCTAGAGAGTAGCTATTAGGAAGGGAACGTCTCTTCCTAATAGTGAGTCACAAAACACTATTTTGCGACTCGCAAAATAGTGTTTGTGCATGGCCATGCATGCGTAAATGGGTCGCAAACCCGTTTGCGCATGCAAAAACTGGTCGTACATCTGGCCCAAATAGCGGAGAGACAGAGGAAGACAACAACAGAAAAACTGTCACAAATGGAGAAAGTAGAAACCTTCAAGAGTGAGATAAAGAGGGAAGGAGTGTCAGGTAATGGATTAAAGAGGTCTGGGGTGAACCTAAGAATGATCAGCTTTGGTACTGGGGGTGCTGACATTTAATTGCTCCAGCTGCAAGCTTCTGAGCAGAGCTTTGGGCACCTGCATTCATTCATTCACAAATTCAGCAATGCTTATGATGCAATTTGGGCCAAGGATGTGTTAAGTTTACCTCTCTGACCTCTCTACCGGAATTCCGAAAGGCACTCAAGACCTGGCTGTTCGAATAGGCACACCTGGACCTGCCAGTGCCTGGATACCCCACTGGGTGGTGAGCTGCGCTATACAAATCCATTGATTGATTGAATGATGGATTGACACTAGTTCTGTTTGCCTGTTTCTAGGAAGTATGTTGGTTAGTGACAGTGTACTGATTTGCAGCACATTGCCAACTCTATGGCTTTGACACTGTGCTGTATCTTTGACAATGAGGGGGTCTGCCTAGCATGTGCTGCCTGAGTAAGACCATTTGCAAGTGAGATTTGAATGGAATTATAATGTGTGGTGTTATGGTTAGCTAAAGAGTTCAGATGAATATTTGATTAAAGCAGAAATATGGGTTATTGGATGCATTTTGGTAATATGTGATGAGGCTGTTTATAAGATTAGATTGCATGGGTTGTGTGTTGGTTTTGGATTTAGACAGTATGGGTAGTCAGAGAAAAACTAGCAATTCTCTAAATCTAGAATCATTTTTATCCATTAGAGTGATGTTGAGTGATGTATTCTCTGGGTGAGTATCAGCCTTTGTTGGTTTCTACGAGGAAAAGCACCAGGAGAAAAGCCCAAAGAGAAGCACTGCAATCTTCACAATTGCAAAGACACTTCTCCCTTAGCACTCAAATAATTAAGTTCAATTCACTAGTTAATACGGAATATGTGAATATCAAGGTGCATTTAACTATTAACATGACACCAGAGCTCTTTCCTAGGTCTCGCCTGAGACAGAGCTTGTACTGTTGCTTGCGAAACATTTTGTTTATATAAAGGTGACTTAGAGCCTTCCCATTTCTCCTCATTTGTTGACTTCATTGTCAGTCTTATTTGCTGGCTCTTGTTTGGAAAACACATTCTGGCTTCACTTTGGCTTTACTTTCTGTTCATGTGTTCCCGCCATCCCTGGAGCATAGACTAAGTACTGCTTCATTTTTTGGGAGTGTTCTTCCGTTACTTCCGGTACATATGCTTTATGTCTTGGCATATGTTTTTTTACTTGCAGCACTTCGTAAGAGTGTATGTGTCTTTAGGCTGTCTTGACTGTGGTTTTGCTTGTAGCTGTTGATTTTACCCCTTGTTTGTGTTTGTTGCTTCTTACTTTTTTTATCCTCTTCCCCTTCTACTCTTTGGTGCAGCATAACAACACCAGCAGGCCACAAGTTTGTAGTGTCACTTTTAACAGTAATTTCAATATACGTTATTGGCTGGCTTCACACTATCACTATTAAGTAATCATTTGTTTTGGTTGTTACAAACTGCTTCTGTGGTACATATTTCATGATTTCTAGTATGTCCTAGGCATGACTAACATGGTTTATAAAAAAAACAGCGTGTGCTTTAAATTGATTTATGTTTGCACAACTACAGGTTGGGTAGAACATTCTTGCATGAAAATTAACAGTATGTGGTAAAGCATGTTTTCCATGTTTGCCTGCTCCTATTGATTTTCTTCCTATAGCTTATTGTGCACATTGTAATAAAGATTACCATACCACACCATACCATACCGTACCACACTATACAATGACAGGTCATACCACACCGTAACATACCATAATATGCAATATAAATCAGGGCGGACAGGAGCAGGATGGGCCATCATGATGTTTATTAGTATGTGACTTGTTTTTGAAGGTCTACTGGCTACGGGTTTACATATGGCAGGTCTTTATCCAGTGTGACATGGGGGAAAAAATTATGGTCTGGAATGTGCCCCCACGTGAAGGCAAGTTGAGATTAAGTCAAGCATTCCTTTCATCATCTTTCTGTGTGTTGCAACAGCAACCCTTAGTGCGACAGGCATGCTCAGACTTAAGACCTCTACATTTGTGTCTGTGGACTCGCCTGGTTGCATGCACCTTCTGTGCCTTTGACAGCCCTTCATTCTTGACCAACTTCATGCCTCTGTTTGCCTTCAATTGGCAGTCCCACTTCCCATCAGGATCTTCACCCTGCCTTAGCATTGTTTCATTCCTTCACCAGATTACATGTCCTTTTGTCCCATGTAACTTATTGCCCTCATCTCCTTATCTTATACCTGGTTTCTTTATGGCCTCTTCACCGGTAACCGGTTTACTCTTTAGCCCGATTCACATCTCTGTGTACTTGAAAAACACCAACCAAGGGGCAATGCTGCCAGACTCAACAGAGGCAAGGAAGAGAATGTTGTTTCTCGCTAAGTCATGTTGAGTCTGGTTCATTGTAGGGTATCAATATCAGTCTAATCCTGTGTATAAATACTGACGGTATTCACACTGAATACGCTATAACACCCAAAGTCAATTGTGTATGGTTAAGAAGGTAGGCTTCAGGTATTTGCTGATATGGCCATAGGTGAGGTTGAAATGTTACAGGATACCACTGGAAGTCTTTGAGTTTCCAAATCTGTGCGGATGGAATATTTGTAATGCTTCAGTCAACCATGTCACCTCTAATGTCAGACTCTATACTTCCACATTCAAGAGCATCGCACTAAATCTAGAGGTGCCAGAAGGAAATGGGGACAGAGTGATCTGCATAGGAACCCTAGTACTGTTTTCATATGTAACATCAGAGTAGAAGCAAATACAAAGACGGCGGAAGTGCCCCTTGGAGTCAGGCATACATAACTGTCTGCAGATGTTGAGGATGAAGAGTAGCGGAAGATCTGTATTCCTCTGCTGCATACTGTAGGGTTGGGGGACAGGGCTCCATTGCTTTGGCCTTGAAATCTTTATCCCGGTACTAAAAGTTGTTAGGGGTGTGCTGATAAGGAGTTTTTGACAGGAGGATGAGCTGTAAATCACATGTCAGACCAGCCCTTCGGGCACTGCCAGATTTCCCTATATGCCAGTGTGATCCTGCTTACCACATCCACAACACACAAGCACACTACCCCATCAAGCACTCCTGGAATCCCAACCAGTGTGTAACCGGGCACTTCTCATCCCAGGGTGCTAGATTTTGCTGTGAGAATGGATAATGTTTGGTTTAGGTCACTTCTGGTTTCATTAACATGAATTCCAGAGACAATCTTACTTTTGTTCTTGTGAAATTGCAGCTATGTACGGTGTATTTACTTCAATTTACTGTTTTTATATAGTGATTACCTAAGAAGGATTGCAGACTGTTTTTGTCCAAAATTAATTAAATATCATTGTAACAAAGAGAGAAAATCATAGTGATCAATGTTCACTGGTGTACAGTAAGATGAAGAAAATAAGACTTAACTCCATGAAAAGCAATATATCATTCTGAACAGATTTAATTATTTAGTGGTATATTAGCAGTACTGAGAAATGGCACAAGGGTGCTGTAAGAATCCGTGACCGGATTGAGTTGGAGCCGCCAGGTCGTGAGCACTACGTCGGAATCTAATTTTCGAAAAACAAGCACACGTGTTTGACCAGAGGTAGAGCAGATTCGAGCGCACTCTAATACGGCATTGATGCAGTTGGGAGAATTTTTTCCCATAGTGTGACCGTACTGGCGGCACAAGCTTTGACATATTCATTTAAAGTTTACTTGTACAGTTCGCTAGCTCCACTTAGAAACTATCAACGTGGATGCCGGTTTGGAATTATCACCGTCATCACGTTTACGCCATATGTGGCCTCATTTCGCAGCTACTTAGATTCACTCCTGACAGTACTCACTATTTGTATTTTGAATTGCGCCCTACCGGGTTGGAATTATCCCCGACCCAGGGACGTTACTGACCTTGGAATCAACCATTAAGCCCTGAAGAGTCGGAGACCACTGTTTCTCTGATGAAACACGTCAGCTGGCTGTTTTGTGTTATGACCAATTAAAGAAACCAAGATACTGTTCCAATTGCTTTCGAATCACTTCTACATTGTGTACTATAATACTGCATGTGTGCATGGGACTGTTGCTATATGTTTATGTGGTAGGACTTTCCTCCACAAATTAAGTGCTTATTAGGGTCTCCCCTTCCCTGTTAGCACCGTACCTAATTGTTTCATGTCAAACACACCAACGTCAATTAGCTGAGCGCCGTCACTTCCCTGTTCTCTTGTTTCATCTCATGCAAAAGTGGTCCACAAACCCCAAATATTCACTGCGGTTTGTTGTTCTGAGACTGAAGGCCACGTTCTGTTTTATGATTTGCTGCACATGCGGTACCAGACAAGCTACTTAATCCCATGGCTGCCGAATGTGGGGTCAGGTGCAATGCGATAGTAATTAGACTATACCAATCTGAAACAACTCAGGTGGGAATAGTTGCTATCCCTAAGTACATTATGCTTGGTATCGAAGAAAAAAACCGAATTGCCTCGAATTAATTTGACGTAAGGTACCTATAATTTCGCTTTCTAAAGTGATGAATAATTACACGATGAGGAAATTGCTGTTTTATTATGTCTTGTTACATTTTTGACACCGTATTATTAACAAGTATTTTTGAGTGGTTTATGGATGTTTTATTTATTGTAAATATGCGTATGTTATGTTTTATGGAACATGATTTCGAATTAAACTATTGATTGATTGATGTAATATGAAGAACGTGCACAGGCACGCATATTGCCTTATTTACATGGGGAGCAGGCATAACATTTGCACTGACTGAGCGTTCATTACAGAAGAGGAGGCATAAGTGCTAAAAGCAGCCTCAAACGCTGGCTGTACTCCTGTAATGTGGATCCGACCCTCGTCTGTTTCAGAAACACCTGTAATAGAGTTAGGTGTGAATCAGCCATACTCTTTTCTTAATAGTTTTTCTGTTGCTACCTCTGTCAGTGAATTTTAAATCATCCCATTGCTCATGTAACTGTAATTGGATTTATACAGCACTTACTACCTGAGACGGGGTGGTTATTCTGGTGTTTTTTGTGATGAGTCAAGTGCGCTCAGGAAAATATTACATGCATTTTGCAGTTACTTTATGATGTATTATTATTAGGTAGGTGTGATCATTAGCAGGGTTATGTGGATTTAGGTGAATGGTTGGTGAGATGGACTGGCAGAGATTAGGTAATATTAGATTACAGGGATACAGTTATAAAGAGGAGAAGTTGTGATTAGGCTTGGGCGTTAAATTCCGTAGTGCGAATATACGAGGAGTTGAGTTTTTTCCTCGCTTGTCAATGTTAAATTGGCACGCGCAAGCGAGGAAAATCTTACTCCAGACCGCCTCCCTCTGAGATGCCTGCTATCGCTCGTGTTGAGAAACCTTCCGTTCACTTTGAGGACATCTACTCGAAAGAAAAGCTTTGTTATGTTATGTTATGTTAAATTCATTTTGTAAGGCGCACTACTACCCCAAAAGGGTTTCCCAGTGCCAGCCTGATGGAGATGGAAGAAGAGCCCAGGTTTATTGATTGAACTACCAAGTTTTTAAACATTTACGAAAGTTCCCGTAAACAGTTTCGTTACGGAGCGACATAGGGAGAGAATTCCCCAGGGATGGCCTAGACAAGAAAAGAAACAACCACCCGTCCGTGAAAGCCTAACCCTGGGAACTGAGAATTTCCCCTGAGCAATGGAGCGGAGAAGGCATGAAGGCAGGTATGGATGGACTAAAGCTTGCAACTATTGAGGGGCAGTGCCAGACTTGATCTCAAACATATAGCTCAAGGTTTTAAAGTTTATGCGGCTCTCTACCTCGAGCCAATGAAGCTCACGCAGTGAGCCAGAGATGGAAGCAGCTCTAGGGGTATGGCAAAGCAATCTGGCTGCAGAATTCTGCACCACTTGCAGCTTGCGTGTGACATTCTTATTTGCCCTGATAAAGAATGTTGCCGTAGTCCAGTCTAGAGGTAACAAGAGCCTGGAATACGGTTCTTTGAGTGGAACAAGGCAGCATCCAGATAATTTTCTTAAGCCATTTAATGATAGTTAAGCAAGTCGCTGCCAACTTCAAGGCATGTTGTCTTATTGATTATTGGTCATCAATGATAAAACCTAAATTGAGGACTTGATGTGTATGCTGGGGTAAGGCACCCATTTCCACTGGCCAATGTTGGGAGCACCTGAGATTTTTGTTTTTTCCCAAAATCAGGACCTCCATCTTTTCGCCATTAAGTTTAAGTAGGTTGGCTTGCATCCAGGATGCAATTTTCCTTAACCCCACCTGGAGGACAGAAGGTCCAGACAGAGAGAAAATAATCTGGGTGTCGTCCGCGTAAAAGAATAGAGACAACCCAGTGTTCTCTTGCAATGCGCAAAGTGCGATTCGTGCTGATTTTCCAGCACGGGACAAACACCCGCCGCCAAAAATCAGAGCCAAACGTCACGATATAAGGCATTCCTCCACTTGCAGAACTCTGTGTAGTGCTTAGGAGGTTTTTTAGTCACTTTGTGGAGTTCAGTGTGGCAGAACTCTGCAACTCTACCCAGGCCTAATTGTGCTCTATGAAAGGAGGTATCAGCCAACTGCAGAATTGCAAAAACAAGAATTGAAGCAGGTAGGCATGAAACTGAGAGGAGGCTATACTCCGAAATAGAATCATGCAGAGGGCGGAAGGTAAGAAGAGGATCACTCTAAAGAAAAAAAGTCTATCAAGCTAAATGTTTTATGCAGGACTTAGGAGTTTTCGTGGGAGAATGCTGTCTGAGGTAGCAAGCAATTGCTTAATGTAAGTCTTAGAAAGATACTTTACACATAGTGCTCTATGTCCGGGGCAGACAGCTTAAACATGCTCTTCCAAGTGTTCACAACATTTAAACATAAAGAGCCCTAGATTATTGGGCGCCAAGCCTAGGACAGCCCCTTTAAACAGTCTGGAGCATCCCGACTTATACACAGGTTCTGTACGCTGCACATGGGGTGTTGGCACAATAAATAAATAAAAGGTCTCATTAAAGATCTTCCCTCACTACTCTGTAAATTAAAGGTTTGTTTCACTCACTAAAAATGAGTTGTTTGGCAGTGGCTGAGAGTGTCTTGCCAATGCAGTCATATTTATATCCTGTTTTGCCACCTAATTCCATCCAAGTGGTGAGTGTTTGTGTATGTGGCTATTGTAGTATATGCATTGCAAGTATAAGGGAAGCAGAGTGATGAAGGCCAGTGGGTTCCATTTTGAATGTCCCGAGCCTGTTCCTGTGCACAAGTTGGGGTTGGTGCTGTTTTCTTAGACAGTAGAAGTGTATCAGGCTGCAGGAGGGGGGAGACCTAGGCAGCAAAGTGAGGAGAAAGGAGACAAGGTTACTATAGAAATTAAATTAGGTCCCTCCTGTGTCACTGCCACTTGGTAGTTGGTGGGGTGAAGGGGGCTGAAGTCTGTTGTTCAGAGCAAGGAGGGTCTTTTAGGTAAAGCCACTGTTTTCTGATCACTGTCTTTGTGGCTCTTCATAGCCAGGTGCAGATAACCCACACCTCTTTGTGCTTCTGTTGTGGGTGCTCAAGGCTGAAGACTACCCTGCTGTGAAGAGCATCACAATGCACAAAGATTGTCTGCAGAACTGCATAGAAAGGTGCTTGAAATCAATCAATCAGTACATTTGTAGAGTGCACTACTTACCCGTGAGGGTCTCAAGGCACTGGGGGGGCGGGGGCGGGGTGCTGCTACTGCTTGAACAGCCAGGTCTTGATGAGTCTCCTGAAGGCCAGCAGGTCCTAGGTCTGTCGTAGGCTGATGGGGAGGGTGTTCCATGTTTTTGCGGCGAGGTGAGAGAACGATCTGCCACCAGATGTCTCTCAGCAGATGCGGGTGATGGTGGCGAGGGGAGGTCAGCGGAGCGAAGCTGGCGGTTCGGGGTGTAGAAGGTGAGTCGCTCGTTGAGGTACGCTGGTCCGGTGTTATGGAGAGCTTTGTGAGCGTGGGTGAGGAGCTTGAAGGTGATCCTCTTGTTGACCGGGAGCCAGTGCAGGTCTTTCAGGTGGGCTGTGATGTGGCTGTGGGTAGGGTGTTAAAATATCGATTACAAAAATATAGCTGACATAAATATCGTTGTAAAAATATTGTTTACAAAAATATCGACACCCTATACTTAAACAGGTAAGTACATAAATATCGACTCCAAAATATCGTTGTAATTAATATAGATGTAAAAAATATCGACTTTTTAAAATAATTAAAATTACATTAAATAATAAATAAATATAAGTACTATTAACAAAATACATTACATTACTTTTATTTTTTAACTATTTCAAAAACAATTACTACACTTTTTAATTATAAACTTAATAAATGTGGACATATAAATTGATTTCACACATTACTTTATATAACAACAATAATACATACATATAATTAAAATACCCCTTTACCCAAAAACCCAAAACTGACCCTGAACCCTAAAAATACCCCTTTACCCAAAAACATTTTCACTAAAAAAATCCTGTACACACACCTAAAATTAATTAAAAAATTAACATAATTAATTACATAATTATTATTCAATTAACTAATTGAAATTAATTAACTATTATTTATTACACTATTTATATTCATTTAAAACATTAATTCATCTATTATTTCATTATATTTAAATACCCCTTTACCCAAAAACTGAAAACTGACCCTGAACCCAAAAAATACCCCTTTACCCAAGAACTGAAAACTGACCCTGAACCCTAAAAATACCCCTTTACCCAAAAACTGAAAACTGACCCTGAACCCTAAAAATACCCCTTTACCCAAAAACTGAAAACTGACCCTGAACCCTAAAAATACCCCTTTACCCAAAAACTGAAAACTGACCCTGAACCCTAAAAATACCACTTTACCAAAAAACATTTTCACTAAAAAAATCCTGTACACACACCTAAAAAGAATTAAAAAATTAACATAATTAATTATATAATTATTATTCAATTAACTAATTGAAATGAATTAACTATTATTTATTACACTATTTATATTCATTTAAAACATTAATTAATGTATTATTTCATTATATTTAAATTACTTCCCACCCTACTCCCCTATAAACCCACAACCCGCTACGGAACTATTAATACTAAATTCAACTGAAAATACATTATTAAATAATAATATACTACTAAAAATACTACTTTGACTACAAATATTCATTAAAAACACTACATTACTTATAATTATTTAAAAAACGATATTATTGTAAACTATGTTTTTGTAAACAATATTTATTACAACTATATTAATGTTAACAATATTACTTACCTGTCTGTCGATATTCTGGTCAGACGATATTTTTGTCATCGATATTTCTTCCTGTAGATATTTTTGCAGCGATATTTAGGTTAGTCGATATTTTTACAACGATATTCCTGCTCTGTACCGTGGCTGTGGCAGGGGATGTCGAGGATGAGGCATGCAGAGGCGTTCTGTATGTGTTGTATCATTTCTGGAGTTTGGCTGAGGTTCCTGCGTAGAGAGCGTTGCCGTAGTCCAGTCTGCAGCTGATGAGGGCCTGGGCGACTGTCTTTCTGGTACCAGTGGGGATCCATCTGTAGATCTTGCAGAGCATGCAGAGGGTGTTGAAGCAGGAGGAGGAGACGGCGTTCACTTGCTGGGTCATTGACAGAGCGGAGTCCAGTATGACTCCCAGGTGCTTGTTTATTGGGCGTCGGTGCAGCTCCCAGTGTAGCCGGGCACCATGAGTCGTCTCAGGTGGAGGGGGTGGATCCGATGATGAGGACCTCCATCTTGTCCGAGTTAAGTTACAGGCGGCTGCTCATCATCCAGTCGGCGATGGCCTTCATTCCTTTGTGGAGGTTGGATTTAGCAGTGGTGGGGACCTTGGTGAGGGAGAGGATTAGCTGGGTGTCGTCGGCGTATGAGATGATGATGATGTTGAGGTTGTGTGATCGGACGATGTTGGCGAGCGGCGCCATGTAGACGTTAGGCTGAGGGACGTTCCTTGGGGTACGCCGCAGATGATCTCGTTGTCTTTAGAATGGAATGGGGGAGGCGGACACTCTGGGTTCTGCCGGTGAGGAAGGAGGTGGTCCAGTCCAGGGCTTTGTCGCAGATCCCTGCGTTTTGGAGGTGGGTTCAAAGGGTGTGGTAGCAGACGGTGTCGAAGGTGGCCGAAAGGTCCAGGAGGATGAGGGACGCGGTCTCTCCGTTGTCCAGCATGGCCCTGATGTCATCGGTGGTGGCGATGAGGGCTGTTTCGGAGCTGTGGCTGCTGCGGAATCCAGATTGGGATGGGTCCAGGATGTTGTTCTCTTCGAGGAAGGAGGTCAGTTGCTTGTTGATGATCTTCTCGATGACTTTCGCCGGAAGCTACCGCAAACTAGCCTTATTTGTTAAAACCCAGCACCGTATTATTAATCTTCGCTTTACATAGAATCTCTGACCTAGCTCATATGTATGCAAATACCACAAAAACAAGCACTGGTTAAGCCAATATTTATGGTGTTTGGTGTTTGTTCCTTCTCCAACAATCATAATAATAATAATAATAATTTTAATAAAAATGATTAAAAGCTAAAATAATTTTGATTCGGGAAACAACTTCCATAATAGTCCCCCAACTACTTAATTTGTAAATGCACTTGTGAAAAGGCAGAATATCGACACTCACAGTGAGGTTAGCCAATGATTACATTAGGCGAAACCATTACCCCACACTATATTCTACAGTGGGCAGGAGAAAAAGTGGAATGACACCACAACAGACCAATGACTGAAGGGGCCTGGCAGAAACCCGTTAAGTAACTAACACATGCAATTTTGGTAAAATGAAAAGGTCTTTGCTAACGGCAGACCCCAAAAGAAACCTGATCCTGAACTCTGTGTGGATTTCATTTTCACTTTTAATACCATAAACTTAGCTAGAAGGTAAAAAAAAACAAGTAAAGTTGGCACAGAAAAATGACATTCTCTTAATCCATGGTTCAAACGTTGCTGGGGCATCATTTTCCATTTACCCTGCAAATCTCCTTTGAAACTTCTGACCATTATTCAGTCTTTAGAGGCAGGTGGTGTTGGAGACAATCATTACGCTCCAGGCAGTCACTCGACTGTGAAAGCCACAACTTGCTCATCCCAATTCAGGCATAGTACTGTCCATTAGTCAGGTCGTCGCCTTACACCGATAAGTAATTCTGTGAATTATCCCACCTAGGCCCTGATTGTAAGTCAGGTGGAGTGAAATGACCATATTTAGTACCACCCTGCCTGATCACAAACATCCTGGTGTTCCTGACCCCAGTTTTCCTGGGTGAGGAAAGACTGTACTCGAACATACTGGCTGGTAAAATCGCACGACTGGTTTAGACCAGGTGGCAAATAGGAGCGTTAACGACATGAAATTCAGAATAGTTTTTCTGTGTCCACATAGTTATTCCCCATTTTCAGGGTTCGAACTCCCAATAAGTTGAATTGCATGTGTATATATACTGCCATTAGTTCTGATTACAACCACTGGAGGTCTCTGTCTGGAATTCCTCCTAGCTTTTAATCATGGTCTATGTTGTCAAGCATTGAATGTGCTTGTAACCAATCTGTTCTATAGGCAGAGCTTTGTTGGTTCAATGTTTATTTTGCAAAGTGCATGGCATTACAAAATTGCTTCTAAGCACTCTTAGAGAGAAAGTAGATCTACCGTGCGAGTAGGTTACAAAGTGCTTATACTAATATTAATTTAGGCATTTGTGTCTACCTTGCCATAGTTCTTGCGTTTCATAAATGTGGTTTGCATTAGATGTCAAATGGATCTCTGTCAGAACGTAGTTCTGTTGCCTGGGTTGCCTGGCAGTTTGTTTATTGATGGTCGGGGTATTGAGAAATTGCCTCAATCCTCAACATCATGGTTCTTTGCTTGGGTCTTGACTGGGCGTGTGCTTGGGCTAGTCCTGTTGTATTACTGCACTTTGCGTCTTCCCTGAGGGAAGAAGTGGGCTTTCCTGTTTTGCCCTTAATTTCATGAGGTTGGGGCATTATGAAGACGGCCAGAGGTGTTGACGTAGATGGTGTCCCCTGACTTCCTTACATTGCTTTTTTTTCTTGATTTGTAGTGTTGCAGGAGGTTTTAAGGATGTTTAAGATATCAAACTGTGTGGAATGGACAGAGTGACTAGGTGGAGAGTAGGCGAGTTTTGTAGACAAACAGGTGCTGCACCATTCTTGAATTTTTAAGGGAGTCTTCGGGCCATATTTACTAAACTTTGATGCAACGTAATGCAGGAAAGGAAGTTGTAGCAAGGGAAGCGTTGCGTCAAAGGGAGAGATCAGAAATGTGCCATATCTACTAATATATGGCAGTGTTCCGCTCCCTCGTAGCGCTAGCACACTTCTGGCTGCTTAGCGCCAATGCAGGCACCCTTGTGCCTCAACACAAGGATGCCTGTGTTGTGGTCAGACAGATTTTAGAGATACCTTCTTGCACAAAACTATTATTCTCTGAGGCCTATTCCTCCTTGTATGAGTGATGCAAAATTTAACACATATGCAAAAAGTAAATAGCAAGTACATATATCTCCTCATTATTCCAGCCTTGGTGTTTCTCCTTGTTAAGCCAACCTGAGGTAAGTGTATCATTTTGGTGCAAGCAAATGCGTACTAGCTTCAATGAATATAGGTTTTTATCAAAATGTATGGGTAAATGCACAGAAACAATAATACACCACCCCTGTAATGCCTCCTCTATGTATGCCTCCTCTATGTATGCCTTCCATTACTTTTGGGATAAAATCCCACACTAAGCCACGCAAATCTGATTTTCTTTGTAACCCACAGCATGAATTTTGCATCAGGTTGCATTCAGCCGCGGCGGTGCAGGTAAGAGCGGTGGGGCCGAGTTGGAGGGATTCGACAGAGGACCACGAGGGGAAAATTAAATAAATAATGAATTTGCCCTCATTGTCGTCTATTGAAATCCCCCCTCCCCCCACCCAACCCCACCGCCCCACAGCTCTTACCTGTCCAGATCACGGCAGGTTGCACCCCAAAAGTGGCACAACCTCAATGCAAAATAGTACATCTGGCCCCATACTATTTTTATAAACCAGTTCTGGTCTGGACTAGCCACCAACATTGGTTTCGGCGGTGGAGTGTGATGAACTGGTACCTTTACAGGTGAAAGACACCACTGTTCTCATAGCTAGATCCACACTGTATAAATCCCCCAGAATCAAATGAAATGGAAAAATGTACAGAAGTATATTGGAGGAAGACTCAGATAATGCCATCGTCAATTAAACGACTATAATGCAATAATGCCTTCATTTTCAGCACATAACCTAAATATCCTGAAATTGTAGCATCATGCCTGCTCTTTAGTCGGATTGCTAATGGATGTTGCATTGTGCGTGGCTCTAAATGGAGAATGGTCCTCCTTGACTATAAATGAGACACCATTAAAGCAGATTATTCTGAAAATTATTACTTTTGGCGAAACCATCACTGAGAGAACTGGTTAAACTGTTTTTTTCTTGGCCAGATGACACTCAACGGACATACCCAATTAGAAATGATAAGCTCTTGTTATCAGAGATTCTAATGGAAGTTCCATAAAAAGTATTTTCTGAATAAATCTCTATTACGATGAACTGGATTGTAATTTTGTAATGGAAGAAGCTCGGTTATGCATTTGCTATTTGCTCAAAGCCTACTAGTTAAGAAAACCCCAAGGGGCATATTTACATGGGGATATTGCCACCAGAATGTCACTTTTAGAGACACTCAGGTGGCAATATCCCTTCTAAATAAGGATCCTTTTCCCACTTCACTTAGCGTGAACCCGGTGTGCAATGGGTGTTGCACCATCAAAGCCAGTTGCTTTTGACGCTGCGCCATATTTACAAGGCTGGGGTAGCGCCAAAAACTAAGATCAGGGAATACATGGTCTTAGACTGGCGATACAAGGAGAAATTCTCCTTTTTTTTGCTCTTGCATTATTAGAGTAATTTTATTCGCTGGCGACCTACTGCCCCTGCCTCGCCTCCCCTCTGACCTCCATCTTGTCTGCTGTTGTTGTTTTCCCTGCCCCTCCTCCCCGCTACCGCCTCCCAGCTGCTGACCCTCCCACCCACGTTCACAGAGCCTACCTCGTCCTCACAGCCCCTGTGACCGCCCGGACTCGCTCCTGACCGGTTGCTCCTTCCTTGCTCCTCTCCCTGTGCTGCTATCTTGCTGGGGATCGCACTGCTACTTGCACGGTATCGCCTGCATTATTTATTTATCTCAGTGGTATCGCCTGCATTAGAGTAAATAGCGCCGTGTTTCAAATCGGCTCGCCTGCTTTTATCATATTTGCGCAGTGTTTTGTGTAATCTCATTGCTATCAGCGCTTGTGACTATAGCGCCGCCCGCCCTGCACTGCATTTCACTGCATTCCACCTGGCAGCAACGTGCATTATTAGAGTAATTTTATTCGCTGGCGACCTACTGCCCCTGCCTCGCCTCCCCTCTGACCTCCATCTTGTCTGCTGTTGTTGTTTTCCCTGCCCCTCCTCCCCGCTACCGCCTCCCAGCTGCTGACCCTCCCACGCTCCGCCCCTCCACCCTCCATTTATGGCCAATGCCTCCACGCGCAGCGTCCACGCGCTTCGGACACGCCGAAGGTGCGCCAAAGGTAAGCCCGTCTACGCCCGTCCGCGCCTGGACCGCGCCCAGCGCCAGACCCCCTGCCCCTCGCGCTCCACAGCCCTCCCGCATTACCTACGATGCCGCCACCCTCCTAGCCCTTGACCCCGGTCGCGCCCCCAACTGCGTCCAAGCCGCTCCTGGACGCACCCATGGCCCTTTCTCCTGTTATTCCTGCAAATTCAGCGGCTCCGACAACATCCCCGCTACGACCACACCACAGATTCCCGACCCCAACCACCTAGAATGCATCCTTCTCAACACCCGCTCGGCCCACAGGCACGCCATTGACCTTTGGAACCTACTAGACACCATCTCTCCTGACGTCGCCTTCCTAACGGAAACATGGATGAACGCTTCCTCCGCCCCTGACATCGCCATCGCTATCCCTGATGACTATAAGATCACACGCAAGGACCGCACCGACCATACAGGAGGTGGAATCGCTATCGTCCATAAGAAATCAATCCGCATCTCAACCAGCTCTGACGCCAACCTCGCTAACTCCGAACACCTTCACTTCCAGATCCACATCGACCCCAAGACCACACTCAGAGGCACCCTCCTCTACAGACCACCAGGACCCCGCGCAAAATTCAGTGAAGACATCACGGACTTCATCACTCCACACGCGCTCCCCTCCAAAGATTACATCCTTCTGGGAGACCTCAACTTCCACCTGGAAAAGATCAATGACCGCAACACCGCCACCCTCTTGGACAACCTCGCCAACCTCGGACTTAAACAACTGGTCACTTCCCCCACCCACATCGCAGGTCACACTCTCGACCCCATCTTCACCTCCAGCAACCATGTCTCCTTCAGCCACACTACGGATCTCCTCTGGACTGACCACAGCTGCGTTCACTTCACCTACAACAAGCCAAAACCCATCAACCACCCCCAACCAACTCTGCAAAGAAACTGGAACAAAATCACCACAGAGCAGATCTCCACATCACTCCTTCAATCCTCCCCAGCCCTCTCTTCTAATGCCAACGAAGCCGCCTCCAACCTCACCGTTTGGTTATCCAACACCGCCGACACCTTAGCACCACTGAAAAAACGTCAACACAAACTTGGCTTCAAGAAGGCCTCATGGTTCAACGACGACCTCAAGAAATCCAAGAAACTGTGCCGCTCCCTTGAAAAGGCCTGGAAAAAAGACCCAACCACCAGCACCAAGGACGCCTTCAAAAGCGCCACCCGCACTCACCACCAACTGATCCGAAAAGCCAAGAAAACAGCATTCAAGGATCGACTCGACAACAACGCCCACAACAGCAAGGAACTTTTCAACATCGTCAAGGAATTTTCCAACCCCTCGGCCAACTCCAACGACATCACCCCCTCTCAAACCCTCTGCGATTCCCTAGCCTCTTTTTTCCACAACAAGATTGCTGACATCCACAACAGCTTTGACAACCAACCCGGAAGGCAACCCACCCTACCATCAGCTGACCATCCTCCCCCCGTCAACACCCTTAACGCCTGGAACCCAATCTCCACTGAGGACACCATCCGCCTGATGAATTCCATCCACTCTGGATCCCCCACAGACCCATGCCCCCACCACATCTTCAACAAAGCAGACTCCGTCATAGCTCCGCACCTCCGAGACGTCATCAACTGCTCCTTCAACTCCGCTACCTTCCCAGAAGACTGGAAACACGCTGAACTCACCGCCCTTCTGAAAAAACCAACAGCAGACCCCACCGAACTCAAAAACTACCGCCCCATCTCACTTCTTCCATTCCCGGCCAAAGTCATCGAGAAAGCTGTCAACAACCAGCTCTCCGCCTTCCTCGAAGCCAACAAATCACTCGACCCCTCACAATCTGGCTTCCGAGCCAAACACAGCACTGAGACCGCACTCATCGCAGCAACAGACGACATTCGAACTCTACTGGACAATGGAGACACAGTCGCCCTCATTCTCCTCGACCTCTCTGCAGCCTTCGACACAGTCTGCCACAGCACCCTTTTACAACGCCTCAGAAACATCGGAACCCAAGGAAAGGCACTGGAATGGATCACCTCGTTCCTCACCGGAAGAACCCAGAGAGTCCGCCTCCCACCATTCAAGTCCGAGGCCTCTGAAATCATCTGCGGCGTACCACAAGGATCCTCACTCAGTCCCACCCTCTTCAACGTATACATGAGCCCCCTCGCGGCCATCGCCCGCCAACACAACCTCAACATCATCTCTTACGCGGATGACACTCAACTGATCCTATCTCTCACCAAGGACCCCAGCACCGCCAAAACTAACCTACACGAGGGAATGAAAGAAGTCGCCGAATGGATGAAACAAAGCCGTCTGAAACTGAACTCAGACAAAACAGAAGTCCTCATCTTAGGTAAATCCCCCTCTGCATGGGACGACTCCTGGTGGCCGGAAGCCCTCGGAAATGCACCCATCCCGACAGACCACGCACGGAACCTTGGCGTCATCCTGGATTCTTCACTCTCAATGAACAGACAAGTCAGCGCCGTATCCTCTTCCTGCTTTAACATTCTTCGCATGCTCAGAAAAACATTTCGCTGGATCCCCTCCGAAACAAGGAAAACAGTCATCCACGCTCTAGTCACGAGCCGACTGGACTACGGAAACACCCTCTACGCAGGTACCACCGCTAAACTCCAGAAGAAACTACAACGAATCCAAAACGCCTCAGCCAGGCTCATATTAGACATCCCACGCAACGAACACATCTCTGGTCACCTTAAAGACCTCCACTGGCTACCCGTCAATAAGAGGATTACTTTCCGACTGCTTACCCACGCACACAAATCACTCTACGACATCGGACCAGATTGCCTCAACTCGCGAATGTCCTTCTACACCCCCTCCCGCCAACTGCGCTCTTCCAGCCAAGCCTTCGCCACTGTACCTCGCATCAACAAGACCACCATGGGAGGCAGATCCTTCTCATACCTGGCTGCCAAAACATGGAACTCACTCCCCGCTTACCTTCGCCTCACCCAGAATCACCTAGCGTTCAGAAAGCAGCTTAAAACGTGGATATTTGACAAATAATCCACCTCCCCTTCCTAAGCGCCTTGAAACCCTCTGGGTATGTAGTGCGCTATATAAGTGTTATGACTTGACTTGACTTGACTTGCTGCATTCTGCAGCACACATGGTGTTTGGGCCGTTCAGTTGTTTGGTGGTCGGGCCAGTCAGGTTGGCTGAAACAGTCCTTCGGTTCCCTGCAACAGGTGGGGCTGGAGTGGAATTTAAAGTTTGATTTCCAGGCATTCTGCATATGTTGGGTGCTAAATAAATTATCTGGAATCGGCACCTTCAGCTTTTTATCAAAATGTTGGTAATGTGGAGAATTAGAGCTTGAAAAGAAACATTATTTTCGAAAAAATAGTGCCTAATTTGATTGTTAGCCTTCGATTGTACCATTCAGAACACTGTTGTAGGAAGTTGGATCTCTATACAGAGTGCCAGAATGAGCTGTACTGTGCAGAGAGTCCAGGTTTCCCTTATTGGTGTACAGGGACTTGCTCTAGCAATCCCAAGGTGCTCTATTTGTGGTAGTGTGGTAGAGCAGTCTTAGGCTTATCAGAGGGGAGTGTTAGACAACTTGTGCAAACACAGTGTCAATAAATTAGATACACACTCAAAAACAAAGACACAAAGATATCTGAGATTAGTTAAGTACTTATTGAGTTAGTGATTTTCAGACTCTTAGAGTATACAGCTGCCAGATTTAGGGCTTGAACCTCAAACGCAGTAATGTTATCCTATGGGAGAAACATGCACTGCAAAGTAGTTCTTGCAATCAAGTTACAGGGTAGTTCTTATGGAGTTAATGTAAGCAGGGGCCAAGATCCTTAGAACCACCAGCAGTTTTGGGTTACCTGCCCTAGTGTGTCCGGGTACAGAGGTGCTGTTCGCAAGAGTAGCCTCGAAAGCTACAGCTGATTTCTAAGGAGAAAGCCGGTAACAGAAAGATGCTGCAAGTCGGGACTTGTGGACAAGTCCGGCAGAACCCAAAGAGTAGGCTTGGTTCTTGAGGGTCTCTGGAGCAAGGGTGCACCATCAGAAGGGTCAGACTCGGGCTGTGGGGCTTGGGTGCAGAGGTGTTTTGTCCAGCAGGTCATTCGCATTGGAGGCTCTCACTTCTTGGGGTTGACCTGGCGATGGGGACAAAGCAGGACAGCAGGACCATTCTCCATGCAGGCCTCAGTGAAGTTGATGTCCCTCATTGGTAGGTCATTCATGGGAGTGTTGGTGTCCAGACTCGACACTTTACAAGCCTTGACTGCTGGAAGGGGTCTGGTACCCCGGGTATCGGTGCAGTGCAGCTCCTAGGTGTCCTGGCCTCCCCAAACATGGTGGAGAAATGGATTTGACCACCTTGATCATGATGCCCTCCTCCTGGGAGGCTGCTGCATCGGTGGACCGAGTGGTCAGCAGATCGATGAACCGGATGTTGTGGTTTATAACTGCAGGCTGCAGGAAAGTGGCTTCCCCAATTCAAGAGAGATGCTGACAGGTTGTCAAAGTGCTGACAACCCTCATAGGCATTTGGAGGATGCACAGCTGCAGGACAAGTCAGGTCTTTCCAATTTTTGAGACAGGAGCAGGCAGGCATGGTTTGGAGCCAAGCCTACAGCTAGTCCACGGTTCTTGTGTGCTTCAGCTCTTCTTTGTCCTCCTTCTTCTTTGGTCAGGTGAATCTGAGTTCCTGGTGTCAGGCGGCCACCTAAATACTGTGGTTAGACCATACTTACGGTCCCACTGCTAGGATTTACATTGGCTATGAAATTTGCTCAGCTTGTCTGGTCCCGGGAGGAGAATACACCTTTAGTCAAACATTCATCAAGGTAGAGCGCCCACGTCTTGATCTACTCCGGTCTCCTCAGGATCGTGACAGGGATGGTCCCAATTTACAGTCCTTGCTCCCTTGTTTGTTTTCCTTAGACTTGTGGTGCAACACACCTAACTGCATAGCTAATTTCCCACCAGTCCTGGTGCCAAATGGGCCTCAGGGCAGGGGGTGGCATCTCCCAGGTCAAGGGGAAGCCAGGATTGCATATCAAAGCCAGCAGGGACTTTGAAGCCCCTGCACTTAATATGATAACTCACTAGCCATCCTGCTGGAGGAGGTGTGAAAATCTTCCTCTTGAGCAAGCATTGTTTATGGCCTCAGACAGCGTGGGTTCTCAACTGCAGGGGGTCAGAGTCATGACTGTGGTGGCAGGCTGTATGAGACCAGTCAGCCAGCACTCTAGATAGTGCTTTGACTAATTGTAAAGTCTAATTCACGATAGAGGCCAGACATTATGCTTAAACCTTTTTAACCAGAGCTGCAAAACCGATTTTAGAGACTGTTGAATTCTTGTGGGAGACGGAACTCCACCTACTAATGGCATTGGAGGATAATCTTACTGCAAGCACTAATGCTCTAAGGTATCTTTTCATTCTCACTGTGCATATTGTGTGCCATACATTTCTATCTACTACGTGTGCAACACCATGCTTGCTTCCAAACGTGTTATATTCACTGAGCTAAAGAAAGTTGTTAATTCTGAAGTGGGTATCACTACCATATTAATAAACACAAACTAGTTAGGTCACTATACAGTTCAATGTGAAACTCTGCATAAAATCTGCATCTATGGTAGAAGGAACAACCAATTTGTCAGCGTGATGTGGGTTACGCTTAAGCAGTCCCAAACAACATGAAAATAAAGCAACAACACAATATAATTCCGAACCAAATTTAGAAAATTGAAGTAAAAGTTATTAAACAAAACAGACATACATGATTAAACATGGAATTGGAAGACTGGAGATATAGATTGTTAAAGCTGTAAGGCAGACACATAAAAAAATGGCTAAGCATCAATGAGTGAATGGTCTTGGTAGACCAGGACCCTGGCATTAATTACGATACAAAGTGTTGGAGCCAGTTGAGTAGTCCTAGTTGGTCTCAGAGCTTATAGTATTTACCCTGGGTCTTTGTAAAATTTTTGATTTTACAAATCATTCAGTGAAGCAAGCTAAGATGCTGAAGAGGGTTCCTCGAAGTGGGATGCGCTATTATCAACATGAATTTCAAGGCCACAGCCACGCTTGGCTAATGAGATAGACGCCTTGCTTTGCCCCATTAGCTAGTCCAACATTTGGGCCTATTCACTTTTTATTCTTGTTGTTATTCCGCAGGGCAAGGTAGGGGGATGTAGCTGAGGGGATTATACAGTGTTAGATGCACTTGTGTAGTAATCACATGCTATCCCTCTAATGCCAGTAGAAAATGGTCCAAGTGGGACAAACTAACAATCTGTAATATGCATGCTTGCTCTTTCCTTGGGGAGGTTTGGTGCATTGTTCCAGTCGTCCACGAATCAGAAAAATGTGTAACTCCTGTTTCCTTAATGCTATGAAAGCCAATCTATGTCTCTCCTATAAACCTGATGTCATCAGGGCTGATGGCTCATAGATGCCAGAACTCACCGGACCTCTGCTTTCAAAATGTCCAGGGCAGAGCTTTCACAACTTGGATGCTAGATCCTTTTCAAGGGATGGTGGCTTTCTTTGCTTTTTGCTTCCCTCTGTTAGTTGATAGGAGGCCAACCTGATGAGCCTTCCAGAGCAATTACAGTTGCCGGGTTCAAAAGAAGATTTCAATGCATGTAGGCTTACTTCCTTTTGTTGTTCTGTTAGGTCTAAGAACGTTCTGAGAAATTTAGTATCATCACACATGCCAAAAGGTTCATCCTGGGTAGACGCAGGTTTGGTGACTCGTCCAATGAATCCTTTTTATGCTTCTTCCATACCATACTAAAGTTCCCACTGCCCATGGCACAAATCACTACAGCCACTAATCTGTCTTCTTCCGTTCTTTTATCATTTTGCTGTGATACAATTTGTAAAAGATTGTACATTTTTTAATATGCAATCTTAATGAGTTTTCAAAGCTTCCTAGTTTATTTCAAATTTCCCAAACTACTAGAAAATAAATTGGCAAAAGTAGGTTTTGTGGACATTTCAGCAAACCCTCTTTTGCTTGGTGAATTCTCTCATAACATCTCTATTCCAAGAATGTTCACCCATAGGTGAAGTTTTATAAACTTTGCAATACTTTGCAAGCTATGTGAAGCATGAATTTTGCACACTTTGCAAAATTTGAATTGTCATCACATGCTCCTTCCAACGTTCACCTGCTCACCAACTTGCTGCAGAACTAAAACTTGGAAACCACATAATCCTTCCATGAAGATTTTTCACTGGTTACTTTTTAAGCCTCAAAACCAAAGTAAGGTCTTATTCTGTATGCATAAATGGGACAGCAAACCGGAATCACACCCTACACACCTAACCATGATGCACAGTGGCTCTCCCGCCTTAAAAGAGAGATTAAGACACTGAGAAGTTGCCCAAATATCTAGCACACATTGCGCTATTTATATATGTTTGGAAAAAACACAATTTAAATTCAGCTAAACCCTGCCTGACCTAACGTCTTCCCTTGATATCACTCATAGTGTCCCTGACAAAGAGATAAAGATGTGCTATTTGAAGGTTGAAGCCTTCCAGTGAGGCAAGGTCCAAACTGACGCTGGTGTGGGTCAATCAAAGTCAGATATTGTCATCTGGCTTCTGCTGATGTGTTGGCTTTGGTGCCCAAACCTTCAAGTGGTACAATGTTGGATTTCACACCAAGTTCCCCGAAACGCGTTGAGTGAGCTGCTAATAAACGCACGTTAAAATCAAGGATTGCTGGCCTGGATTTAATTTTCTTAAAGTGTTGAGCGAAAATGTCTGCATATATATATGTATATATATATATATATATATATATATATATATTACCTACTGGCGGTCGCCAGTAGGTAGTTATAGTTAGGATTTTTTTCAATGTTAAATCTCAAAATTCTATTTGGAATAACTTTGGCACCGGTTGACGAATCTGCCTGAAAATTTCCTGAAAATGGCCTCGTCGAGCTCCGGTCCTTCCTTGAAAGTTTGGGGGGGATTCGTCAAGCGGGGGCCGAGATAAAAGGGGGGTCCCAAAACGCGTTTTCCCCATGTTAATTTCCATAGGGCGGTCAATTTCACTTTTAGCCCGAACGGCTGAATGGATTTACACCAAACTTGGCAAAATTGTAGGGACTGGTAGCCCGATGTGCCTTTGCTATGTCTCAAGATATGTGCTCCAGTGGATTTTGAGTAATTTAGGTTCAAAAAAATATATATATCTATAGCAGCGCACCGGTGCGCGCACCAGGGAGCGCTCCAGGCGCGACACGCGAGGTGCGCATGAAAAGCTGATTGGCTCTCGGGTGTCTGTAAACATTCCAAACAGTCCAGAGCGGTCGCCATCTTGTGTCTCGGTAAAATCGAGACATAAGAGGTGGCTAAAACAAAGTGGGAACTGACCATAAGGCGTCAGGGATAGACCCCTTTGACCCCCTAGGTTTGATGTGGGGGCTATAAAAGGGCCCAGCGGGGCATTTAAATTATTTTTTTTTTTTTCGTTTTGCGCGGGGGAAGCGCACGGTGCGCGCACCGGGGAGCGGCCCTGGGAGCGCACTATGATGAAAAAAGGTGACAGAGTGTTTAAAAAATGAAGTTTTGATTTAGAAATTGGAGGTAGTTCTAAAAAGAACTTTTTTTTTTCTTCTTTTTGTTGTTTTATATTTTTTTTGTGTTTTTTGAACTTTTTGAACTTTTTTTGGCTTTTCAAATCAGTTTTATATATTTTTTTGTATTTTTTTTGGGGGAGAAACAAAAAAAGGGAATTGAAACTGGCTCAACTGGAGCAAAAAAACAAAAAACCCAAAAAATTACTTCTTTTTGGGGCACTTGTGATTATCACCTGCAAGGACGATGAGTTTCACACTTTGTTCCCCATAGGAGATAAGTTTGCCACAAGCAGTGCAAGTAATTTTAAAATCAGCAAATCTCGGCTGAATGCAAGGCATCACCTCTGATGTTTCTGATTCCGAGGAAGTGGGTTGGTTTCTTTGGGAGGGGGTCCTTGATGAATGGGGGAGGTTACTGGCCAGTTCCCGGAACTCTGCACGAGAGTAGTTGTTTGGATGCTTTCTTGTCATGTGCCGAATCATGGTATAGTTACCAAAAGAATATTTCTTATTTGGGTTGCCCCGTGAAAGTTCATCATTGCAGATGAGGCAAGTGACTTTGGGCGCATTCACCCTCTGGAATTGAAAAAAACTGCCAAATAAAGTGTGGTTTGGGTTTATAAGGTGTATTTTCTTCTGGCAGCCATCTTCTTCTCCCCTCCTCCTCTTCCTCTTCCTCTTCCTCCTCCTGTTCTTGACCACCAATATAATTTGGAGCTGGTCCTCTTGGTTGTTGTGGTGGTGGTGGTGGGGCAGATGCACCAGCTGATGCTACTAATGAAGCCATTTTAAAGTACAAAATATTACTCAAAGAGCAAAAAAGTAGACAGAGCAACAAACAGGTCTTCCTCAGTCAAAGGACAAAGTCAGAATAAGGAAAAAAGGTGGGGTCTTTCATCATTTAGAAAAAAAAACTGTCCTGAACCAATGAGAAGTGTTATTTTCAGGTCACAAGACCAGGGGCTTCATCATTATGAAACCAAAACTGTTATGAACCAATGAAAAGTGTTATTTTCTGCTCACATGACCCGACGCGCTTACGCCCCGGGTCGCGCAGCGTAAGCGCGTCGGAAGTTTACGTTGTGCAATCGTATTCGCTCGAGTACTTCCGGGTGCGCTTACGCCGTGCGTATCACGCGGTCGCGGCTACGCGATACGTCACGATCATGTTTTCGTTTGCGAAATTGGAGCTCACGGGACGCTCCCCGGAGCGCGCCCCGGGGCGCTTTGTAAAAATACGCTTTTCGGGGCGCTCCCCGGGGCGCGCTCCGGGAGCGCTCCCCAAAATAATTTAAAAAAAAAAAATTGGGATAATTGTAGGGACAGGTAGCCCTATTCTGAAGTGGTTTGTAAAAAACATTAACTTTAGAAAAATATGTATTGTGCTACATTGGGCTTAATATATGTTAGAGCCAAAATGTAGCCCAAATGTAGCCCAAAGTAGCCCAATGTAGCCCAAAGATGGCCACCAGAGATCAAAAATTGAAAATGTAGCCCAAAATTCAACTAGATGTAGCCCAACTGTAGCCCAATGAGAGAATGTACCAGAGTGTTAAAAAGAACAACTAGAGTGCTAACAGTCTTATTTATAAAGTGAAACTTATAGTTAGGAATTAGCATTAAAAAAACCTTTGAAATTCACTGAAAAAACCATAGGTTTCACACCAGTTATAGTTAGGAATTAGCATTTAAAAAACCTATTAAATTCACTGAAAAAACCATAGGTTTCACACCAGTTATAGTTAGCTGGAAATTTTACTGATATAAAACCATTGAAATTCCCACGTTATAGTTAGTCGGACTCACTATAACTTGCGCGTGCAATGCACTGCTGATGACATCACATATTACATCACTCATGACATGGTCAGTGACATCACTCATGACATCACTGATGACACCATCCAGTGAATATGTGTCTTTCTGAAAAATAAATATTAGTGAGTTATGTTTTAATATTTAAATTCATATATTAGTGTTTCACTTTGTGTATAAGTGGCTACGTGTGTTGGTAAGTAGCTACATGCGTATGTATATGGGTTATTTGATATTTTTAGTAGTATCAGTATGAGTGTCTATATGGTTTGGTGGAGGTATTACTTAGCACATAGATGCATGAGTGACTGACTCTTTGTTTGTATGTGTTTTGAAGACAGCATATGTACAGGACTGTATGGGTGGATGAGTGTCTATATGTGTTTGTTAGTGAGTGAATGACTGTCCCACTAGTGTCTTTATCAGTAACTACATATGTTTTAATCTAGTATATATGAATATTGATGTATATAAGTGAGTATATGTGAGAGTAAGAGATTGTAAGATTTCCTGTTTAAATAAGTATGTGTTTCTATAAGTGATTGTTTAAGAGAATAAATATGTGTAATTTTCAATAGAAGTAAGGTGGAAGTGTGTGTATAACTCTATATTCAAATAAATGGTTATTCAATAGTTTATTTGCACGTGTGAATATGTGTGTGAGTAACTTTTGGATGAATGTCGGTGTGTAACAGGATGTATAGGTGTATCTCTTCATATGATGAGTGAGTATATGTATGAGTGACTATATAGAACTGTTGGTGAATGAATGGATGTGTACATAGATAGTGGAAGTACAGAATTGCTTGTTGTAACTGATATAGGTATGTCCATTTTTTTAAAATTTCAGTTTCTATTTTTGAATATGTGTCTCAAGGGTTACTTTACACTGAGAGGAGGTCTGTGACTGTGTCACAAGGATGGTGTCATCAGTGATGTCATGAGTGATGTCACTGACCATGTCATGAGTGATGTAATATGTGATGTCATCAGCAGTGCATTGCACGCGCAAGTTATAGTGAGTCCGACTAACTATAACGTGGGAATTTCAATGGTTTTATATCAGTAAAATTTCCAGCTAACTATAACTGGTGTGAAACCTATGGTTTTTTCAGTGAATATATATATATATATATATATATATATATATATATATATATATATATATATATATATATATATATATATATATATATATATATATATATATATATATATATATATATATATATATATATATATATATCATTCACAAACCCCCAAAGCTTGAGGCAGCACTCCACGAGGTGAGTTCAACAAAACCTTTATTTCAAAAGCGGCATGGTATCACCTGAGTCTCTTTTGTATCCCGACGCGTTTCGATGCTGACAAGCATCTTAATCATGGGGCGGCGTCTGACAAGATCTGGGGTGGACCTCTGCAATTCAATCCCTTGTGGCGTTCGTTTTTCAGTAAGCAAACCGCCAGGAGCAGGAGTCCCGATTCCACTATTTCAGTATAGCCATTTTCTTGCCAAACTTTACTTTAAGATTAAGATGCTTGTCAGCATCGAAACGCGTCGGGATACAAAAGAGACTCAGGTGATACCATGCCGCTTTTGAAATAAAGGTTTTGTTGAACTCACCTCGTGGAGTGCTGCCTCAAGCTTTGGGGGTTTGTGAATGATATTATACGCGGCATCTCCTGCCGTAGGAGGCGAGCACCGCTTGTGAAACTGGACTTATTTCTGAAGGGCTGGGAAACGAACTGCAGCCCTTACAGCACGAGGGTGACAGAAAATAAAGCGAATGATATGCACAGAGGCCCACTGGAGGGATGGAAAAATGTACCAAAAATCGGCTTTGAAAAGTAAAGTTTGGCAAGAAAATGGCTATACTGAAATAGTGGAATCGGGACTCCTGCTCCTGGCGGTTTGCTTACTGAAAAACGAACGCCACAAGGGATTGAATTGCAGAGGTCCACCCCAGATCTTGTCAGACGCCGCCCCATGATTAAGATGCTTGTCAGCATCGAAACGCGTCGGGATACAAAAGAGACTCAGGTGATACCATGCCGCTTTTGAAATAAAGGTTTTGTTGAACTCACCTCGTGGAGTGCTGCCTCAAGCTTTGGGGGTTTGTGAATGATATTATACGCGACATCTCCTGCCGTAGGAGGCGAGCACCGCTTGTGAAACTGGACTTATTTCTGAAGGGCTGGGAAACGAACTGCAGCCCTTACAGCACGAGGGTGACAGAAAATAAAGCGAATGATATGCACAGAGGCCCACTGGAGGGATGGAAAAATGTACCAAAAATCGGCTTTGAAAAGTAAAGTTTGGCAAGAAAATGGCTATACTGAAATAGTGGAATCGGGACTCCTGCTCCTGGCGGTTTGCTTACTGAAAAACGAACGCCACAAGGGATTGAATTGCAGAGGTCCACCCCAGATCTTGTCAGACGCCGCCCCATGATTAAGATGCTTGTCAGCATCGAAACGCGTCAGGATACAAAAGAGACTCAGGTGATACCATGCCGCTTTTGAAATAAAGGTTTTGTTGAACTCACCTCGTGGAGTGCTGCCTCAAGCTTTGGGGGTTTGTGAATGATATTATACGCGGCATCTCCTGCCGTAGGAGGCGAGCACCGCTTGTGAAACTGGACTTATTTCTGAAGGGCTGGGAAACGAACTGCAGCCCTTACAGCACGAGGGTGACAGAAAATAAAGCGAATGATATGCACAGAGGCCCACTGGAGGGATGGAAAAATGTACCAAAAATCGGCTTTGAAAAGTAAAGTTTGGCAAGAAAATGGCTATACTGAAATAGTGGAATCGGGACTCCTGCTCCTGGCGGTTTGCTTACTGAAAAACGAACGCCACAAGGGATTGAATTGCAGAGGTCCACCCCAGATCTTGTCAGACGCCGCCCCATGATTAAGATGCTTGTCAGCATCGAAACGCGTCGGGATACAAAAGAGACTCAGGTGATACCATGCCGCTTTTGAAATAAAGGTTTTGTTGAACTCACCTCGTGGAGTGCTGCCTCAAGCTTTGGGGGTTTGTGAATGATATTATACGCGGCATCTCCTGCCATAGGAGGCGAGCACCGCTTGTGAAACTGGACTTATTTCTGAAGGGCTGGGAAACGAACTGCAGCCCTTACAGCACGAGGGTGACAGAAAATAAAGCGAATGATATGCACAGAGGCCCACTGGAGGGATGGAAAAATGTACCAAAAATCGGCTTTGAAAAGTAAAGTTTGGCAAGAAAATGGCTATACTGAAATAGTGGAATCGGGACTCCTGCTCCTGGCGGTTTGCTTACTGAAAAACGAACGCCACAAGGGATTGAATTGCAGAGGTCCACCCCAGATCTTGTCAGACGCCGCCCCATGATTAAGATGCTTGTCAGCATCGAAACGCGTCGGGATACAAAAGAGACTCAGGTGATACCATGCCGCTTTTGAAATAAAGGTTTTGTTGAACTCACCTCGTGGAGTGCTGCCTCAAGCTTTGGTGGTTTGTGAATGATATATATATATATATATATATATATATATATATATATATATATATATATATATATATATATATATATATATATATATTAGTCTCCAACTTGAAAAACAGCAGCGCCTCTGCCCGTTTTCCCAGCGCGCAAACAACAATTATCGTCCGGAGTAAGGCTTGTGAAATAGCTTCTCTTATTTTGCCATTAAAGTGCAGGGTGCAGAAATCATCATACAGACGCGTTTCGGGCGCGGACGCCCTTGCTCACTGTCAGTATATATGGCCGCGCACTATGTATATGGCAGAGGCAACTAAACAACTCAGTGATACAGAATGCTATAGGCGCAGTGACATGGGAATTGTAAAAGCATCCTGGGAAAAATTCTACTCTTGCATCATAGAATGGAAAAGCACTGGCCTATTATCAATTGATGAGTTTCGCTTTCTTAGAAAATGACTATCCGGTAATGCCGGTAATATACTTTATAGCGAAAATTCATAAGAACAAAGAGAATCCACCAGGCAGGCCCATAATATCGGCATGTGGAAGTCTAGTGGAGAATGCAAGTAGATACGTGGACTACTTCCTTCAGGAACTTGTGCAAACTCTTCCCTCTTTCATTTTAGATACAGGAGACTTGCTGCGAAAATTGGAAAATGTGGTTTGGACTGAAGACTGTATGCTCATATCATTGGACGTTTCCTCATTATACAGTAGTATTCACCACAGAGATGGACTAAAGGCGGTAGACCATTTTCTAAAGAAACGTCCAATGTGCTTTCTGGAGCATAACAAAATGTTGATGGCAATAATAACCTTGTGCTTAGAAAACAAATATTTTTTATTTGCAAAGCAAGTGTACCAACAAATCAGGGGCGTAGCTATTGGGGCCTGCTTCTCCCCCAGCTACACCTGTCTACACATGGGGCTGTGGGAGAAGCAGGTCCTACTTGCAGACAACAATGAGTTTGTGAACGATCAGGTAGTTGGCATGTACAGGTACATTGATGATTTATTAATCATATGAAAAGGTACATAGAATGAGGCACAGGTTTTTATTGACTCTCTGAATGTGAACAACATGAATTTAAATTTTACCAGCCACATTAGCAGGTCATCTGTATTTTTCCTTGATGGGGAGATTTTTGTCGCTGATAACCATTTGAACACCAGACTGCATAGAAAAAATACTGCAGGCAATTCAGTGTTGCATGCAGAAAGTAGCCATCCTGCACATCTGATCCGCAGCATCCCCTACGGGGAGATGTTGCGGATTAGGAGGATATGCAGCCTGGATACGGATTGTTTCACAGCTCAGTCTGATTGTCGTTTAAGATTCATTAAGAGGGGATACAGTCCGAAAGTAATTGACAAAGCCACGAATAGAGCAAACTCACAGGGTAGAATTCAGGCATTGGCAACCAGGAGTATACATGACAACATCCCTAGTGCGGAACAACCATTGAGGCTCATTCTAACATACAGCAACCAACACCTTGCTATCAGAAAAAAAAATTGCAAAAATTGGGCTCTCATTAGAAATTACCCTACACTAGGTGAGAAATTGACGCGCTCTCCCAATTTAACCTTCAGAAAGGCCAATGCTATGAGTAATGCGCTGGTCTCAAGCAGTCCTGAGGTGAAAACAACTTCCTTATGGAATTTGGGAAGCAAGGGCTTCATCAAATGTGCCTCCTGTAAGGCGTACAAACAGGGTGTGAACAAGACAGAGTATCAAAGCCCTTTCAAGAACAGGCCCATCAAAATAGATAAAAAACTGAAGTGCAAAACGGAGTTTGCTGTGTATGTGCTGGAGTGTCCCTGTGGCTTACGGTACGTAGGTAGTACCAAGCTACAATGCCACAAGAGGATACTCCAGCACATATGCGCAATCAAAAATGGGGCTGAATCATACCCAGTGGCCCGTCACTTTGATGCTATGCATGCTAAAAACCCTGATGAGCTGAGATACTATGTGGTGGACTGCATCCCCCCGTTAGGACGTGGTGGTGATCGCAACATGCTATTAAGAAAGTTGGAAACAAAATACATACTTGAAATGGAAACAAAGATCCCAAATGGATTGAACTCCAGCGAAGATTTTTATACTTATTTATGAATTACTTTAAAAATTAGTTTTTCTGATAATAATCTTCGTTATGTGTCCATCAATGAACAATGCTTGCCGCACGCAATGAATAAATTACAGTCGTTTTTTGGTAGTTTTTATACACATCTGGTTTTAGGGTTGGCACATATTTTAATTAACACTTTTGCACTTTATTTAGGACTGATAACTGTGAAATGCCCACTTGGGCTTCATCTCAACTTGTTTACAGCCATTTTTAGGTTTCGAACCTGGCGAGGGGCACGAAAGTGCCCCTCCCAGTTTGAAAACTTTTGTCTTCAGTATGGATGTCGGCACAGCCTCTGCCTCTCATTGGCTAGCTCCATAAATGGAGGCTAGCTATTGGGAGACAGAGGCTGTCAATCGCGCTTTCTCTCAAAAACGCGATTCGGGGGCGTTTCTGGTGCTTTTTTTAAGCCCCGCCCCTTTGTCCCGGGCCGCGCTGCGATTGGCTGCCGGCCCGGGACACCCCCGTGACGTCATTCCCGGGCCGCGCTGTGATTGGCTGGCCGGCCCGGGACCTGACTTGTTTACTCAGGTGCGATACCAAAGCTGTTCATTCATAGTTTGCTTTAAAAGTAAGTGTTCGCGCATACAGGGGAGATGGGACAACTAGAAATCACTAGGCGAAGCAATGTTAAAAATAAATTGTGTTCTTTACAAGGAAATATCCCCTTATTTGCTTTATTAACGAACTCCTCGATCCCATAGGAACAAATAAGACCAAAATATATTTAAAATGCCCGTAAGCTAGAAAAATATACGCATATTACGTTGCCATGAAGCAGATGTGACTTGCAACTGCACACCTCCCATTTTGAATACTTTTTCGACAACTGGGGAAACCTGTTCTTTTATCTGTGCATGCTGATAAGGAGTCCAGTGCCTGCAGCTGAAGGTGGTGGTGACTGCGTGATGTCACTCCGGTACAGCTCAGACTCCTTTTGTTTACTTATGCTGAGAGGCTTCCCCTGTCAGCAGTCGAGATTTTGCCTGGCACCCTGCAAGTTTGTTGTTACAGAGGCCAGTCTGCCCAGGGCAGGGCGCTCGCGCCCGGAGCGAGAGTCTCTATAGGCCGGCGTTGCAGAAGCACGAGAAGAGGGCGGCGCAAGAATTCCTGCAACACTCGGAGAACGGTGAGGGAAGGGCTATGACTGTTGAAACATGGGAAATGCGCGTGGAGTGAACAGGGAAGGTTGGGAGGTGAAGCTTGGGGTCGTGTCAGGGTGGGTTGATGGCGCAGCCCAGGCTTACTCGTTCAATGCTGTACATTTGTACAACTTAAACTGTAGTTCGGGGGAGGTCTGTTAGGGGCATGGGGTAACCGGAGCGAGGCTAGTATGAGGCACTGCCAATTTTTGTGTTTAAATATTTGTTATTTCCAGTTTTACAGTGTACCTTTGTGTGGCGCTTCCATGTTGTATGCGTGGCATTTTATTGTAAGCTAAACGAATGTCTGCTGCTGTCATTTATTAATGCTAATTTTTTACTAGAAAAATCTAAAAAAGAGACGTAAATATGTGTTCGTCTTCCCGCGCCCCCCTTCCCCCCTCCCCCTCCCGCTGTCCGTGTGCCCGTAGGTGCTTGTCTTTTATATGTATCTACATAAAAAAAAAGCTATGCACAGTGCAGGACGTTTTTAAGTGGCACGTTAAAGTGAGGACTGTTGTTTATGCTGGTAAATAACCGTGTGATGTGGTGTTAACAATGATTGTAATTGGTGCACCGTGGATGCTTCAATCGTTACTACCAGCCTCGTTAGTGTTTTAATGGGGCTCTCATTCTGCACTTCTAAATCCCACCTTTATTTCCGAGACTGGCGGGTTCCTCGGCTGTACCGGGAAAACTGAAACGTGTTCTTTGGTGAGAAAGTGACGCCTGCAACGCAACTGGTACTCAAGTTAAGCGCTCTGATGCCTTCGGGACGAGTTCACGCTATGTAAAACTGCCAAAAAATTCCTGTCAATTTCATTTTCATTTTAGGAGACGAAGGCAATGTATGTATGGGTCGTAAGGGGAGTTCAGCCCACCTTGGCAGTTAAGGGAAGGCCTCCGCAGTGTCATCCATGCGTGTACCCGGTGTGGAGACAGGCGGGATTTACTGTCTCCCCCCCCCCCCCCATTTTGCAATAAAGGTTCGCAGGGAACAATAACCCCCCGCCCAGCCCCTATTTATTTTTGTACGTGAAAACGGATTCTAAACAGTTATAGACCGCTTTTCTGAAGCCGTGTTGTACATGGCCAAAGTCTCCATGAGCGCTGTAATCCGAAATGCAAATTCCGAGGGCTCCAAGATGGTTTTTGCGCAATTGGTTATTTAATTGCGGGCACTGAGGCGTTGAGCCTCTTTAAAGTTGGTCTGTCAAAGATGACGAGCCATCCGTGTAACGATATGTTTTCTGTTGACATTACTGCCGCCCCCCTTGAATTGAGAAACGTTTTATGAGGAGCCAGCACCTCAAGGGCTGAAATTAAATGGCCCAAAAAAGTCTCAAAGCCCCCAAAATTTTGCTCCTGCTGCATGAGTTTAGACGGGCATGTTATGTCACTGTTTGATCTTTAGTGTCTGTGGCAACACCTTAAACAGAAAACCCACCTTTAAATCTCATTACTACGCAAATGTGTACAGCAGCATTTTGATGATGTGATAAGTGTATTCATTGAATGCCATATATTATCACTAATGAAATGATGTGGGTTGAATAACTGAACACAACGCAATTACCTTCAGTGTTAAACGGAAGAGATGGCATAACGCTACAAACTCTATGCTGTACAATATGCAACCCTGTACTCCAATCCCACCAGCCCACTAATACATTGTGTGATCCAGGGCCCATCAGTTTATTTGACTGTGTATACCTTTTCTTACTCATACGGTTTGAGAGCACAGTGAAGTAATTCATTATAGTATATGTGCTCTACAAACACGTCACTGGTAAATGGTTAATATAACATATATCTTCACATTTAATAAAAATATTGGTTATATTAATAGAGAACATGAAAAACACATTTTTGGTAACTTGTGGCAACGTCATCAGAACATCTAGCCCTGCTCCAGACCCCCCCCTTTAAACTCAAACGCTCTGGTGGACGTAGATTTGCAACACTAGCCCCCTGCCTATGGAACACCTTCCCCCTGGAGATTCGATCCTGCCAAGACCTTCTACCTTTTCGGAAAGCACTGAAGACCTGGCTCTTTAGACAAGCTTTTTAATCCATCTTTTCCACCCTGGTTTGTGTTACTGTCAATTCAGCGCCAAGATACTAATCAGTGTTGGCGCGCTCTACAAATGACTTAATAACATAACATAACATGGGGTATCCTTGAGTGTTTCATTAATAAACGTTATTACCCGGTCTGTGATATAGCATGGACTTAAGACACAGATGTTAAAAATACACCTTTTTCAATATAACGTTTTTATCCCTTTTATTACACTTGTTGCCATATGTCCATATTTTTATGGCTTGGGGTTTGCCCCTTGAAGCCAAACCTCCTGCTTGGCTCTCCCTAAGGCAATTTGTGGCCCTCCCTTCTCCAAAAGAAATTTAGTGTCTTCTATACCCTTGGTGTAAACCCATTAAAGAGAGTGGCCGATTGGCTGTGTAAAGGCTTGGGGAAGGTAAGTAAAGTGTTTCCAGTCATATCCCTCCTGTGCAGATAGAAGATAACTCTAATGACTAGTATCCTATGTGACTCTTAGATTGTACCCATGTGTATCCCCTCCCTGTGTTTAGAGTTATAGCTGTAACGACTAGTCGCCTGTGTGACTGTTGGAATATAGCCAGATGTATCCCTTCCCCCGTGTGAAGAGATAACCCTACTCACTAGAACAAAAGAAATGCGCTCCTGAAATGTGTACGTAACTGACTCTATGTAAAGTGCTTTGATAACATGTAACGGAACGGGTGCTATGTAAAGCGCTGTGATAACCTAATCGGTTCAAGTTCCTGAAATGTGTAACGTAACTGATGCTATGTAAACTGCTGTGATAACTTGTAACGGAACTGGTGCTATGTAAAGCGCTCTGATAACCTAATCGGTTCAAGTTCGCGCTATAGAAAACTCTAAAATAAATAAATAAATAAATCGAATAAAACGCCCAAAACACTTTCGTATCTTTGTGCATTCACCGGGGCTTTGCAGATAGAGCATATGGTATGTAGTGATCTCTGTACAGCACAGTCCTGTATCAGGTTTTCCTCTCCATCTTCTTGTTGGGAACAGGTGAAAAATATGAAAACTTTCAAGAACTGAAAGCGCAGCACCGGACAGTTCTAAACAGAAAGAGGCTAGAGTGGAAATGCTGGCTTGCACAGGTGGCGCTGTGGCTTATTTGGTTAACGCGCCTGTCTAGTAAATCTAGACAATCTATAGAAAACGAATTAACTTAAAACCTCACAAATTATATCAAATTCACGCTTTTTCTATTAAAATTGTGCGGTACACGATAATTCTCCCTCGGACATAAATGATTTTGATCTTAAATTCTACTTGCACTTGATCCGTGTTGCCTATGGCAGCAATTAGGTTTAAGTGGGCACAAGTAGGGGTGATGCTGCTATCTGTATCAAAAGCGTCTGTTTCATAGGCACCGACATGTCTTAGATAATGGGGTATTTTATTGCTTAATACGTTCTAAGTGTGCACAACACCATATACACTTAAACAACTGTAAATAATTTAAAAGTAGTGGCCCAAGAAGCGATTTTGACCTACGGATGGATTATATGTATAACTAGCTGCATTTTACTGACGTCACCATCTGCACTAAAAGCGTCCATTCTAGATGCTTTGCTCAGTTTCGAAATGGGCCCTTCCTACGCCTCAATAAATTATAAGTTTGCACTGCACCATATGCACTTTAACTGCTGGGTGACTGCAGATGTTCTAATCGACTCACAAATTAATTTAGGCAGCGATTGCTGGGCATTGGGTTTATGGAAATACTCGCACTAGACGCATGAATTATACATGTGATGGTTTAAATCATGAAATCTTTTTAATCACCCACGCACGGTAAATGATCAAGTTAATTTTGATGTTAAATTGAGACTATATTGTGTCACCAACTCGAGTACCTTTCACTTTCAAAGACCTATTGACAAAGCCAATCAGTTTGGCTTTGTTTAGTGAAAAGATTTTTCCAACATTAACTAACATGAGCAAGCTCATGTTAGTTAATCAGGTGCAGTGCAGTGGGAGTGCAGAGCGAGAGATTAGGCTATTGGCTTTGTAAATGACAATGCCATTTATTTGTTGTCAAAGCCAACACATAAATAAAAATGTTGTCATTTTCCAAAGGCGAAACCGTTGCATTGTAAATGCTTGTTACATTTGAAGCTGCTATTATGCATTGTTTACAGTATGCTTTTATCTCAATTTTTTTATAATTTTGAGATATGTTCCATTGTTGCCTTTTAGTAATTTTTACACAGACTTTAATTAATCGTATTTAATAAATAGGATTGCTTTTAAAAGGCGAATGGGTGAAATCAGGTTTTATCATGGATATTTATTACAAATATTTATTGATGAATTGCACATAGGAGTTGCTTTGCTTTGCACAAAACATGTAACGTATTACACAGCTACTTTGTAACATGACAGGTTGTATAGTCTTTTGGCCATGTTTATTTCACATATTGTTGCACTGTCACTTTAAATTGTGGCCTGCCCCATGTAATGTGTCATGTGATCAAGGTCCGAGTTGGGACCGAAATGCATCATGGTGGCGGTGCTGGGCGAGAAAAATAAATAAAAAATTCAGCACAATACTGGGTTCGCCTTGTCTCTTTGGAAAACGGAATTCCAGTGGTGTGAGACGAGTTTAAAGATATATATATATATATATGTGTGTGCATGTGTGTGTGGGTGTGTGGGTGTGTGTCTGTGTGCCTGTGTGTGTGTGTGTGTGTGGGGGGGGGGGGCATATTATTTATATTACCTACTGGCGGTCAACAGTCGGTAGTTATAGTTAGGACCTATTTTCCATAGGAAATCTACAACATTCTATTTGGAATAACTTTGGCGCTGGTCGACGAATCTTCGAGAAATGTTCAAAACTTTTGGCCAGCTCCGGTCCGCTCCTATCCTGAAAGTCTTAAGGTGATTCGTCAAGCGGGGGCCGAGAAAAAAGAGGGTCCCAAAACGTGTTTTCCCCATGCAATTTTCCATAGGAACCTTTAGTCACAGCTACAGCCCGAACAGAATTACACCAAATTTGGCAAAAGGTAGCCCTTGGTTCTGAGTCGTGCTTTTTTGTTAAATGGTGTAAATCCGTTCAGTAGTTGCTGAGAAAATCAAAAATAAATTCACCTATATATCTGTGGGCGCGGAGGATCCGCGCACCCTGCTGAGCGCGAGCTGTATACTAATTGGCTGTCAACACTCCAAAACAGGAAGTATTGGCAGCCATCTTGTGCCTCAGTACAACCGAGGCACAAGAAACCTATGAAAAAAATGTGCAAAACGCAAAAAGGGGGCAGGATAGAATCACCCTGACCCCCTAGGCCTGTTCAGGGATCCCACAAGGACCCCCCCCCCCCAAGGCCGAAATATTATTATTTTTTTAAACGACAAGATCCGCGCAGGGTGCATGGATCCTGCTGCTAAAAAAAACCCGAAGCACGGGCTCCCGCGCTTCGTTGGTAATTAGCCGCCGGGGTGCCAAATCCTGGGGGCTTGATCCAAAAAAAGCGTGGGAGGGCCCAATCCCCCCACACTGCCCCAGGGACCGCCACCCCCCGGGGCAAAGCATTAATTGTTGCAGGGGGCACACGGCCCCTGCAGCCTCGGGGACCGCCACTCCCCGAGGTGTGTAAATGTAATGATGGGCCCCCTAGCCCCGGGGACCGCAACCCCCGGGGCTTGACTTAACTTTTTATTTTGGGGGCGGCACACTGCCCCCTGCAGCCCTGGGGACTGCTACCACCCGGGGCTTTATATTTTTTAAAAACATACCCTATGTGGTGGGGCTCAAGTCCCCCCAATGCTCCAGGGACCGCCTCCTCCCCGGGGCTCTAAATATTTACATTGTGGGGTCCGTGATGGATCCCCAGCCCCAGGGACCACCACCCCCGGGGCTTTGTAGATGGTAGGAGGGGGGCCGTGCATCCCCCCTCCTGGAGCCTTTTGATGGCCCTGGGGACTGCCACCCCCCAGGGCCGGCCCCTTCAGTGTCCAGGGGTGCCCACCCCTGGGACACTGTAGTTTGCTATTTGGAAGAGAGAGCAGGTAACCTGCTCTCCCTTCCAAATAGCAAAGAAAACTGCTTTTCCACAGGGGGAGCTGCATCTTAGCAGCTCCCCATGTTGAAAAGCAATGTCGGCTCCCGCAGGAGGCGGGGGGCCGGCGGGACCGTGGGGGGATTGAGGACCCCTCCACGGTCCCCAACGGAGAGAGCCAGCCCCGGGGAATTGGGTCCCATGGGGCCCCCCTCCTCAAATAAAAAAAAAGGGGCAAAAATAAATAAATAAACAAAGGCCAGCCCCGGGGGATGGTTTACCCGGGGCCATAAAGGGGCAAGGCAGCCCCCCTCCAAAAAAATAATTTAAACAAAGGGACATACCCCATGGGGATGGTCTCTGGGCAGATTATGGCCTCGGGAGGGGGGCGGCACAGCCACCTTCCCGATTTTTGTTTTGTTTTTAGGAAATAGGGGCAGGCCTTGGGGGATGGAGTAAATTACAAATAGAAGGGGGGCCACACAGCCCCCCTTCCTAAATTACAAAAATATTGAAAGACTGGCGTTGGTGCCGGAGGCCACGCTCCCTCCTTGAAGCACTCTGCAAATGCACCTCCTGGCGAGTTTGCGGATGGGGAAGGAATTCCCCTTGAATACTGGGGGTCCCTGAGGGCCAACTAGCCCACCAGGAACCTCCAGTATGCGCCAGGGGGCTGCGTTGCACAGAGGTCTACTGAGGCCACGCCTCTTTTCACACCTTTCTGCAACGCAGCTCTGTGGTGCTTAATTGAGGTAGCTGGGGGGCTAGTAGCACCCAGGGACCCTCACCATTCAAGGGGAGTTAATCCCCCAAATTAAAATGCGCCACAGGGCGAGTTTGCACACATGTCACCTCAGGCCCCCCTCCCTTCACTAGTGTGCAAATGCGCCTGTGGCGCATTTTAAGAGGTAGTTTTAATCCCCCTGCACTATTATTTACTAGGGGCTTACAGAGAAGGTCAGGCTATTCAAAGGGAGACCCCAACGCATAGTGTTCCCAAGTGTATGTAGGTGTTTTCACTGTATTATAAGTCTCTTTTAACATAGCACTGGCTCTAGGACTGGTTAGTCAAAGTCAGTTACCACCAGTACCCATCTGAAAAAGTTGAGGGTACAGGATAATTTTGCAACAAAGCTTTTTTCTGCTCCTCTGTTTGTTCTTTCTGCACTTTTTCCTTCTCCATGCACTTCATCTTTGAGGACTTCTGTTGCATTTTTCTGCATTTCTTTTTTTCTGTACCTTTTATTTTCTTTCTTCACATGTCCTATCTCTGTAGGCATAGTGAGAAATTAACATTTAAAAAACCTTTGAAATTCACTGAAAAAACCATAGGTTTCAGGCAGGTTATAGTTAGGAATTAGCATTTAAAAACACATTAGAAATTCACTGGAAAAAACCATATGTTTCAGGGGCGTTATAGTTAGTTGGACATTTCACTTGTACAAAACCATTGAAATTCCCCGTTATAGTTAGCCCACAATGCACTGCTGATGACGTCACATATTACATCACTCATGACATGGTCAGTGACATCACTTATGACATCACAGATGCCATCTCAAATGACATCACAGATGACATCATCCTTGTGATAGAGAGGTAGACCTCATCTCACCCTAATATAACCTTTGATATACACATTCAAAAATAGAAACCCCTTTTTTCAAAAGAATGGACATACCAATATCAGTTACAACAATCTATTCAGTAATTCCAAGATCTATATACACATCCACTCATTCCCCAACAGTCCTATACAGTCACTCATACATGTACTCACTCATCATATGTACTCATACACCTATACATCCTGTTACACACCACCACTCATCCAAAGAGTTACTCAAACACATAGTCACTCACTCTAATAAAGAATCAAACATCCATTTACTTGCATATACAGTTATACACACACCACCACACTTATTTATACAAAAACTTACACATACTTACTCTCTTAAACAATCACTTATAGAAACACATACTTATTTACACATAAACTCTTCAAAACTCTCACTCTCACATATACTCACTTATTTACACCAATACTCACATTTTCTAGTTTAAAACAAATGTACTTACTCCTAAAGACACTATTGAGCCAGTCATTCATTCACTAACAAACCCATACACACACTCATCCACCCATACAATCCTGCACGCATGCTGTCTTCAAAACACATACAAACAGTAAGTCACTCATTCATGTAACTATGCGCTAAGTAATACCCCCACCGAACCATACAGACACTCTGACACTCATACCGATATCCAAAAAACCAACTAATAACCCATATAGACACTCATGTAGCTACTCACCAACCCATGCAGCCACTTATAAACAAAGTGAGAGACTGATACAGATATTTACATATTTAAACATTACTCGGTAACCTATGTATTCACTAAGATACACTTAATCAGTCAGTTATACGATCAATTTTACAAAATAACTATCCATTTAGACACTTATTTACCTATTTATTCTTCCATCGACCTTGAGATATACATATATAAAAAATATTGAATTTTCAGAAAGACACACATTCACTGGATGATCAGTGATGTCATTTGGGATGTCATCAGTGATGTCAGGAGTGATGTCACTGACCATGTCATGAGTGAGGTAATATGTGACATCATCATCAGTGCATTGCGGGCGCGCGAGTTATAGTTAGCTGAACTAACAATAACGGGGAATTTCAATGATTTTGTATGAGTGAAATGTCCAACTAACTATAATGCCCCTGAAACCTATGGTTTTCTCATTGAATATATATACATATATATATATAAACAAACCACGATTCCCGGCTGCTCCTGGTCTCAAAGGTTACGGCGAGCCTGCGTGGGTGCCGGACACCCTTTAACATTCAAAACAAATTTGTTCCTCCAAGAAAAAATACGCAGGCTACTTCTGGATGCTTCAGTGTTCTTTTATTGAAGGCACAAAATCAGGTAGCTGCCTACCGACGCGTTTCGCCACTAAGGCTTGGTCACGGTGAAATTGATTAGTGCTAGGTGCTATTTACATATCAACATAGTTATCATTGAAAGAGGACTGCTGCTGGTCACTCCTCAAAGAGTTGTGTCAGCCATCTTGGAGTGGTAAACATTCATAATTTGCAAGTATTGTCACCTCATACATTCCAAATTGCATATAATATACAATAATTATTATGTCGCCCCAGTGGGCTAACTCATAATTATTTTCATGATTATTACAATGTCTCTCGCGATGTCTCGCCCGAAAATATAATAGTCTCGCCCAAGTGGGCATGAATGAACTGACATAAAGAAAAACGTGAACAACACTCAATCATTATACTGTTCCATAATTCCATGATGTCTTTGGATGTTTCACTCGGTCCTACATTCCTATGCAAAGGAAAGAAAAATAGCAAAGGTGTACTTTAAAAAATATGACAAATTTCATCACTATTTGCACAATAAAACATAAATCGAGGCATTCAGACGTGTTCTTATCTACTGTAAAACTATTATCATAGATGGACTGCTAGTTCTTCACTACAATTCAACCCTGTAGGATGTAGTGTCTCGAAATCAATAATGAACTTGGATTCCAAAATTCTCAATTGGTGCAATCTATCTCCCCCTCTTACAGTTTGCTTAACCGCATCCAACACAACATACTTCAATAAGTTGTCATTTTGATTGTGATATGTCTTAAAATGACGAGCAACAGGATATTGTTCGTGTTATTTCTAATTGCTCATTTATGCTCCAATATCCTGATCTTTGCCCTGTGTTTGGTACTACCAATGTAAACTTTACCACAGGGACAAATTAGGCAATAAACACAAAATTCAGTATTGCAATCAAAGGGCCCTTTAATAGTGAACATTCTAGAGCTTTTTGGAACTCTGACTTTCGCACAGTTATTACTGCCTTTGCAGGCCTTACATTTCATACAACATTCAAAACCTCCTGGGCTCGAATTTTTAGCTTCTTTTTTGGATGTGACTGTGTTTTTACTCAAGTCATCCTTCAAAGATCTCCCTTTTCTGAAAGTTATCTAGGGGGATTCTTTCACATGTTTACTCAAAAAAGTGTCAGTAGTTAGGATTGGTCAATTTTTAGTCAATATTTGGCGTACCCTAAATGCTTGACCTGAGTATGTGGTGATGAACCTCACTGTCTCATCTTCCTCCTTTAATGATCTCTGCTTGGGTACTAACAGGTCAGTTCTTGCTACCTTGTTGACTCTTTCAACTGCTTGATTGATTTTTTTGTCAATATATCCTCTTCCTTTAAAACGGTCAATCATCACTGATTTCTCCAATTCAAATTCTGTCAAACTGCTGCTATTTCTTTTAGCACTTAACAATTCCCCATAAGGGATACTTTGAATAAGGCTATAGGGGTGTGCACTGGAAGCAAACAGGAGACTGTTCCCTGCAGTCTCCTTTCTGAGGAGCTTAGTAGCTATCTTGTTGTTCTTAACCTCCACCAGTGTATCTAGAAATATTACCTTGTCTTTGCTGATGTGGGATGTTAGTTTGATGTTCCAATCATTACAATTAAGGTCTGAAATGTATTTCCTGGCACTAGCTTTGTCTCCTTTCCATATACAGAAGATATCATCTATAAAGCGGGTCCAGAATATGACCCTCTCTCCCTGGTCACCTTGGCTACTGGACTCCTGCTCCTCCCACCAGCCCATGAACAGGTTCGCGTAGCTGAGAGCGAAGCACGTGCCCATCGCCGTCCCTTGTATCTGCCTGTACAGTTGGTCATTGAAATAGAAAAAGTTGTTGGTGAGACAGTAATACATCATATCAACCAACATTTCAGTATGCAATAAAGTATTGATTGATCTCGCTCTTAGAAAGTGTCTTATTGCTAGGATACCTGCTTCATGTTTAATGGATGTATATAGACTAGTCACATCCAAAGTGATCAACAAGTAGTCAGGTTCCCAGGCTAAGTCATTGACCAAATTCAGGAAGTGCATGTAATCCCTCAGATATGCTGGCAGAGAGATTACGAATGGTCTTAGGGAAAAATCTATATATTTTGATGTTGTCTCCAATTGTGACCCCATAGAGGACACAATGGGCCTGCCTGGTTGAACTAGTGGGTCTTTGTGCAATTTGGGTAAGAGGTATAAAATAGGCGTTTTAGGGTGCCTACCACTGAGTCCCAGATATTCCCCCTTCTCCAAAATGCCGCTTTCATACCAATTCAAAAGCATCTCATCATATTTGTCATAGGAGATTTTTAACTCTTCCAAAGTCACCTTTTGATAACATTGTTTATCCTTCAACTGTCTTAGACCTTCTGATAAGTATTCGGTTTTCCCCCAAACCACAACATTCCCTCTCTTATCCGACTTGCGGATTACTATGGAGTCATCATTTTTGAGGGAATCAAGTGCTTCACTCTGTTCACGGGTTAAGTTCTGTTTAGCTCAGCAGCTCAGCCTTTGGTACAATAGCGTATTTTCTTCAAATCCCTTGTAACACTTCTTTCAAAAACATCTATAGCATCACTATGGATCATAGGTACAAATGTTGATTTGGGTTTAAAACCACTCTTACAAGGTTTATCGATTGTCAGTTCCAAATTATCTAGATTAAGCATAGGATTGTAATGATGGTCAATTGCCTCATCTAACTCAGTCACAATTTGTAAGGTTTCAATATCAGATATAGTCAAAGTTTTTACAGGATCTCCTCTTGGTTCTGTTTCTATATTAGGTGCATGGAATTGGAACCATTTTTTTAACTTCAATTTGTGAATAAAACAAAATGTATCTATGCGAGTATGTACATAGTCCATTTTGCGTGTGGGGCAAAAGGACAGTCCTAAAGCTAGTAAGTCAATTTCAATATTGTTTAACTCATGTTTGGAGAGATTGACTACGGTCATTTTGTCCCTCTTCTTGCTCTTGTCTGCATGGGAGCGGGTATATTGGAATTGTCTCTTCTTTCTTCTCCTCGTTTTTTGGTTCCTCTGAATCCTCCGGCTTTGCCTCAAAAGTTTCGTCCTCGGCCCCTGCGAAAATCCTGGTCCTCCTGCTCTCCTTGTTGCTTTTGCTTGGCTTTATTCAACATTTGAAATTGCGTGAGGAAATTGATCTGTCCTCTACCCCCTCCACGCATTGGTGTCCCCATTGTGCTACCTAGCGCATCCGATAGATTACCATCTGATGCATCACTCTCTTCAGGGGCAGTGCTGTCACCTTCCACTGTAATATTGGCTTTAGTGCTTTCATTTGAATTAGCATTAGCTTTTTGGAATAAATAATCATATTTTTTGTGGAATGTTAAGGTCCTGCCCGTTTGATAATCTTTGAAGTCTCTTATAAATTTGCGTAGTTTTTTGGCTGTGATGTCATCTTCCAGTTTCTTCAGGCGCCCTTCTAACTTGGTCATGAATTCTTGAATTTTCTCCTGCGTAGTTAATTTTGCCAGATCTGCTAGCAGTACATCAATCTGTTCCAATAACTTTGCTCTATCCTTAATTGCGTATTTAATAAGAATTCGCATCATTGTTGCCGAGCAATCCTTTGAATTACATGACCACTCTTCCAGCATCTCCGGGTCAGGGTTTTCGAAGGTGGGGATGGTGTAAATTCTTAAGCCTTTCGGCACTCGTTGTACATCCAGATATTTCTGTAGAGATTCAGCTTCCCACCATTTAGCTACCTCTTTGGGATGTAGTTTATCCAATTTGTCAAACAGCTGCTGTATTTTTACTTCATTACTTAGTAATGCATGTTCACTCTGTGGTTGCCCTTCGGTGTTGGTTCCAGTAGTAGTGTCAGTAAAAAATAAACGATCTGATACCTCTTTTCTCTTCGCTTCACAGTGAGCCGCCATCTCTTGTGCTTTACTTTCAGTTATATCGCTGAGCCCAGCGCGTTCAGCATCCAGACGTAGACAAACGGAGTTGTTCCCATTTCAATCCACTCCGTTACCGCGAACGAATAGAAGTTCAAAGCGCGCCCGATTTCCTGACGGATCAACCCTCGCGTTCATCACCGCGAAGCTGCTTCCACTGGAGGTTGCTTCCGGGTCTTACCGCTGACGAGCTTGTACGTTTGCGAATCAACGTTCAGTCATATAACTTCTCCTCCGCCACTCGGTACAAAGTAACTCTGTGTTTTTACTGCCGATTAGTAACGCGGAGTTCGTTCGCGGGAAACCTGGAGCATTTGCTAACATAAACAAACCACCATTCCCGGCTGCTCCTGGTCTCAAAGGTTACGGCGAGCCTGCGTGGGTGCCGGACACCCTTTAATATTCAAAACATATTTCTTCCTCCAAGAAGAAATACGCAGACTACTTCTGGATGCTTCAGTGTTCTTTTATTAAAGGCACAAAATCAGGTAGCTGCCTACCGACGCGTTTCGCCGTTAAGGCTTGGTCACGGTGAAATTGATTAGTGCTAGGTGCTATTTACATATCAACATAGTTAGCATTGAAAGAGGACTGCTGCTGGTCACTCCTCAAAGAGTTGTGTCAGCCATCTTGGAGTGGTAAACATTCATAATTTGCAGGTATTGTCACCTCATACATTCCAAATTGCATGTAATATACAATAATTATTATCTCGCCCGAGTGGGCTAACTCATAATTATTTTCATGATTATTACAATGTCTCTCGCGATGTCTCGCCCGAAAATATAATAGTCTCGCCCAAGTGGGCATGAATGAACTGACATAAAGAAAAACGTGAACAACACTCAATCATTATACTGTTCCATAATTCCATGATGTCTTTGGATGTTTCACTCGGTCCTACATTCCTATGCAAAAGAAAGAAAAATACCAAAGGTGTACTTTAAAAAATATGACAAATTTCATCACTATTTACACAATAAAACATAAATCGAGGCATTCAGACGTGTTCTTATCTACTGTAAAACTAATATCATAGATGGACTGCTAGTTCTTCACTACAATTCAACCCTGTAGGATGTAGTGTCTCGAAATCAATAAAGAACTTGGATTCCAAAATTCTCAATTGGTGCAGTCTATCTCCCCCTCTTACAGTTTGCTTAACCGCATCCAACACAACATACTTCAATAAGTTGTCATTTTGATTGTGATATGTCTTAAAGTGATGAGCAACAGGATATTGTTCGATGTTATTTCTAATTGCTCATTGATGCTCCAATATCCTGATGTTGATATGTAAATAGCCCCTAGCACTAATCAATTTCACCGTGACCAAGCCTTAGTGGCGAAACGCGTCGGTAGGCAGCTACCTGATTTTGTACCTTTAATAAAAGAACACTGAAGCATCCAGAAGTAGCCTGCGCATTTCTTCTTGGAGGAAGAAATTTGTACATATATACATATATATACATATATATATATATATATACATATCTTCTTGGAGGAAGAAATTTGTTTTGAACATATATATATATATATATATATATATATATATATATATATATATATATATATATATATATATATATATATACATATATACATATATACATATATATACATATATATATATACATATATATATATATATACATAAATAAATATATATATATATATATATATATATTTATTTATGTGTATATATATATATATATATATATTCCACAAAACAACCTCCGAGCAAGGAGCCCCCAACCCTTCAGGGCGGCCTCTTAAAACAATGGGCACGGAGACGCCCATCAATCATAAGAAAAGAACACAGAGGCCCAGTTCCGGATTCGTGGCAGTTTAATTCGAAAGACCAGCAGCACAGATTACTCCATTTTCCCTACGCGTTTCGGCGCTCCTGCGCCTTGGTCACGAGTGGAGATATGCACAAGTGCTTACGTGCATGCTTTTAAACAACATTTGGTCACGTGACTGGCTGATACTACAACTCCCATAGTGCAGTAAAAAAGTCAAAATACATTCGGAAGTCCGTATTTCAAACATAGTGCTTACTTGTTTACAATGTCTTTACTGCACTGGCATTTGATTTTAAGTCCAGATGGAAGATCAGCACGTGATTGCTCCTCTAGGCTTAATGCTGGCGTAGTGCATGAAATTCTACGAGTGTCCTCCAAACCTGCCTCTTCTCCGGACCGATCAGCACAGGATGTTATCCTTGCCAAAGCCCTTCCATGTGCACACACGTTTGCTTTCATTAGCCATCCATTAGTAGGTGTGCGTGCACGAGTGGGTCATGCTCCTTATTTAAAGTCCACAAAACAACCTCCGAGCAAGGAGCCCCCAACCCTTCAGGGCGGCCTCTTAAAACAATGGGCACGGAGACGCCCATCAATCATAAGAAAAGAACACAGAGGCCCAGTTCCGGATTCGTGGCAGTTTAATTCGAAAGACCAGCAGCACAGATTACTCCATTTTCCCTACGCGTTTCGGCGCTCCTGCGCCTTGGTCACGAGTGGAGATATGCACAAGATTTGACTTTTTTACTGCACTATGGGAGTTGTAGTATCAGCCAGTCACGTGACCAAATGTTGTTTAAAAGCATGCACGTAAGCACTTGTGCATATCTCCACTCGTGACCAAGGCGCAGGAGCGCCGAAACGCGTAGGGAAAATGGAGTAATCTGTGCTGCTGGTCTTTCGAATTAAACTGCCACGAATCCGGAACTGGGCCTCTGTGTTCTTTTCTTATGATTGATGGGCGTCTCCGTGCCCATTGTTTTAAGAGGCCGCCCTGAAGGGTTGGGGGCTCCTTGCTCGGAGGTTGTTTTGTGGACTTTAAATAAGGAGCATGACCCACTCGTGCACGCACACCTACTAATGGATGGCTAATGAAAGCAAACGTGTGTGCACATGGAAGGGCTTTGGCAAGGATAACATCCTGTGCTGATCGGTCCGGAGAAGAGGCAGGTTTGGAGGACACTCGTAGAATTTCATGCACTACGCCAGCATTAAGCCTAGAGGAGCAATCACGTGCTGATCTTCCATCTGGACTTAAAATCAAATGCCAGTGCAGTAAAGACATTGTAAACAAGTAAGCACTATGTTTGAAATACGGACTTCCGAATGTATTTTGACTTTTTTACTGCACTATGGGAGTTGTAGTATCAGCCAGTCACGTGACCAAATGTTGTTTAAAAGCATGCACGTAAGCACTTGTGCATATCTCCACTCGTGACCAAGGCGCAGGAGCGCCGAAACGCGTAGGGAAAATGGAGTAATCTGTGCTGCTGGTCTTTCGAATTAAACTGCCACGAATCCGGAACTGGGCCTCTGTGTTCTTTTCTTATGATTGATGGGCGTCTCCGTGCCCATTGTTTTAAGAGGCCGCCCTGAAGGGTTGGGGGCTCCTTGCTCGGAGGTTGTTTTGTGGACTTTAAATAAGGAGCATGACCCACTCGTGCACGCACACCTACTAATGGATGGCTAATGAAAGCAAACGTGTGTGCACATGGAAGGGCTTTGGCAAGGATAACATCCTGTGCTGATCGGTCCGGAGAAGAGGCAGGTTTGGAGGACACTCGTAGAATTTCATGCACTACGCCAGCATTAAGCCTAGAGGAGCAATCACGTGCTGATCTTCCATCTGGACTTAAAATCAAATGCCAGTGCAGTAAAGACATTGTAAACAAGTAAGCACTATGTTTGAAATACGGACTTCCGAATGTATTTTGACTTTTTTACTGCACTATGGGAGTTGTAGTATCAGCCAGTCACGTGACCAAATGTTGTTTAAAAGCATGCACGTAAGCACTTGTGCATATCTCCACTCGTGACCAAGGCGCAGGAGCGCCGAAACGCGTAGGGAAAATGGAGTAATCTGTGCTGCTGGTCTTTCGAATTAAACTGCCACGAATCCGGAACTGGGCCTCTGTGTTCTTTTCTTATGATTGATGGGCGTCTCCGTGCCCATTGTTTTAAGAGGCCGCCCTGAAGGGTTGGGGGCTCCTTGCTCGGAGGTTGTTTTGTGGACTTTAAATAAGGAGCATGACCCACTCGTGCACGCACACCTACTAATGGATGGCTAATGAAAGCAAACGTGTGTGCACATGGAAGGGCTTTGGCAAGGATAACATCCTGTGCTGATCGGTCCGGAGAAGAGGCAGGTTTGGAGGACACTCGTAGAATTTCATGCACTACGCCAGCATTAAGCCTAGAGGAGCAATCACGTGCTGATCTTCCATCTGGACTTAAAATCAAATGCCAGTGCAGTAAAGACATTGTAAACAAGTAAGCACTATGTTTGAAATACGGACTTCCGAATGTATTTTGACTTTTTTACTGCACTATGGGAGTTGTAGTATCAGCCAGTCACGTGACCAAATGTTGTTTAAAAGCATGCACGTAAGCACTTGTGCATATCTCCACTCGTGACCAAGGCGCAGGAGCGCCGAAACGCGTAGGGAAAATGGAGTAATCTGTGCTGCTGGTCTTTCGAATTAAACTGCCACGAATCCGGAACTGGGCCTCTGTGTTCTTTTCTTATGATTGATGGGCGTCTCCGTGCCCATTGTTTTAAGAGGCCGCCCTGAAGGGTTGGGGGCTCCTTGCTCGGAGGTTGTTTTGTGGACTTTAAATAAGGAGCATGACCCACTCGTGCACGCACACCTACTAATGGATGGCTAATGAAAGCAAACGTGTGTGCACATGGAAGGGCTTTGGCAAGGATAACATCCTGTGCTGATCGGTCCGGAGAAGAGGCAGGTTTGGAGGACACTCGTAGAATTTCATGCACTACGCCAGCATTAAGCCTAGAGGAGCAATCACGTGCTGATCTTCCATCTGGACTTAAAATCAAATGCCAGTGCAGTAAAGACATTGTAAACAAGTAAGCACTATGTTTGAAATACGGACTTCCGAATGTATTTTGACTTTTTTACTGCACTATGGGAGTTGTAGTATCAGCCAGTCACGTGACCAAATGTTGTTTAAAAGCATGCACGTAAGCACTTGTGCATATCTCCACTCGTGACCAAGGCGCAGGAGCGCCGAAACGCGTAGGGAAAATGGAGTAATCTGTGCTGCTGGTCTTTCGAATTAAACTGCCACGAATCCGGAACTGGGCCTCTGTGTTCTTTTCATATATATATATATATATATATATATATATATATATATATATATATATATATATATATATATATATATATATATACATACATATATATATATATATATATATATATATATATATATATATATATATATACTAAGCAACCAAACTTGTGGGCTAACAAGGCACACCTTAGAATTTACTTTAAGCAGGTTTTCCAACATGGAAAAGGAAGTTTTCCCTTTCACCTGGCACCGCAAAGCTTTAATGTGCAGCCCAGCCAGAGCACAGTTGTTCTACTGGCAACCATATATTTTTGTCACATGTGTGGGTGACGTAAATATTGTCAGGGCGAGGACCGGGAGGTGGTGCTTATCTTCGAGTCCAGTTCAAGAGAATGAGACAAACAAGCAGTACAATGAGGACATCTGTGATGGCACCCAGCAAAGGCAACACTGACCGATATCACAAGGAATGAGCGCTGACTGGATTTAGACTGCATGCATTTTTGAAATGCAGTGTGCTTTAGCTCACTGGCAGTGATCTACTTTTTAGCTGAGGATGCTCATGTGCCTAGGGAGATGGTAGCCATCTTGTACCTGCAGGTGTCACTTTCGTCCTAGTGCTTGGCATCCTTGCTAACCAATTGTGCTACAATATTTTTGCATCCGGACTTCACTACATGGATGTTGATTTTCTTGAGTCAAAACCTCTAGTTGATCAAGGATTGGGTTAGGTGTACCTAATGTTTTACAGAAAAAATACCCTGTAGTTGTGTGCAGTTTGAAAACAACTTGTGCTCACGTTTGAGCTCTAAAGACTGGGGTTGCATGTTCTACTAAGAAGGCCTGTTAGAGAGTAGAATAGAGTGTTAGGTGTACATTTCACATGTATGTAAATGCTAATATTGGTATTATATTTCCAGTCTCTGGCTATATTTCTACTTGTAGGGAATCACAGAATGTTATTTATTTTCCTCGTTTTCCAGATCTACCTTAGTCAAGTAAAGTACACTCAACTTTCACAAAAGAGCGTATGGTGACCCAGCTTGAGGTGGTTATTCCAACTGTAGGGGGATATGTAAGTACCTATGTATTCAGTAAGAAATGCATGTGATTCCATGTTTAGCCCTTCTGGATATTTCAGGGACCAGTCAAAGCACAGAGATTGGGTTATACAGAGATATTACTAAGGTATATCACTTCACGTCGTCGCTAACACCGGAGATGCTGCATCAGAAGGACAACGCTCCCCCCGAAACGATGGTAACTACCAGACAGAGGAGTCCCAGTGATTCCTGATGCCGCGGCTTGTCTTGTATCTGTGGCTGCTTCTTCAGAGCGGATAAGCTGGGCCAGTTGGGCTCGGTGACCCGATTGCTGGGGGCACCAAGCCGTTCTCCGGCGAGCCCAGCAAGTGCCCCTTCGACAGCTCTTTGTGACAGCTGCAGAAGACTTCTAGCCACTTGAGAGTGAGACATTCTGCCTGCTCTGCGGTGCCCGGTATCGGAGCCTGTATAGGTCCTGTGTAGATCTGTGAGATGCCATTATTCCGTCATTCCGGAAGCAAGAGTGGCACAGATGTGAGATGCAAACGGTGCTCCTACCAGCCCCGCCGGCTGCAGGTACCAGCAATGCGCAGGAGATAAAGCACTCATAGTGAGAGGACACAACAGGGGCGTGAGGGCAAGAATAACCACAACAGCAGAGGATAGCAAGGCGCTCGCTTGAAACCCGGCGTAAGACCTCGAACTGAGGACCGGAATATCAAGGGCAGGAGTGGGCGTCTCATGGCCACTTTGAGAGACAATAAGGGAATAAGGGGATAAATTAACGAATGTGGACAAAGTGCGGGCTCCCCTCGGAAAAACCAAAACTGAAACTGGAGCCGTGCTCGGAACAGTCCACCAATAATAGCGGCCGCGACAGAACTGCAACAAACTGCATTGACTACCTAGGCGAGCAGAACTGAGAGTAAGCGATAAGGTGTACGAGCGTTTTCGCCCTGCAGATACTTCCACTGCCCCTTCTTGACCCAGGGCTTAATAACCAGCTTCACCTGGTGGCTGCTCTCCCTCTGGATATTCTGCCTGGACCCTGCCTGACCCCAAGATGGCGCCCGTCGGCGCATCACGGACGCAGATTGAGGACTTTCCAGCTCCGGTTTTACAGAGAGGTTCTTTCCATGCAGTCGGTCGGACGTCAGTGCCCCGGGGCTTGGGACATGGCTCCACTCTGCTCGACTGTCCTTCTCCCCCTCCCCTTGGCACTGAGTACGAGACTCTTTACCCCCTCCCCAAGCCCTCTCTACTGCCTACGGATTTTGCCACTGATGCGTTTCCCACTGCCATCCCTCCTGGTTTGCCCCCCTCTAACGCGTGGATCAACATGGAGATTTTATCAGGTATGAAGAAGCTATCCCTCTGGACTTTTTAGCGACATTGCCCCCCACCATTTTGGGTCACCTCCAATGGTCACTCCGGTCGAGCTGGGCCATCTTGCGACTTGGTCCCTACTGCCAGTCCCACTGACCCCCTGACAAACTATTATTGGTGTTCTTCTCTCCTCCAGATGGATGCTCACATTGTTTTAAAATTGTTATTGAGGAGGGACGTGGCCAAGATGGCAGCGTAGGCAGACGCGGAATTGCCGAGCCCCCGCCGACGGACTTTCACAGCACCGGTCAGTGGCCGTTATAGCCACGGTCCGCACAGAGGCCTGAGCTCCTGAACCCCCGGGGAGGGTACTGGAGCGGCTGGTGCCGATATAGCTCCCGCTTGCTGTTCCTACCGAATGGGACTTGCTGTCTCGCGACCCGGAATGGAGGAGGGGCAGAGATCGCACATCCGGAGGCGCCTGTGGAGCGTGATTCAGACAGCAACCCTGAGCCAGCGCCATCGGACCCCGCCTGAGCTGAAGAGGCGGCGGCACTGACCACAGCTCATGATTTCTGGACCGGGGGGGCTCGGGGCGCCCGGCTGTCTGTGGGCACCATCTTGGTGAAGGTGGTTTGGTGCGGCGGCCCCCTGGTGCACTTGGAGCCTGGAATCAGCTGCTTGGTACCCTCTGGCCTGAAGACCTCGATGAGGTAGGGGCTCTATCCTGGTGGGCTACCCACAGAGACAGCATGAAGTGCTGCCCTACCCCGGCCGCCATCTTGGTAAAGGCGGGAGCACCTCTGAGGCCTGTGGACGCTGCCCGAGATGTGTGGTGGAGAGGTGAGCCCGGAGGGAATCAGACTCGGCGGGGGAGGCCCTCCAGGGGTGGCCTAACACGAGGTGCAGCGCTGACACACGGTGAGCACAGAGGCAGGAGCCAGCCAAGCTACTGACTGCTTGGGGGGATACGCCGAGGCACACACGTCGGGGCGAGACTCAGCTGGAGGCCCTGAGGCTGCAGGATAGGAGAACCTCCACGGACCCCGGAGCAGACTGCAGAGCAGCAGTGGAGGAGGGCGGCCGGAGCGCGGTGGGGAGTCCCCGGGCATACACGGAGCGCGAGAGGTCGCCTGAGACACGGGGCTGCACCAATACAGACTTGAGACCCCCACGGGCTCGGGCTGGGAGAACGCGTACGGAGGAGACGCAAAAGACAGCTCCTGGGTGGGAGATTGAGACCCAGGGTCGCGCAGCATTCCACTGCCCAAGAATATCCCTGCGTAAGGAACGCCGAACATGTCCAATACGAGGGCTCGCAAAGAGAAGACGGTTAAAGACCTGTTTGAGAAGGCGCAGTTGTCCCAGTCCCCCAGGACCATGCCGGTGGCTACGGCCCGCCCTGTCTCTGGCGCCTCGGAGGCAACAGAACCCATCACGAGTCGCTCTTCGCTGCCTTGAGGGACGACATCCACACCTTCAAAAAGGAGTTTACTGACGAACTCAAGTAAGTTCGTAAGGACGTAGATGGAGTGGGGGAACGCGTCGCGGACCTGGAAGCAAAGTCAGATAGGCAAGACACTGACATTGACGCTCTCCAACAAGAGATTCTGAGGCTCCATGATCAGCAAATAGATGTGCAGGCCCACGCGGAGGACCTGGAGAACAGGTCCCGACACCATAACATAAGAATCAGGGGAGTGAAAATGACGGACGAGACCAAAGATGTCTCCGCATTTGCGAAAGAACTATTTATCCACATTCTGGGTCGCCCACTGGACTCTGACTTAATCCTTGACAGGGCGCACAGAGTGGGAGTACCGAGAAATGTGGCGGCCCCCCTCCGGACATTCTAGTCTGCGTACAGGAGTTTCGTACTAAGGAAGAAATCCTGCAACGGGCCCGGCGGCAGCACCCTATTTCCTTCAAAAGCCACATGCCGGTCCTGTACCAAGACTTATCGGCGCTCACCTTGCAAAAAAGGCGGCCCTTCAAGCCAGTCACAAGGCACCTACAGCAACAGCAGATCCCCTACAGCTGGGGTCATCCCTTCCGAATCATGTTCAAGGTAGACAACAAGCTATACCAAATTCGCTCCCTTTCTGAAGCTGGGGATCGACCCGCCAGAAGACGTAGAGAGCACACCAACCCGATCAAACAGAGGAACAGACCCAAGCATGCAGTGGTGCCAGCAGGGCAGGAGACGACGGATCAAGAAACCCCCGGCGGACGACATCCAGGAAGGGCGACGTGCAGCTCTCGAGGCAGTGGCCTCGGACCTTCCCATGACACACACAGGCTGACCGTGATGGCTACGCCCAATGAAGCATCAATACGGTCTCTCCAAACGCAGGCTGGTCGGCGGGGGGACGGCACCCCATGCTAGTCGGCTTCACCCCGAGAGACTATCTTCCAGGACACCCAAGAGGGTGACGGACGATGGACTTCAGGTTTTTGTGGGGTTTTGGGAGAGGTGTGGGGGGGGTACAACAGTTTTGAAACCGGGGTTTTTTGGAGGGGGGGAGTTGGGTAGGGAAGGGTAAGTTTGAGGTGGGGGTTGGGGAGGGGGGACTCATCCAGTACGCTATGCCTGCTCACTTCTATCACTTGTCACCCACACACAGGGCTTTGACGGGCCCCGTAGTCTGGGTTTTAGCCCTAGGCCCAGCCCAGCCTTCCGGACACTGAAGCTCAGCCTCTTACTCCTCACGGAGGATCATGCCGCCCACCACACTTAAGGTCCTGACCCTTAACGTTAAGAGTCTAAACCACCCTATTAAGAGGAAAGCGATCCTGTCCTTCCAAGAAAACTCCCAGGCGGACTTGTGCCTGCTGCAAGAGACCCACTAACTATCCCGAGACTGCCAACGACTGCAGTCCCATAGGTTCCCCACACAGCTCTTCTCTTCATGCGCCACTAAGACCGCAGGGGTGGCAATTCTGGTAGCACAGCGATTCCGAGGGGAGGTCCTCCATAAATGTGCCGAGATTAGAGGGTGACTGTTAGCCTACCGTTTCTCCCTTAATGGTCTTACCTTCACCTTAGGCACCCTTTATAGCCCTAACGACCAACAGGAACGCTTTTTGCACTCGGCACTAGCAGGGATGATGAACACACCCGACAGGCATGTTATAGTAGGGGGGGACCTGAACCTAGTCTTTGATAACATACTCGATAGGTCTGCCCAACGCACTCACCAGGTGGGGGCGCTGTCTGCCAACGGCCTGGACAATCTGAAGAAATTAGATCTCCATGAACTGTGGCGCTGATGTCATCCGCAAGACAGGGAATTCTCGTACTACTCTCATGCACATAAGACCTATGCCAGACTTGATCACATCCTAGCTTCCAGCCCAGGATGGTAACATCAACAGAGATAGGGGCCATCTCACATTCCGATCATGCACCTGTGGTTGCCACCCTTACCTTGGCCTCCGATATCCTGGCCTTCCAGGGTTTGGCGTCTTAGAGACGCCTTGCTCCATAGGAAAGACGTTGTAGACCACATTCAAAAAGCCATACAGGACTATCAGGTACATAACAACAACACGGACACAACACCGGCGACACAGTGAGCTGCCCTTAAGCGGTCCTACGGGGAGAATACATAGGCCTCTCTGCTGCGGAGAATAGGGATAGGCAGGCCAGGCGCGAAGACCTCACCACACGCGTCCGGGAGCTGGAAATGATCCATCAGTGCACGGGGGCCCCCAGAGTATGGAAGCAACTTAAAGCTGCCCGCGCAAAATTGTCAGCTTTAGATGCAGATCGTGCCGAATATGCAGCCCTATGCTTGAGGCATGCATACTACACCGGAGGAGACAGGTGCGGACGCCTCCTGGTGCACCGCCTACGAGTGGTGCGCCAACAGCAGAAAGTCAGTGAGATTGTGCGACCAGATGGTGTGACCGTCTCCGAGGACGCGGAGATCGCAGAAGCCTTCCGCTCCTTTTATGCCTCACTCTACACGGGTAGTTCCCTGAGCAACGCAGAGGCCTCAGCATATCTAGACTCAGTCCCTCTTCCGTATCTTGCTCCAGCCCAGGCGACATTTCTCGAGAGGGAGATTCGCATTGAGGAGGTATTCAGTGCCATTGCCCGCCTTAAGTTGGGGAAGGCTCCGGGGCAGGATGGCTTCACGGCACTTTTTTATAAGACATTTTGCATCACACTGGCCCCGATTCTTACTAAGCTCTTTAACACTTTTGGCGAACCCGGGGTGATATCGCCCGACTTGCTTCGTGCCTCCATCACTGTTATCCTCAAACCGGGAAAGGATAAGACCAAGTGCGGGGCATACCATCCGATTTCCCTTCTAAACGTGGACATCAAGGTATATACTGGGATATTGGCGGCTCGTCTCGTTCCCCACTTACCAGGGTTCATAGACCCGGACCAGGCGGGTTTTATACCCGAACGGCAGTTGGTGGATAACACCAAACATGTAATTCATCTGATTGAAAAGGCCTCACGCATACCCGGCAAGAGCATGCTACTGGCCATTGACGCCGAAAAGGCATTCCACAGGGTCCACTGGCCGTGTCTAGAGTTGGTACTGGCCAAAGTAGGAATTTGAGAGAAGTTCCGGAATTTTGTTTTTAACTGCTATAGGTTCCCTACAGCGGTTGTGCGGATGAATGGCCACACCTCGGGTTGTTTTGTGATAGAACGGGGTACGAGACAGGGGTGCCCTTTATCGCCACTCTTATTCGCTCTTTATATGGAACCTCTAGCCCAACGAATACGTCACAATGTACTCGCTACCGGCATCAGATTTGGGGGCTATACCCACACCATCAGCCTATATGCCGATGACGTGTTGATCTCCCTGGATAAGCCCTGCACTGCGCTACCGGCCTGCTTAACAGAATTAGAAGACTTCACATAAACACCGACAAATCTGTTGCGCTGGACTTGTCCCTTTCGCCCGCCGCTAGGACTTATCTGCAAAATCTCCTCCCTATACAATGGGCTACTGATACGGTACCCTACTTGGGGATACAATTGGCGTCCACGCTCCCCGCCATGGTGACCGCTAACTACAAGACATTACGCAAGAAAGTACGAGAAGAACTGCAAAGGTGGAGACCTCTACCACTCTCCTTGCTCGGTAGGATTGCAGCGGTGAAAATGACCATCCTGCCCCAGATCTTATACCTCTTCCGGGCCTTACCGCTGCGTCCTCCCAACGGCTGGATCCAGCAGATGCAGAACGACATTGCCCACTTTATATGGCAAGGCAAGAGGCCCAGAATGCGACGTGCCCTGACTATGCTCGCCCCGGAATCCGGAGGCCTAGGGGTGCCCGACTTGCAGAAATACTATCAGGCGGCCCAATTACGATACGTAGTCAAATGGAATAAATGGGAGTCGGAGAAGCACTGGCTCTTCCAAGACCAGGCGGTGGCCGGCCGCCCGTTACAGGAAATCCCCTTTCTCCGGAAGGCCCACAGACCGGCAAACCTGTATGCCTCGTATGTTACTAGAATCCCATTGGAGGTTTGGGACTCCACGTGCATATTCCAGGAATATACATCTTTTCCATCTCCACTTACACCGCTCGTGGACAACCCTGACTTTGTGCCGGGGACAGAGAGGGGTGTCTTCTCACATTGGAGATCGGCCGGCTGTCGTTTTCTCTATCACCTATATGACCCAGAGGGAGTCTTGCCTTTCCATCAGTTCAGACAGGAATACAACTTTCCCAAAACGGAGAGGCTGAGATACCTCCAGGCGAGGCACTGGGCGCTCCAGCCTCAGGTACGGCCAGAGGCAGACAGGCGCTTTACACCATACGAACGTTGGCTCCTCACACGTACCTCAGATGCTAAACTCATATCGGACCTCTACAAGATGTTGCAGCCACCGCAGACACATATTTATAATCCAGGCAGGGAGCGGTGGGAGAGGGAACTAGGTAGAGCACTAAGTCGTAAAGAATGGGATTCTATCTCGTTCAGGGCCCGGCACTCTGCATACCACACTGGCCTTACAGAGACACCAAGATAACCACATACTTGTACTGCACCCCAGAACGACTTCATGAAATGGACAGAAATAAGGAGAAGCTGTGCTGGCGGAGGTGTGGGAGAGTGGGCAACCTGTCGCACCTATTGTGGGGCTGTGACCTCCTTAGGCCTTACTGGGCCCAGGTCCTAGATAAGGTGGACAAGCATTTCCAGACGGAACTTCCTAGATTCCCAACGTACATTGTCTTGGGCCTTCCCAACACCCTCACATACCCCTTACGATCTCGCAGGGGCCTTCAAATAGCGATTGCGGTGGGCTCGGCCCTGCAGAATATCTTGACACATTGGTGCACTGACACCCTCCCCACGTTTACTGGCTGGCTACACAGACTATGGTATGTGCTGGGTATGGAGAAGATGTCTCTCATTAGAGCAGGAGACAAGGATGCTTATGAGGAACTCTGGCAGCCATTCCGTTCGTTGTTGATTAATGAATTCCGAGAACTTACGTGCCCAAGATACCTCAGATTACTGAGACTTACGGAAGCCAAAGAGGCCGACAACTGAAGCTGCTGGGGTACCGTGGATGGCAATCGGAGACCTAGAGGGAGGTGGGTGGGCGTGAGTATTGTATGGGAGGGGGGAGGGGGGTGGGGGGAGTTGGGGCTTTTTTCATTGTTGAAAAAGTTGAGGGGGGTGAGCTCTCGAGGAACTCTCAAATAAAGTCAGCCCCAACGCCCAGGGGTGGTAGGTCACCACGGACTCCACAGGCTTGACTGATTAAGTTGGACATTTATTGCTATGCATAATTTTGTATTGTCGATTGAATATCTGTGCAGCACTTTTTCTCAATAAAAAGAGTTAAACCATAAAATTGTTATTGATACCTCTGTTCTCTCATGTTATGTCCCCCCCCCGATTATTTGCATGACTTAATGTTCTAATTCTATCGTTTTTATTGTACTGCACTACTTATTTTCTTTACTCTCTCTGTTAATTTTGTCTCTTACCATTACCCTTGCTTGCACACCGACTCCTCCAGGTTTTTGCCAGCTCCGTTGACTGTTCCCTGTTGAGCCTACTTATACCTGCCTGCCCTTTCTATGGCAGCTGAATCTCTCCCCACAGGTCCACATCTTCCCTTTCCCTCCGCATTCATTTTTCCCAATGTATCCAAATCTTTCCTTCTCTGTCCACGCTCTTTCTCTGCTAGCCCCTTCATTTTAGACCTTGTCGGTGTACTGTTTTTGATCTATTTCCCCTCTTCCTTCAAGGTTAGCTGCTCTAGGGATATAGGCGCCTTGTGTCCTCCTTTAGTTGTGCCCCTTGCCAAAGCTCTCCCTCTCTTGTTGGGGAGGGATCCAGCATTCTTCCCCCCCGGAGTCTCAGATTCCCCTCTGAGAGAGTCCACAGTGCTTGGGATTCACATAAAATTGGTAAAGGCCTTAACTGGCCTCCTTTAAATGTACCCCTTGCCAAAGTTCTCCTTCTCTCCTTGTTGGGGAGGGATCCTGCATTTCTGCCCTGGAGTCTATGGTAGCCCTCTGAGAGAGTCCACAGTGTTTAGGAATCTCACATAAATGGAGGTTTAGGAATGTTCCCATTATCGCTGGAAACCCATTCACCTTGCATCGTGATAGCCCCCCTCCCTGTAATTTTGACGATCCATCTAGGCTGTTATCTCTACCCTTTGTTGTACTTCGGTCGACCGAGAAACCTCTGGCCGATGGAGTTACCCTATGTAGCTTTTGAGGAGCTTGGCTCTGGTCCCCCTCATGGACCGTCTCCTACCCATTCTTTCTTTTGACTGTCTCTTCTCTAGTCGCCCTTACGTTTCCCAACCCCTCCCTCTCCTCTTTCCTCCCTCACTCCTCACTTCCCCTAATTTCTCTCTCCCCTGCCTCCATTTCCTCTCCCAACACCTAACCCATCCCTTTAAATAACTCCTATTTCTCCTTCATTTTTGTTCCTGAAACTGTTGAAATTATGTAACTGTTTTCTTGAAGCAACTGTACCTCGTTATGTATAGCCCTCTGATACCTCCGGGTCTGCCAGCGCTATATAAAACTTTTCTCTCCGCTCTACTCTTCTCCACCTTCCTGCTACTGACCTTTGTCCTCACCTGTCCTGACCCTTAGTCCCCACTCCGTTTATATTTGAATTTTCCCTCGTCAATTGAGATCTAGCTGTTTTGTCTGATGCCCGATGGAGCTACCTGGTTTAGCTATATGGGAGACAGGCCGGGGATTCCCTCCTTGGACTTCACCTACCCAGTCGGTCTTTAGACAGACTTCCTTTCGTCTCTCCTGACGTCTCTTCCTGCATCCTCCCTCTATTTATGTCTCTCCTACTCTCCTCTCTCAATGTATTGAGACTGAACTATTTTGTCTGATGCCCGATGGAGCTACCTGGTTTAGCTAGAGGGGAGATGGGCCGTGGATTCCCTCCTTGGTCTTTACCTACCCAGTCGGTCTTTAGACAAATTTCCTTTTGTCTCTCCTTGTTGTCTCTTCCCTTATCCTCCCTTTCTCACCTCCCCTGCCCGCTCCACTACTTTTCTCTTTCCTTTCTCTCCTCTCCTAATTGTATTGCCTATTTATTTTTCTGTATTGTGTAATTGTTGATCTTTTTCTGTTACATTGTTGATTCTCTTGTAAAGCGCTCTGATACCTTCGGGTCTAGCCAGCACTATATAAAACTCTTCAAATAAATAAATAAATAAATAAATAAATAAATGTTCAGTGTTCTAGTGATAAGTTACTTAAGACCACTCTTTATCTTGTAGTGATCCACTACAATATGCAGACATTCTTGTCCCCATAAGTGATGAGGTACTCCTCTCTCTCTTAACCAATCCCCTTTCCCCAGTTTTCCAACTGGTCCTCATATCTAATGTATGCGGTTATTGGTGGGGAGAGTAAAAGACAGAAAAAAGCAGCACTGGCATTGGATCTTGTGCCAAGTTTAGTGCAATCCTGACCAGTACACACTGCAGCCCACATATGACACGAAATTTCCATGTGACTGATGAATTTTCTGCACCATCTAGCATGGCCTTAAAGGGAAGTTAAATTGATCAATTGGGTGAAACTAATATTATGAGTAGCATTGTAGAGCTAGAGTGCACACCCTGTGCCATTCAATAACAGCATCACAGTGCACAAAATCATAATACATGCAAATAGGGTCCATAAAAGGATAAAACCCGGGGTGACCGTGCAGAAATTGCAGATTTCCTGTAGATATAATTGAGATCAAATAAGACTCTCACTGTCACAACACAGCGTGATCAATTCTTCTGGCTTTCTAATCCGAAGAACATTCACGATGATTTCTACTCTCAGGCATACTGTCCTATCCGCTGCTTCCTTTGTCAGTCTCTGGGTAGCAATTTTCTATTAATTTGGAGGTCCTGGCAATTCACTTGTAATCCCTCAATTGCAGGGTTCAACTCCCAGAGCCACATCTATTTTATGAGTTTTTTCCTACCAAGTATGATTTGTAAGACCTTTCTCATGCGTAACATGAAAGGGATACTAAACTACTGCAAAACTAGAGCTAGCGGCAGCCTATGTCCATCCTGCCAAGCAGTTCACTGCCAACTTAATCATTTTTGGAGCTCCAGGCAAGACATATTTTGGGCCCTCTGTTTAGATCCATTTTTCAGATATTACCCTTTTTCAGCCAAGTCATGTCCTCTGTTTCCAAGCTCGATTGAATTATTTGTTAAACTTTACAGAAGGGGGACATGAAAAAACTGCTGAAAGCTCAAGATGACAGTGTTCATCTTCCAATCATCATACCAAAAGAAAGTTAGAACATCCATTGATGAAATCATTTCTCTTTCACCCTGGATCACGACTATTTTGTCTTGCAACAACAATATTCTACATGGATGACTAACCATCCTGTTCCTTCTATTTTTGAAGAAAAAAACAGGTAAGTGTGCCGAAGTGCATTTTAAGTGGACTAGTGCATAATATTAAACTAAGTCACATGTACATATTTTTTTAAATCATAGCTTTCATTATAGAATATTTGCAATTACAAATAAATCCCCCATCATAACTTTGATTCAGGCTGCAACCCTGAAAGTCAGTGTACTGTCCCATGTACTGTTACCTTTCAACCTCATACTATTCTGCTGAATTCTCTTCCCCTGTCTTCTCTCTCCTCTTGTCGATATACGTGCACAATTCTAATTGGTAGGCAATGGCCTTCTACAGCATCCGACAAATGGAAGAGCAGAGGCAGGAGATGGATAGAGATAAAAAGAACAATATATCAGGAGAGGTGAAGTACACAGAAAGAGTAGACCGAGATGAGGTAGGTATAGATGATTTAGGGGCATATGTATCAGCCGTTTTTAATTTTGCAATGCAATTTTACTTATACATCGAGTGTTGCGAATTTTTAGTCGCAAACGCTGCTTTTTTGCGGATCGCAGAGTTTGCGACTAAAAATTCGCAAAACGCGATGTATAAGTAAAATCGCATTGCAAAATTAAGGAATTGCAAAATTTGCAATTCCTTAATTTTGCGTAAGCATTTAAGGAATCGCAAATCGCGATTCCTTAAATGCTATGTATCAAGCACCCAAGTTTTGCGAGTAATTTGCGATTTCTTTCACAAATGCACTTTTTGGCATTTGTAAAGGTGCCATGTGGCGCACATACATGCCCTTAGGGCATGTATGTGCGCCATATGTGCACACATGTTCATTACAGGGGTGCATTAGGGTGTCCTTATGACACCGTTGCACCCTTGAAATTATTCTCAATTTGTGATTCTCAAATTGCGAATCGCAAATTGAGAATGACTTCCCAACTATTCCTATGGGCCTCCTGGCCCATAGCAATGAATGGGAATGTATTCCTTAATTACAATTTCGCAATTTGCTAATCGCAAATAAGGAATATTAAGAATTCGCAAAAGAATTGCAAATTTTTAAATACATCCCATTTTGCAATTCTCAAATAGCGATTCTCAAAAAATCACTATTTGAGAATCGCAAACACAGATGTTGATACATCTGCCCCGCTAGAGAAAGTTGAAATAGAGGAGAGTAGGTGCCTAGTAATATGGAAATAGGTCTGAAGAGAGGCAAAGAGTGAGGAATGATGAAGAAGTGTGGTGAAGTAAGAATAGAGACAGATTCTTCTTTATTGCTACATGTATTTATTAATATAAGATTTCGAGGTGGGGCACATGCATACGTCAAGCAGAGTCTCAATATGAAAGGCTTGCCTTGAAGAAACTAACAATCACAATCATTTCTGACCCTTGACAGGTAAACACTATGATCATTTGTAGGAGTCTTTGAAGACCTGCAGGAAACTTTGAAACCCTCTGATGCACGCATTTTAGATAAAGAAGAAGGGGATGTAAGATGAGGGTAGTGGGGAGGGGGCATCAATGTAATAAATGATCAAAGTCACCAGGGGTGTGGTGGGGGTGTAAACATATATCCATTAAAGGTGAACCTAAATCAACAATAAAAACATCTAACACATGGTCAATGAAGATGAGATAACAATGACAAACATCAATGAACATAAGCACATAGTCTACAGAATCCTCCTCCTCGCTCCCTCCCCATGTCCCAGGGTTACGGCATATATGATATGTCTACTGGGCAGCTTAGGTAGGGATTTTCTGTTAAATAGGACAAGTGACATCCCTTGGGCTGATGTGAGTCCGGTATACATGTGGGACCAGGCGAGGAATTGTGAAAAGGAGGTGAAGCAAGGTGTGGGACCATGATCTTGGGAGAAGTGAGGGGTTTCTAAGAACATAATATGTCAGGAAATATCTTTGTCACAATGGTGAGAGGTGTGACCACCAGTTCTGGGTGTAGATCTATTAGAGGATGTCTGCCACTAGATTTGCATGAAGGAGTAAACTATAAGGCGATACTAGTCTAGAGTAACAGGGAACCAAATGAGGAAGAGTAGGGGAGGTGCAGGGTTAAGAGGCGCTTGTTTGTTGTTGGTGGGTCACTCAGTGTAACTCAAAAAACCACTGATTGCATGTAGCTATGGAGGTCTGGCACCAATGTCTAAAGAGGCAAATTTTGGCCATCGCTAGGGAGGTAGCTAACAAGCTGTGAGTTTGAGTATTTAAGTTTGGTGTATCAGACGTTTCCTGGAAGATTACTAGATAAAGTGAATGGGGGTATTGACTGGGGGCTAAACTCGTAATTGCAACCACACTACTGTCCAGTAACTTTGAAATGCTGGGCACGACCAAAAGACGTGGTATAAGTTGCAGTCGTCAACATCACATTTTCAGAAGTGATCATGGGATACTGGCTTTGTGTTGTAACTAGATTTATCTGCTTTTAGGAGTGAGATGTCTGCTGTGCGTGATGTCAGAGTGAATAGAATGTGTGTGTGTCTGGTGTGTGTGGAGAATGTCAGTTGGTGAGTGAGGGCTGAGCAACATCCATCAAGCTCCTGGTGGGACCTAATACTTATCTTATTGAAACCAACTAATAAACATCTTACTTGGATTTATTACCTGACTACCATCTACTTTACATCTTCGTTTACCCACAACACTTTGCCTGTTTCAGTTGCGATGGGGTCCAGTATCAGTTCAAAATCTTGAAATACAAGAACTTTAACCTTGACTCCCTGAGCACCATGTCATGGTCAAGAAGCAGCATCACTCAGTCTTCAGGCGAGTTGTCGCCACATAATTATAGTCATGTTAAGGATAAGGCCTGACTGCATTATTTATTGAGAGCCCAGTATAACCTAGTATTATGATAGTTTGTCTCCAGAGCGAAGGAGCGAAGAAGACCTCAATGAATTCTCTTGGCAGGTCCCCAACACCAGCCATAATGAGTCTTCTCTTCTTTGTTTCCAGCCAGTGACAGAGGATCATAATACAGAATATAAAACAAATATATCCTTGTGGGACAAAAGTCAGGCTTGAAACACTCTATCACAAGGGGTCAGACCCTTCAAATCTCCAGACGCTGTAGACCACGTGGGAAGAATGAAAGACGTCATAAGACAAATGGCGCAGTTGGAGAGAAAGAGAGAACAGAAAGAGAATGGCGGAGACTGGCGTCGACGGAGAACGCCTGGATCAAGGGAGAAACCGTCAAGACCGAGACAGATGTAACGGGGAAACCGAAACAGTTTGTGGGGCCGCAAGAGAAGCTGAGAGGCCACCGTCAGAATAAGACACTCCGCCACGTTCCAGAAGGAATGTGGCTCGCCCTGGTAGGTGCTTGTTTGCTGCGAGTAAGAGATAGTAAAGTAGTGGGGGTAGAGAGGGAAGCAGAATTAAAGGATAGTGCAAAGAAGAGACCTGAAGTAATACCGCCTAACTGTCAAACTGTAGATGGGAGGACAGAAGAGATAGTAAAAAGGCATTTTACCTTGTTTTTACCATTGGAATTTTCAGTTAAGCTAATTTCGCAGACAAAGGAGAAGGTCTTTAGTTTTAAAATGCAAGTTGCATTGTTCCTTTTGATTTAAAAGAACCTTCCACACACTTGGTGAGGGGTTAGGTCGGTGCAATTAATAGGCTCTCGTTCCTCACAACGCCTCCCTGAAATAAAAGAAACTATATTAAATAAAAAAAAAGAAAAGCAGAAATACTTACCTGTGGCGTTTTCTTCTGATTGAGGGGCATTCGACTCCCTGACAGTCCTGGCCTTCGGATACCTAAGGAGAGGAAGAGACAATTTCAAGGGACGAATACTGAAATAGCTGACTAAACAAGATGAAATAATGGAAAGCGTGCTTGAAATGATATTATTGTCGGACTTATATTTCCCGCATATTTAACACCTAGAAACCACTCTCCTGAAATGACTCCAATCTCGAGGCACTGGAGTAAGGAGATCAGTAGCACCACTGGTGGGGGAGCCAGCGAGGCACAAATACAAATGGGCCAGTTGACGATACCACCTACGATCAGCATTGCAGAGACTAAATTCAACTTTTAGGGCTAAATTACGAGTCTGGCGGTGGACCGCCAGACTCATGGTGGGACGGCGGTGGTGGTCTTCTAACTGCCACATTACAACCATGCCCGTCGTACCGCGCTGGGACCGCCATCCCCTAGCGGTGGCGCAGCAGTCAAGAGGCATCAATATGCGAGGCGGGACCACTGCGGTTCCTCCAAGCATATTACGACTTTCCTCACCGCCACTGATTTCATGGAGGTCTTTTCTCCATGAGAACAGTGGCAGTGAGGAAAGAAAGGGTGCCCTACAGGGCTCCCTTGTGCCTCACTCCATGTGGATGCACCCAGAGGGGCACAACATGTGCACCCATGTGTGCCTGCCCTTCACAGTCCATGTCATGCTGGAACTTTTTTTGCCGTTCCCATGGCGGTGCCTATGGGAATGGCAAAGGAAATGCCCGCCAGTGACTAAAAAAGTAATTATACGACGGGCCGTATGGCGGTGCGGCGGTGGGGCAGTCCCTCCGCCGCACTGTCAAACTCGCAATCAGGCCCTTAGTGTCTGAAATAATTTAAGGAGGCCACCACTGTACAGCTGGTCTATATTTTTCAGCCCGCTCATGTGCCAAGAAGCCCAATAGAATGGTTTGCCTGCTATGTCAGATTATTCTTTAATTAAATTGACACCAACTGCCTGAGAGTGCCAGGAATAAGGTTGGGCAGGCCAGACGTGCTCATTAACCTTCTGTGGCGTGCTTGGCAGTCAAACGTAAAAGGAATTCATTCTTTATGCCCTTTTTTTACAGCAGGTCTTTTTTCTAGGTGGCACCTTGAAAGGGCCGGGCCCCAGGCAATGGCCCACTTTACCCATGCCATAAAATACCCCTGAAGCAGATCCTAAACAGAGAAATCCAAACTGTAAAATCCTGGGCATTACATGTGCAGCAACTCTTTCTGAGATAGCTTCCTCATTTCACATCTCCCAGTACCGGGTCGCTACTCATCCTTTGTTCGCATCTCTCAGTCCCTAGGCTAAGCTGAAACGCTTAGCCAACTTCCGGTGTTCATACCCCACTGAGGCAGTTTTTCCTATGCTCACGACCCGTAGCTCATTCTGAAAAATGATTATAGATACCTGTCTTACCCGTGATGCAGCATTGCTGTTACAACCCGTGTTCACATCTCCCTTCCCCGAGCTGCATCCCCTCCTGTGAAAAGTCCATTTTAATCATTTGTAGCTTATGCTGCAGCCGTTTATAAGGACAACTTCATGTAACCCTATATAACCGTGCATGACATGGCAACCATGACTCTGATATCTTCCCATTGACCTTGTAAGGTCCTATGCTGCAGTCATTAATGCAACTCCTTGCTAATCCATCCTATACAATCCCACCCTACAGCAATAAATTACTATGACAACTTCCTGTTTAAATTGAATAGCAATTTGTTTAAACCTTTATTGAGAAAACTTTTGTTTAACTATATGTGACACTGTGCTGCAATCCTTACTTTTCCAAAGTCCTGTCAACCCTACGTTGCCCTTTGCTTCAATTTCAATTTTGAAATTCCTGTGAACCTAACAGAGTCCTATTGTTTAACCTTTCCTGTGACAACTTCTTGTGTTCACACCTCCCAGGTCGGGGATGCAGCCTTATGCTATCACATTTCTGTTTTACCCCAGTGCAGCTCCATGTCACAACTATTAGGGCCTAAGGGGCACATGCATCAAACTCCTCATTTGAGATTATCAAATAGCGATTTTTAAGGAATCGCTATTTGGCAATCGCAAATAAAATTCCTGAACATTAGCTAATAGCGATTTGCTATAAGCTAATGTGACTCAATTCATTCCTATAGGCCTGGGCCCATAGGAATGAATGGTGATGCATTCGCAAATTGCGATTACCAAATTGGTAATTACAAAATGCGAATGCAAATCCAAGGGTGCCCGGGGGCTTAAGGCTCCCCTGAAGCACCCCCCCAAAAAAGGTGGGTGCACATGTGAGGCACACACATGCCCTAAGGGCATGTAGCATGCCACTTTGAAAAATGCTTTTTTGTGCAACTTGAAGTTGATGGTAATTAGCATTTCCTAAATGCACAGTTCGCATTTAGAAAAGGCTACATGCATTGGCAAATAGGGATTTTCAAATTGCGATTCTCTAAATGCATTTGCAACTTAGGTAATTTAAAAAAACTTGCGGTTACCTTAATTGCAGATGACAAAAGGTAAGTTGATCTGAAAAGGCCTTTTTCCATTTGCAAACGGGAGATAGAGAAAGTCTTGGTGCATGTGCCCCAAAGAGACTATTTGCAAATAGTGGATGCAAATTTCGCACCAACATTTTGTGATCTTTCTCTGGTTTTGCAATGCAAACCGCATATTACTAGGTCGCATCGCAAAACGTCCAGTGGCCGGGGTCACAGAAAGAGATACTTAAATAAGTATAAATTAAGCAGAGTGCTCTTTGTGACACCCCCCACCTCCCCATTGGTATACCCAAGGGGAGAATTTTTTTTTTTGCGTGACCTCTGTGCCTTATAGGAACCAGTGCCGCTTTTTGGAGAGCAAAACAGAACAATTGCCAATACTGAGCAAAAGTACTAAACTTGTTTAATTACACGAACCTAAGAATAAAACATATAGGTCCACACTTTCTACTGAGCCCTCAATTATTTTATTTGGCAAAAATCTTTCAGTTCAGTGTATCAAAAATTGTTTTTATATGCATGTGCATTAACAATGAATACAAAAAGGAAATATATACACAAGACTTATTTCTCAATCTCCAAGACACCTCCCCACATTCAATGCAAACCTTCAGACATACCTCATATGAATTCACCAAACACTTATACCACACACTCACACCATATTACCGCCACACCAGGGCGGGTCTAGCCACACTATACAATCACTTTTAAGTGTCCCCCCACCTGGTGGATCACATTAAAAAAAACAGGGTCAAACAACCACATGAATCCAATAAGCTCTCACTGAAGGGCAGAAAATAATTCTGATTGGCCACAATTTCAAACATCTAACAGCTATTTCACTACACCAGTGGATAAATAACATAACATGGTTTGTTTGACAAAACAAAAGCGGGGCTGACGCGTTTCGAACCCAACTATTTGTAGGGTTCTCATCAGGACCAAGAAGTTCCAGAAAGAGAGAAAACATCAGTTCATGTTTAGATAGGTTCCTACGACCATTTACTTGAAAAAAGCACATCCCAACGGCGCATTCCGCCTACCTTATTGAATAGACAGACCAAATCTGCTGCTTTAAAACAACAGCGATCTAAGTGTTCTGGAAGAGACAGACAAAAGACAAAAAACAATCTTAACACCTAACGTCACACTGAAATACTAAATCAATGTGGAAAGGAAGAGACTGATAGTCACTTACCAAACAGGGGTCTTGTATGTAACTTCCCTGAAATGAGGTGCCGGTTCAGGGGAACCCTGCCAAAGAATGGCAGATGTATTAGTACATGATGTAATATCCTACGTGCCATGTTGCTTCCACCCAGCATTGTCAAGCTTACCTCGATATCACGATGAGAAATCACTGGCCGCTTTATTCCATGTTTCCAGTTTATGCACCTATCTGTGCGCGAGATTTCAATCCTTTATTTAGTTTCTTGAATCCATTAAGGCCGAGAACAAAGGTGAAGAGAAGTGCCCCGCAAACTCTTTACCTTTTGAAATGATTCTCCTGTAGTTAAAATAACACCGTACACGTCCTCAAAGTCTGGCGTGTGACGTCGTACCCGCAGAGAATGATGGGATATGGGGGGTAGCTGGGGATTGCAGTATTTGAACTATCCGCCGGCAAACCAATGCCGAATGGATGAGCGGGCTGCGCTGAGCCGCACACTGGGCGTTGCCACGTTTTCAATTGGCCACACCGCATGTACGTGTCACTGTGCCTCGTTGTCAAGGAAACCACGGATGCTTACAGCTTTATTGATGGTTCCCAAACATCCCGTGCAACATCTACGGGCTATAACCAGGAGCTCGAATTCCTGCATTAGATGTTAGTAGGTGAGACAGCAAAGCCGTAATATTCTGACATGCTTAAAAAGTCAATGCAATGCATCATCATCCAAATTTGTGGAAATCTGGACGGGTTAGTCGTACTGTGGGTCATTTAGGCCATTGGAATGATGTATAGCCCGACATCCATGGTGCTAATTCTGTTGTCACTACTTTTATGACGAACATGGATGGAAGGGGATGCATGCCCTCCATCTGTATGATGTAAAGCTTAAAACTGTTGCTACACCTCTAATGATGAACGCGGAGGTTTGTTTCACCCCTGTTATGCACCACGTATAAGTTCAAGGGACGTCCGCCTAAGGGAAAGCCAACCTAATTGTTTTTACCATAGAATAAACTTGTGGTTGCCGTGAGGATATTACTTATGAGATCGTGTTTCTTTAGGCCGCTTGAGGAGGTGGCATTGAAGAGTATTGTTACACGAGTGGCTTTATCCACAATATGGGTGATACTGTGAAGGACTCGCTTTTAAGTAACCTTAATGATTATTGAGGGGAATTTGGATGATGATGCACTGCATTGACTTTTTAAGCATGTCAGAATATTACGGCTTTGCTGTCGTACTTACTAACATCTAATGCAGGAATTGGAGCACTTGGTTATAGCCCGGAGATGTTGCACGGGATGTTCGGGAACCATCAATAAAGTTGTGAGCGTCCCTGGTTTCCTTGACAACGAGGCACCATGACACGTACATGCGCTGTGGCCAAATTGAAAACGTGGCAATGCCCAGTGGGCGACTCAGCGCAGCCCGCTCATCCATTCGGCATTGGTTTGCCGGCGGATAGTTCAAATACTACAATCCTCAGCTACCCCCATATCCAATCATTCTCTGCGGGTACAACGTCACACGCCAGACTTTGAGGACGTGTACGGTGTTTTTTTAACGCAGGAGAATCATTTCAAAAGGTAATGAGTTTGCGGGGCACTTCTATTCACCTTTGTTCTGGGCCTTAATGGGTTCAAGAAACTAAATAAAGGATTGAAATCTGGCCCACAGATTGGTGCATAAACTGGAAATATGGAGTAAAGCGGCCAGTGCTATCTCGTCGTGATATCGAGGTAAGCTTGACAACGCTGGGTGGAAGCAACATGACGCGTAGGATATTACATCATGTACTAAGACGTCTGCCATTCTTTGGCAGGGTTCCCATGAACCGGCACCTCATTTCAGGGAAGATACACACAAGAACCCCTGTTTGGTAAGTGACTATCAGTCTCTTCCTATCCACGTTGGATTAGTATTTCAGTGTGACTTTAGGTGTTAAGGCTGTTTTTTGTCTTTTGTCTGTCTCTTCCAGAACACTTAGATCATTGTTGTTTTAAGGCAGCAGATTTGGTCTGTCTATTCAATAAGGTAGGCGGAATGTGCCTTTGGGATGTGCTTTTTTCAAGTAAATGGTCGTAGGAACCTATCTAAACATGAACTGTTGTTTTCTCTCTTTCTAGAACTTCTTGGTCCTGATGAGAACCCTACAAATAGTTGGGTTTGATACGTGTGGACCCTTTTTTTGTTTTGTCAAACAAGCCATGTTATGCTATTTATCCACTAGTGTAATGAAATAGCTGTTAGATGTAGGAAATGGTGGCCATCAGAATTAATTTCTACACTTCAGTGAGAGTTTTTTGGATTCTTTTGGTTGTTTGACCCTGTTTTTTTTAATTTGACCCACCAGGTCTGGGGACACTTAAAAGTGATTGTATAGTGTGGCTAGGCCCACCCTGGTGTGGCAGTTGTATGGTGTGAGTGTGTGGTATAAGTGTTTGGTGAATTCGTATGAGGTATGTCTGAAGGTTTGCATTGAATGTGGGGAGGTGTTTTGGAGATTGCGATATTTAGTCTTGTGTATATATTTCCTTTTTGTATTCATTGTTAATGCTCATGTTATATAAAAGCAATTTTTGATAAACTGAATTGAAAGATTTTTGCCAAATAAAATAATTGATGGCTCAGTAGAAAGTGTGGACCTATATGTTTTATTCTTTGGTTCGGGTAATTAAATAAGTTTAGGATTTTTGCTCAGTATTTGCAATTGTTCTGTTTTGTTATTATATAGTGACTCAGCCATACAGAGTGGAGTCAAGGCCCTTTGGTGTTTCTTGCTTTTTGGGAAGCAGGCATTCTCCTCCTGACAATGTCCGACGCCATTTGCCATAGGGACGCCTTCCCCGTTGAGAATCACTTACCAACTCCTCTTAGGTGTTGATAACGTATCAATGATTTGTGGCGACAAGAAACATGCCATACCGAATTGCAATTCCGAGGCAATGCTCTCTTTACACCACCTCCTATTTTCAATATGGTATGGATCACTAAAGGTATTTTGTGAGTCAGAAAGGCTTTTCAAACTCAAAAATGGGCTTAAATTATACCAAAAAAACACCTTGTGGCTGCAAGCCATGGAATTTTGTGAATAACAGGGCTTGCAATCAAAGAAATGGTACAAACCTGAAAAAGATTTGTGTGCGTCCACATAGGTTAAAGTTACGTAATTGACTTTGATGATACATCTGGACCATACTGTGATAAAGCATATAAGAAACCATATTGTCAGGCAGGAAATCATTAAGTATTGTTATGATTAAGCCTAAAAAGCAAATATTTACAACCCAGTTGGAGAGGTGTCCCCCTAATTATCTAGTGCCATGACTCTGGAATAATGTGCCAAAATAGAGCCACCTTGGATACTAATGGCCTAATTATCACTTGGGCAGTGTGAGAGCAGGCTGCAATGCCATTGCCCCGCTCCCACACCGCCAAAGCCGACTGCCCACCGGATTACAAGTTGCAAACTGGGCGGGCTGTCCTGTGGCAGCGGGCCCTCGGTGCTGCCTTTAAAAGGCTCATAGGAGAGCCATAGAAAGGCAAAGCCATGGGCCTGCCACAGCACGTTCCAGCACGGCATGGACTGTAAAGCCCATGCCGCGCTGGAACTGTGGGTGTGTGCAGATGGGGCGCACACCTTGTGCCCCCTGCATGCATTCCTAGGCCCTGAGGGAACAGTCCTTACCAACAGCATTTTAATGCCATAAGAACTGCCATGAGACGGCTGGTGATGACGAAACTCATAATATGTTTGGCGGTGCCGCAGCGGCTCCATCGCCCATATTGCGGCATCAAGACCGCCACGCCAAAGCCATTGATCATGGATCCTTGGCGCTTGCGGCAGTCCAATGGCGGTCCAACCCCCATAGTCATAATACGGCAGTCGGACCGCTGGTGCGATGGTCCCCCCTCGCCACTGCTCCTCCACTGTGAGTTTGTAGGTCCTGTGTACCAACAAACTCGTAATTCGGCCCAAAAGCCATAGTTACTGCTTTTGGGTGGCAATGGTTCTACTGAAGCGATGAAGGTTATGGTTTCAGAAGGCAGCAAGCTGGCAGCATCCATGTCCACTGTCTTGGGAACACTCTAGCACAGAGGGATTTACCAGTGTTTTTCTCTTGTTTGAGTGACTGCAATAATCAAATTAAGATAGAAACGTATTTTTTTTACCAGGTATGTTTTTTTCACAGAAGAAGAAGCAAAGAATGCTGGGAGTGTTTTCGAACGAAAAGGGATATTTCTCCTGAAGAAAGTTTTGAATCTGTCATGATTAATCTCTCTCCAGACGTTTAGTTTTGCCTTTTTGTCTGTCAATTAATTGTTCTCTTTAAATGTCACCGTCGTTACCTTTTTATTTCTACAGTACTCATATCTAGTCGCTGCTTAAAATTCTATATTTAATACTAAATTAAAAAAAACACAAACATCTTGTTTGTTCCATTGCCGCGCTTCGCTTCCCCCTCGTTGCATCTGCTTTTCCTGCTGGCCGCGTGCTGTCGGCTGCCAAAGAGCTGTTTTCTTCCCTTTCTTTCTCTTCATGGGGGCAAGCCCCTTTGCTTCTGCCAGAGGGGGTGTCAAACTTTCCTGGAAATGAGACTGACAGTGATGGAATCTTTGAAAAATTGGCTGGCCTTGTCAATTTTTGAAACACACCCTTCAAATGTATCTCGACTGAAAGAGGCAGAATGGGCCTCAGCAACATTTTAGGGGAACTGCAGACGGCTTCTCTTTCGTCCCATGTTTCCCCTAAACTAGGGTTCCTACTCTTTGTCCTTCAGTCGCTTTTAGCTCCATTCCTCTAACAGGTATTGGGATAATTCCAGTAACAGAAAGAATGGCAACAATGCAACTTGGGCCTGATCTAGGCTAATCCTACGCATCTGGCTGGTCTTCAAAGCTCCTCGATTCAGAAGTTTACAACTTCCTGTTCTGCGTCTTTCTCGCCCAGCGCTCTTGAGTGGGTTGTGACAGGCGGTGCTACCCAAAACTTCATTTATTTTATTATCCCAAAACCTCCCACTGGCCAAACTTCCAGTTATTTGCCTCATTTTGCGTCCAAAAATGAGTCTGAGCATCTGATGTGGACGGATAGCTCCTTTGATAAGTAAACAGAATCTTTATTGAATGGTCTTTATAAGGCAAAAGGGGAAAGCTGAAACATTTGCAATGCTCGCAAAAAAAAAGCAGTTTCCTTGTTTCAGGTGAAGGAAAACTTGACATTACCTACAGCTGAATGTCCGTATTACATCCAGAATGGGTACTTAAGCTGTAGGGAATAGTGTTTCCTCGCTGTCACTCAGGGCTGCCTCCTACCTTAGTGAGAGTGGGGAACCGCAAAGGGCAAATGCTTGGCAGATGCGCCATCTTTGCGGTGCAACTTCTGACAGAGGGGAAAAAAGGTAAATGTAAATGCGTCTGATTGGAATGCTCACAGCTCGGCAGAGCAATAGCAACATTCCTGCCCCACCCAGTGCACCTTTATTGACTCTCTTGTTTTTTAAACTTGGTCAGTTTCACACTTTCAAACTTAATTAAAATGCATGTGAAGTTGTGAGGCCTTGAATTTCTGGCAATTCTAGTTGCAAAGCTGAAGAAAGGTCTGGGTCGTGAGTCAGGCAGCGTCCAGGGGCCATGGCTGCACCCAGGGATGGTACAATGTAAGAAAGGTCAGGGGTCAGGCAGTGTCTAGGGGCCATTACTGCACCCAGGGATGGTACAACGTAAGAAAGGTCATGGTCAGGGGTCAGGCAGTATCTAGGGGCCATGGCTGCACCTAGGGATGGTACAATGTAAGAGAGGTCAGGCAGTGTCCAGGGGTGGAGACTCCTCTCAGAACTTGCACAAATCTAGTAAATGTCAGGATCAGGAGTCAGGCGATCCCCATGGGCTGAGATCTCAACTCAAACTTCTCAGAGGTGAGGATTTGTGGCTCTGCATGCTGGGTCGATCTGGTGATTGCATTAATGCCTGCATTTCCTGATGGAGATTCGATTTTTATACCTTTAATACTGGGAGGTTTAGAGTAGCACAGAAAAGGTCATCTGGTGAACTCTGACAGAAATGGCGGGAAGATAACAATTTCATGCTTGTTATGGCCTCCATGTCTAAGGTTTTTCTATAATGGGTGTGGGATCTGAATATCGAATCAGGGATATCGAGTGGTAGCAATGTCATTAACAGAATATTGAAACTCAGAATATTTATATGTCATAACTTAGATCTTTTGGTGGATGTAACATGTATCCATTTTTAAGGCATGCATTACAGATTCAGCCACTTAGCTGTCGTAAGTGATATGTTATGTTAGATAACCATTTTCTACAGATTTCTCTCCTTGCCAACAGTACCAGATAGAACAACTTCCTATTGACATTACTTAGCTTCTCAGACTCAATCAACCAGTCAGTACATTTGAAGAGTGCACAACTCACCCGTGAGGGTCTCAAGGTGCTGGCGGGGGGGGGGGGGGGGGGGGGGGGGAGGGTGTGCTGCTGCCTGCTCGAACAGCCAGGTCTTGAGGAGTTTCCCTTGAAGGCCAGCAGGTCCTGGGTCTGTAGAAGGCGGATGGTTTTTGTGGCGAGATGGGTGAACGATCTGCCACCGCCGGCGCTCGACGAATGCAGGGGATGGAGGCGAGGGCGAGGTCAGCGGAGCGAAGCTGGCGGTTCGGGGTGTAGAAGGTGAGTCGTTTGTTAAGGTAAGCTGGTCGGGTGTTGTGGAGAGATTTGTGGGCGTGGGTGAGGATCTTGAAGGTGATCCCTTTGTTGACGGGGAGCCAGTGAAGGTCTTTGAGGTGGCCTGTGATGTGGCTGTGGCGGGGGATGTCGAAGATGAGGCGTGTAGAGGCGTTCTGCATGCATTTTAGTCATTTCTGGAGTTTGGCTGATGTGCCTGCGTTGAGAGCGTTGCCGTAGTCCAGTCTGCTGGTGACAAGGGCCTGGGTGACTGTCCTTCTGGTGTTGGTGGGGATCCATCTGTAGATCTTGCGGAGCATGCGTAGGGTGTTGTAGCAGAAGGAGGAGATGGCGTTCACTTGCTGGGTCATAGACAGAGCGGAGTCCAGGAGAACTCCCAGGTTGCGTGCGTGGTTCGTGGGCGTCGGTGCAGCTCCCAGTGTGGCCGGCCACCATGAGTTGTCCCAGGCGGAGGGGCTGGATTCGATAATGAGGACCTCCGTCTTGTCTGAGTTCAGTGTTAGGCGGCTGATCATCATCCATTTGGCGATGGCCTTCATTCCTTCTTGGAGGTTGGATTTGACAGTGGTGGGGGCCTCTGTGAGGGAGAGGATGAGCTGGATGTCGTTGGCGTATGAAACGATGTTGAGATTGTGCGATCTGGCGATGTTGGCGAGCGGTGCCATGTAGATGTTGAAGAGTGTTTGGCTGAGGGACGATCCTTGGGGTACACCGCAGATGATCTTGGAGTCTTTAGAGTGGAATGGGGGGAGGCGGACACTCTGGGTTCTGCCGGTGAGGAAAGAGGTGGTCCAGTCCAGTGCTTATTGCGGATCCCTGCATTGTGGAGGCGTGTGCAGAGGGTGTGGTGGCAGATGGTGTCGAAGGCGGCCAAGACGTCCAGGAGGATGAGGGCCACGGCTTCTCCGTTGTCCATCATGGCCTTCATGTCGTCAGTTGCGGCGATGAGGGCTGTTTCGGTGCTGTGGTTTTTGCGGAAGCTAGATTGGGACAGGTCCAGGATGTTGTTCTTTTTGAGGAAGGAGGTCAGTTGTCTGTTGATGATCTTCTCGATGATTTTTGCCGGGAAAGGGAGGAGGGAGATGGGATGAATGTTCTTGAGATCCTTGGGGTCAGCTTTGGGTTTCTTGAGTGGGGCGTTGATCTCGGCGTGCTTCCAGCTCTCCAGGAAGGTGGTGGTCTCGAAGGAGCTGTTGATGGTTTTGCGGAGATGGGGTGCGATTGTGGATCTTGCTTCGTTGAAGATGTGGTGTGGGCAGGGGTCAGATGGTGAACCGGAGTGGATGGTGTTCATGGTTTTGATAGTGTCTTCATCGTTGACGTGGGTCCAAGAAAGCAGGGGGTTGATGTTGATGAGGTGTAGTTGCTGAAGCTGTTGTGGATGTAAGCGATCTTGCAGTGGAAGAAGGTGGCTAGGGAGTTGCAGAGGTCCTGTGATGGCAGAATGTCGTTGGAGCTAGGGTTGGAGAGTTCTTTCACGATGTTGAAGAGCTCTTTGCTGTTCTGTGCATTGTTGTCAATGTGCTCTTTGAAGGATGTCCTTTTGGCGGTACGGATGAGTTGGTGGTGTCTGCGGATGGCGTTCTTGTAGGCTGTGTTGCTGTCTGGTGTCTGTTCATGGTGCCACTTCGTCTCAAGCCTACGTCAGATCTGCTTGGATGCCTGGAGGTCGGCGGTGAACCAGATGGCTTTCCTGTCGGAGCGTCTGTTTGAGGGTTTCTTGATCGGGGAGAGAGTGTTGGCGCAGTCGTCAATCCATTGCCTGAGGTTGAGGGAGGTGGAGTCGGTGTTGGCAGTGTCCGTTGGTGGGTTTTGGGCGAGGGCGGTGACTAGCTGGTCTTCGGTGACTTTGCTCCAGCTGCGGTGGGGGGCCCGTTGCGTGCAGTGATGTGTTAATGGCTTCTCGAAGGTGAAGTGGAAGCAACTGTGGTCAGTCCAGTGTAGTTCAGTGGTGTGGCTGAAGGTGATGTGGTTGCTGTCTGAGAAGACAGGGTCGAGCGTGTGTCCGGAGGAGTGGGTGGGGGTCATGATGAGTTGTTTGAGTACGAGGTTGTCAAGGTTGTCGAGCAGGGTGGTGGAGTTGCTGTCGTTGGTGTTCTCGAGGTGGAAGTTCAGGTCTCTGAGGAGGATGTAGTCTGTGGACACAAGGGCATGTGTGCTGACGAAGTCGGCGATGGAGTCGCTGAACTGTGCCCGCGGACCTGAGGGTGGTCTGTAGATGAGGGTTCCTCTGAGGGTGGTGTTGGAGTCGGTGTGGATCTGGAAGTGCAGGTGTTCGGCCGTGATAATTGTGTCGTTGGTGCTGGTCGTTATTCTGAGCGTGTTTCTGTGGATGTTGGCAAAACCTCCTCCTGTTCCGTTGGTGCGGTCCCTGCGGATGATCTTGTAGCTGCCAGGGATGGCTATAGCGATGTCGGGTGCCGAGTAGGGGTTCATCCAGGTCTCCGTCAGGAAGGTGATGTCTGGAGAGGTGGAGTCGAGTAGGTCCCAGAGTTCCATGGCGTGTTTGCGGGCGGAGCGGGTGTTGAGTAGAAGGCATTAGAGGCTGTTGCGACCTATCCCTGTGGGCGTCGAGGTGGTTTGGAGGCTGGTGTGGTGGCCTTTCCAGCAAGCAAAGGGTCCATGGGTCCGCCTAGGGGTGGCCTCGAAGCAGGTGTGGGATCGGCCGGCGTTGAGTGCGTGGAGGCTGCTGGCATCGTAGCGGCATCGGTTGTCATGGCCACCATTATAAAGGGGGGTGGGAGGGAGGAGCAGCTGGGAGGCGGGAGCGAGAGGGCGAATAGGCAAGCAGCAGCGGGGAAAAAATGGGAGAAAAAAGGCCAAAATAACGGGGGCACAAAGAGAATGGCACCAGTGGGGGCCAGGTGAGGGGCACAGAAGGCAAGGCAAGGGAACAGAGAGGCAAAAGGGAACAGCAGAAAACACCAAAACAACAAGACAATTTACAGATAACGCAATGCAGGTAGAGGGGCCAAGGCTACGGCGGTGGCAGAGCGCAGAGGGACACAGTCACACAGGTGGTGCTGTGAGACTCATCCCTGCCCCCAAAATGGTTAGTTGAAGGATCACCTTGATAACCAATCATAGGATATTGGGAATTGTCTTACCCACACCTTCCCAATACTTTTGGATCGTAGGGCACTCCATGAACATGTGGATATCATCAGCCTTTTCTAGACCACACTTTATGCAGTGAGCAGAATTTTTTCCCCAACTTCGAGATCCTATAGGGTGTCCAAAACGCTCAGTGAATGGAGAAGAGATGTTTCCTTCTTAAATAAGCAGGTTTTACAGTACTACAAAGTGTACACGTTGATACTTTTTTTTGTTACCTCAGCCTTACCTCCTCTGGCAATTCAAAGTCCTCTTCTACATGTCTAGAATCAGCCAGTACCACTTCAAGACCCTAGATTTGCCTTTAACAATTGTTAATTGCTACCTAGCTGGCCGCCAAGTTCTCCTGCGCATATCTAGTTGATATTTTGGGCATGATATAGTGACAATGCAGTACTCCTGCTTAGATATTCCAGACTGCAATCCTAGAACGTGGCTGACATCACCTAAGTCCTTAGAGGCATTCAGACAAACCTGCCTCTGTCCCTTCGTTTTCCCCTTACTTTGTTCCTCACCTCCCACAGCTCAGCTCATCCAGTAAACTCTGAAAATCTGACCACTTACTGCCAGGGCTTGACGTCAATATACTGCTTGTCATTTGCGAGTAGCAAACAGATTCATTAGTTATTTAACATGTTTACAAAATTCTGATAAATAAGGGGTTTGTTTTAATTTTTCCCCATTTATGATGTAACTTGTGTTTCCTTTGCTTGGGGGCCATCTCCATTCTCTTCCTTTTCTTTCCTCCCCACATCATGTTCCTTATTGGGCTGTTCTCTTCTCATTACACAAATGGAGCCACTCTGTCTCCCAGAGCAACTTCACACCAAAAGCACATTTTTATCCTGTTTAATGCAATCCCTATATCCAGCACACGTCTTTTTGCCCTGGGAGGTGAATTTCAATTGTGGGAGAGGCATTAACATGGGACTTCCGTTAAAAAAACGAAAATGTAATTTCTATTCTAAATTGCACTTAAAAGGGAGTCAGCTGTTGTCTCACAAACAAGGTGAAATAATAGGTGTGGTTGTCGCTAGAGTTTTGGTGGTATCTTTTTTGATTATTTGAACTCACAGTGGGGCATTAGCTCGTTTGGTCCCGTGGCATTTGTCTTCTTGGATATGGTGGAGGATTGTGGGTACTTGGCAACTGTAATGCGAAATCAATGAAAAACACGATCTTAATGAAATATTGACATTTTCCTAATTAACTTTTTAATCAAATTTCTCTTCCCTTTTTTCGATCTTAAGTTTAAAGGTATTTAGAATAGGAGCCAACCTGTAGATTGGGGGATGGTGGGCCTCCTGTCTCACCCAATGTGGAGTTTTCCTACTTCATTTAGAGGTGGGGGAAGTACGTGTTTTTTATTTTTAGGTTGAGTTAGCAACAGCGCATGCTCTGCATGCTCTCTCACTTGTGAGACACTATTGGTTAGAATAGAGGGCTTGGAGCCTGCCCATTGCTTACGATTTGTTAGCTTCAGTGTCTCTCACTTTGCAGCCAACTAGATTGCCAGCACAAGCCAAGCATCACTTCCATTTCTTTCTCTGGAGCATGGACCAAGCACAGATGAATTCAACATAATTAGTTCCTGTTCACCGCTTGTACTGTGATTGAGCTACTATTTCTTCTTCCCCCAACCAATCCCCTACCTCAGTCAAGTACTTCCACTTTCCTCCCTCGCAATGCCCTCATTTTCTTTTCCCCATAGCCTCCTCCTGTCATCTGCTAATGCTGCTCCCTTTCCTTTCCTCCTTGTATTGCTCCCCCTCCAGCTTTTAAAAAAACACAAATTGCACAGTTTGGCGGGTTTCTGAACAACGTGGCTTTAAAAAAAAAAGCACTATGGCAAGGTCAATGCCGCTAGCCATTTCATAGCACTTATTTTTTCTTGACTTTAAGCCATTTTGCACAGAAGCTCATGCTGATGAGCATTATTTCCTAAAAACATTAAGAAAACCAATATATCTTGCTTAGATCCGTGCTATTGGTTTTGCCAATGCTTGTTGTGATCAGAGTTTCAGCTGTCTTCATTAACGAAAATCTGATGACCCATCTGCTACAGGAACATTGGTTAATGTATACATGAGAAGCTGCACCAACTACTGCAGTCTTTCTTGCATACATGTTTCCTATCCATAAACAGGAAAACACAGAAATCACACCACCACACTGGAAGAAAACTCTAAAACGTCAGGCTCCACTGTTTTTTTTTGTTTTAAAAAAAAAAAAAAAGAAACTACTTCTGAGATTTATTTCTGGAACCCAAATAGTTAGCTTTGCAGGGCCAAAACTGCATGACAGCCGTTAGACAAACTTCTCTGCTTACATATTAATGGGACACTTTACTGGGCTCTTTGGGGGCAATACTTCCGGTACCACAATCCCTTGCCCCTGAGAGGCAGGGCTGCCCCGAGCAGGGAGCTTATCTTTAGTTCGTGGGCCCACTGGGATGCTGGTCGTGCCTGGGGTGGGTGCCCGGGCAAGAACCTGGCCAAGAGCGGGCCAGTTTACATTCATCATCACCAGGAAAAGACTGGGCTGGCCCACACCCTTCCATTTTATATTTTCCTCCTGAGTGGATGCACTGTTTCACAGTACAGGCAACAGGAACACTGTGAGTGATTCTGTTTCTAATTCTAAGGGAACAACTGTAGATTGTATCCTGGGCATCGGTGTGGGAGAAATTTCCAAAGAAATTGCTTTGCCTGAGAGAAGGTTGTTGTTGGATGGGGCTGACTCCACTTTTGTTTGTAACCATATACCAACTGTCGAATCCTGTGCTCCCGTAGTTGGGGACTGCTGTCATTTGACTATGCAAGAGTCCGCCCAACAGAGTCTCTCATCTACAATTAACTCAACCTCCTCGCATACTGAGCCGCCGGTTAAAAAAAAGGGGAAAAAAGAGGTGAAACTTTATCACGGGGTGCTGGAGGCAGAAAAAAGGCAAAATGGAAACATGGCAAGTTTGAGTTTGTGGAATAGTCTGATTTCATGATTGATCTGTGTGATAAGTTTGAATCAATTTTGAAATCACCTCTTGGGGCCCTTTCTGATTGGTTGAACAAATAAGAATCAATTTTGTCAGTTTCTACCATTCGCACCACCATTAGTGACACTTCCTATTGTTCCAGAGGCCACTCCTCCAGTTCCCCTGCTGTTGGGAGCAATTGCTCTGTTTTGTCTCTTGGTGCTCAGCAGGTGGAGAATGGCAACTCTAAGGGCCCTTCTTCCGCGTTGCCTCCTGCGCTCCAGCTTACCCAGTTGTCATACCCCACCCTCTTGGTTGCCCCAGTGAACACACCTGTTAGCTCTGGATGTGTAGCTGGGTTCAGTAATTCTACCCAGCAGGCTCCCTACATTTATAATTTCCCTTTGAAGCTGGATGTTTTGAGCCTACCCCCCTCTGCAAGTCCATATGTAACAAACCTGCCCAATGTTTCGAAATTAAAATTAGTGCGAGAGAAGACAAGTAAACAGTTGACATGTAAGCTGTTGCTCTGCATATGTAAGCAGATGGGATTCAGTAATTCGCAAAGCAACCTAATATTAACTCCTTAATCGCTGGGCGTTTTCCCCCCAGTGCTGTGCCCTTTTTGGCTATTTGGGTTAGGTGATGGTTAGGGATCCATATTTTTTTTTTCCATCTAAGAAATCCACACCAAATTTGTGTCCTTTTTAAATAACATTCTGGGCATCCTAATGGTACCCACGATTTGTGGATACCTCTGGAGGGGACTGGGAAAATAAGGAAAATATATCAAAATTTCGAGTTTTGGGGGAAAACTAATAAAAAGTGCTCTGGATCAAAGTGAACGGCTTCCTGTGTTAAAGTCGCCACATTCCCAGCTTCAAGGAACATGCAGAGCTAAATTTAAAAAACACATTTTTTTACCATAGTTTTAACATTTTTGAAAGAGAGCCCATTTGTCCTATTTGTATGTGCTATCAAAGTACTTGCAGTTTGTTGTGAAAGGGGAGAGGATGTGGCATAACAGCTAGGGTGGTCGACCTAAAATCTGGGGAACCGAGTTAGAGTGTTGGCAGTGACGCTCAACATCCTATGATTCTGGGTATATCACTTACTCTCTCATTTCCTAACAAAAACAAAGAAAATCAATGTGTTCTTGTGTAACGAACTGGTGCTCATGTAAAACGCTCTGATACCTAATACCTTTGGGTCAAGTTTGCGCTATATAAAACTCTGAAAAAAAGCCTAGGTGAAACCCATGGGTGATCTAGAAATGCTATGATTTCTGAAATGTAGCTACATTTCCAAATTCAGCATGGGGTCATATGAGGAGTTCTATCAAGGTGTTCCCAAAGAAGCTAACTGTTGAAAAAAAGAAATATTGAAAATAAGGGCCTCATTACAATAGCGGTCGGTTGACTGTTCGACCACTATCGCTGGGGGAAGGAGACCGGCCTACAGTGAGTCAGTAGTCTCACCTATCCTATCATGATGAGACCTTCATGCAGGTGGGTGGAAAGTGCCTTTTTCTACTGCGGCTTGCTCTGCAGCCCAAGAAAGGGGCAGCTGCACAAGCCGCAGTAGTAAAAGACACTGTGTGCACCATGTGGTGCCTGGCACACAGTGCATGTATGTGTAGGGGGGCACTACATGTGCCCCCCCAGGCCACTTAGCAGTGGCCCGTGGGGGACAGCCCAGCTTTGGGCTCCTTAAGACCCTTTCCGGCTGCCTTTCCATGGCAGTGAGACCGCCATAATAAGGTAGTCGAAAAGGGTCATCATAATTTCAACAGTGGTGCTTGCGCAGGCACAGCCCTAATGGTAGGGTTAGGGGTCAGCTCCAAAAAGATCCTATATCTTGTCAAAGATGGCGATCTGTCACCCAGACAGCTGAGGACTGACTGTCTGCATCAAAATGCAGCAGTTGGAGCGATGGCCTGGATGTGGGTTGGATCAACATCCAAATGAGGCCGTAATTAGGTAAAATTGGTAATTTGTGAAAACGTTCTCATCCATAATGTTTTTACAATGACCAATTTACAAAAACAATATACCATTCCATCTGCTAGACCCTTCTGGTTATGGGGATATATAGGGTTTATAGGTTCTCCAAGAACTCAAGGTATGCAGGGCCAACAAATGAGCTGCACTGTACATTGGTTTTTCATTGTGTATCAAGTATAGACAAACTTGTACGGTGAAAAATCTAGGGTGAAAAATGGGTATCAAGTGAACGTATGTATTTCTGATATGGGCACAAGATGTGGAGATTAGGAGCAGTGGCTATTTGTACATCTCTGAATTTGTGAGTGCTAGTGCTAGCATATGATCCAAAGGGTATTTTCATATTGTCGTCTTTCGTTCACATTGGCTTACATTTGGAAGGCACAAATACAACAAAATTCAATTATTAATTACAAAGATCCCGGGGGGCGTGGCTTGGATGCCGAGGAGGTAGGCAGCGTGAGCTCGGAGCTCCGTGCCCGATCCCGGAAAATATCCTGAAAATTCATTCGAACCCCGAGATAAAGGACACTATCCGGTACTGGACGATACTGCGGAGGGTCCGGGACCCACGGAGGACGACACCGAGCCTTCCCACAGCAGTATCTCAACTTTGAAAGCTGAACTCAGCCGAGAAGTCGCGGACCCCAAAATGGCGGCGAGGGCATGAGATCGCTTGTGACTGAGACATCTGCCCGGAGACCCACTGAAGACCGCTCCCGGACACGCTAGAGGTGTTGGCGGCCGCGTCGCGCCTCTCCCCAGGTGCCGGATGGACTTTGGGCGCGCCCTTGGGCGGTGGTTGAGGGCCGTCTCCTGATTGGGGCGACAACGGTGCGACAGTGACCCGGAGACGAGAACCCCGGACCTCCGGCGCAACTGGCGCTGGCCGGGCCGCGACCGCTCGGTGCTTCTTGCTTCTTGGTGACATTTCTGGGCCTGAGAACCTGGCCGGAAGACGGTGCCCGGCGACGCTCGGAGGGCGACCAAGAACACACTTGAGGACCGCCGCCCATCCCGGCCCAGATGGGGAAGCCGAAGGGGAAGGGAGATGGCGCGACCGACACTGAGGCGGCGGAAGGAGCGGAGAGAGACCAAGCGGCGTTACAGCGGATGCAGGATCGTATCCTGGAAGCCATCGCCACCACAAAGGATGCCCTGCAGCAAGATATAGCTCAGGTGGCGACGGGCTTGGGCCTCCTGAAGGCCGACCACGACAAACTTAAGGACAGGGTGAAATCCGTGGAGGCCACGGTTAAGGACTTAGCCCCGGCCCAGGCAACGGTGAAGGCCCAGATGGCCGACGTGATGGACCGTCTGAAGGTGCTGGAAAAGAGGGCCGAGGATGCAGAAAACAGGAACAGGCGCAACAACGTACGCCTAGTGGGCCTGCCGGAGAAAATTGAAGGCGACGACATGGTGGGCTACTTGGATAACTGGCTGCGGACGGAGGTGGCACCAGAAGGTCTGTCCCCCTTCTTCTCCCTGGAGCGGGCACATAGAGTTCCGGCGCGTCCGCCAGCCTTGGGCCTTCCTCCTCGCCCGGTGGTATTCAAGTTGCTCCATTACCGGGACAGAGACTGGCTTTTGCAGAGGGCGAGAGAGGCAGGGCCCTTTCAAGTGGAAAACAACAGAGTCACCATGTTCCCGGACTACACGTTTGAGACTCAGCGACTCCGGGCAAACTTCCTGTCCCTCAAGCGGGAGCTCCGCCAGGAAGGCATCAAGTACTCCCTGTTGTTTCCTGCCAAGCTAAGAGTGGTGGTGGATGAGAAGTCTTTATTCTTCACGACCTCCGCGGACGCATGGGACTGGTGGGACACTTATAAGGCAGGAACGGACGGTGCTAAGGCCAGGGAGGAAGAGGCTAAGGTTGCGAAGCCGATCAGGCAGTCCCAACGGATCAGAAGGAACCGCAGGAGGACAGGGAAACCTTCGATGTCGCAGACGGAGGCGGAGAGGCAGGCGGCCCTACAGGCGGTGGTGGACTTATCTAGAACCGCCAGGACTCAGTCTGGGAAGGGTACGGACTCGGAGGACCCGGGCACGGGCTCAGAGACAGGACAATCGGAATTTGGTGGAGCCCGGGGCCCTATTGTGACGCCGCAGACCTCGGGAGAGATACTGGAGGCGTGTTGAACTGGTTTGGCGGAATGGACTCGCTGGTCGGACACCGGGGCGAAGGACCCGCAGCAGTGGCACGATATTGATTGAGGTTTTGGGAAGCTGTAATGTGGGGATTGTGGGGTGGAGCGCGAGGGGCTGATTTGTTGGAGGTCTTATAGCATTGAGCCGCGCCTTACTGGCCCCTAAGGTCATCGCAGTGGGGACTGCGAATATTGCCACCTTTCCTTAAGGGGTGGTCGGGAGTGTTGGTTTGGATGGGGGTACTTCCAGTTGCGGGGGGGCCTGTCCTGGGGGGGTGGGAGTTGGGAGCAGTTGGGGTTGCTCAGGGGGTTGTAGTTGTTGGAGGGGTTTGGCTTCCTGTTTGGAGAGGGTGGGGGGGGAGGCCCGTGGTCGCGGGACTTATGCGTACACTGTTCTTTGCTATATGGTCCGGTAGTGTAGGGGGGAATGGCTAGTACTGGAGCGTTGAAATGTGTGACCTGGAATGTGCGGGGTATGCAGTCCATGACGCGCAGACATAAGGTTCAGGCGTACCTCAAGCGTAGGGGGGTTCATATAGCGTTTCTGCAGGAGACGCACCTAAATAAGCAGGAAGGGGCGGCTCTACAAAGGCGCTGGAGGGGGCAGTTATTCTACACGACATTTTCAGCATTTGCGAGGGGGGCATTGATTTGGATACGGGCGGGGGTCCCCTTCCAGGTCTCGAAGTCGTCGGTAGACCCAGAGGGCAGGTATGTGGCGGTGGAAGGAAGGCTGAGAGGCAGGATGATTTCTCTCTGTAATGTGTATGCTCCTAATGTAGACCTGCCCGCTTTCTTGTCTAACATCTCGGGCAAATTGGCGGGTTATTTGGCAGGGCCGGTCCTCTTGGGGGGGGACTTCAACTCGGTTGAGGATGTGCTACTAGATAGGTCCCATCCCCCGCTGCGCGCGTCCCCAGTACATAGGATCGCCAAGCGTAGATTAGAATGGCAGGAGAGCTGGGCCCTCACGGATGCATGGAGGGCGTTGCACCCCACCACTAGGGACTACTCCTTTCACTCGCACCTGCATGATTTGCATGTGAGGCTGGATGCGTTTCTTTGTTCGGAATGTGTGCTTCCCACGGTGGGAGGGGCGGAATACTTGGCCAGGACGATATCGGATCACAACCCCCTGTTGATGTCTCTGGAATGGATGGTGACTGTTAACTGCGTGCCAACATGGCGCCTGCAACCTGACACCCTGGACGACTTGTTGTTCAGGGAGGCCCTGAGTGAACGTATTGAGAGATATTTTGAGGAGAACAGTGGCTCGGCTTCCACGAGGGCGGTTGAATGGGATGCTTTCAAGGTGGTGGTGCGGGGACACTGTATTGGGCACACGGCAGGGGCACGGAAGACTCTGTTGGATGACTTAGATAAGGCTGAGACACGGCTGAGGGAGCTCGAGAAGAGGCGCCCGAATCACCCTGAACTGCAGGAGGGGCTTAGCGGGGCACGGGAGGGGCTGGCGGTAGAGCTAGAGCGGCTGCGTAGCTTCGACCATAAGGCGTACGTGACGAGGGCGCATGCGGAAGGTGATAAGGCGGGGGCGATGTTGGCTTGGCTTGCTAACCCTATCCGGGGGGGAGGGCCGATCATGAGGATCCAGGAGCCAGGGGAGGAGCCTTGCCACTCCCAACCCGGGATCCTGAACAAGTTCCGAGCTTATTATGAGGGGCTCTATCTGAGTGGTGATACGGGAGGGACGGTGGAGCTTGAGGAGTTCTTGGACGGGCTAGAGTTGCCGCGAGTGGAGGACTCGGAGGCAGAAGAGTTAGGGCGACCCATCTCCCTCGGAGAAATAGGCTGCGCTGTAAAACAGATGGCTAGAAACAAGACCCCGGGCCTTGACGGTCTACCGATCGAATTTTATGGCAAATACCTAGAGCATCTTGCTCCGCGGCTGCGCGAGGTATACAATGAGGCGCAGGAGAAGGGCCGACTCCCGGGCTCGATGTGCGAGGCCCTTATGATCCCACTCTTGAAGCCGGGCAGAGAGGGTGCGGCGCTGTCCTCGTATCGTCCGTTGTCTATGCTGACGACGGACTACAAGATCCTCAGTAAAATTCTGGCCAACAGATTGCTAGTGCACATGACGGGCCTGGTTCATGGTGACCAGTGCGGTTTCATACCGACACGCAATACCACTCATAACATCCGTAGACTCGCGAGACTGATGGGTGCGGACTGGCCAGACACCGTCTCCCCATTTGTCCTGTCCATTGACATTGAGAAGGCATTTGACAGCCTCGAATGGGGATACCTGTATGAGGTGATGTGTCGCTTCGGGTTGGGAGACGGATATATACAGTGGACCAAGGTCCTCTACACTGAGGCGGTAGCGAGGGTCCGGGTGGGTGCACTGATCTCAAGACAATACCCGATTAAGCGTGGCACTAGACAGGGTTGTTCCCTATCCCCGCTACTGTTTGCGCTGGCAATGGAACCCTTCGCTGCGGTAGCCAGACTGGGCCGCCACTACGCAGGTTTGCCTTTTAGGGGGAGGCCACACCTCATCTCCCTATATGCGGATGACTTGTTGATGTTTTTGGCCGATGCCGGCGCCGAACTTCAGGGGGCGCGGAGGCTACTGGAGCAGTTCGGTAGGTTATCGGGCCTGAGGGTCAACTGGCCTAAATCCTGTCTGTTTCCCCTGAGACCGGGAGAACCGTGCCCACTCACTGCTCAGGAACTCCGGTGGGAGCCGCGCTGCCTACATTACCTAGGGGTTTATGTTTACCACGCCCCATCCGACCTGCTGGATGGCAACATAACTCGCTGTATTAACGCCCTGCGTGGATCTATGGACTTCTGGGCGACTCTACCGCTCTCCCTGGCTGGTAGAATTTCTCTGCTTAAAATGATAGCCCTGCCCAGGCTTTTGTATTATTTTAGGACACTGCCGGTATGGATCCCGAGCTCGGTTTTTAAACGCCTGAGGTCACTGATCATAGCGTTCCTGTGGGGCACGGGTAGGAGACGCATAGCGCTCGACACGCTGTTTCGCCCCAAGGATGAGGGAGGTATGGCAGTGCCGGACTTTGAAGGATATTACCTAGCCGCGCAGCTGCAGACTTTTACTCAGGAGGTGGCAAGAGTATATAGAGGTCCCGAGGACGCGAGAGTTGAAGGCACCCCGCGACACGTTCTGGCCTATATTACGCTGCACCAGAAACTCCGAGTGGGAGATCTGACGGTCGAGGAGCAGACTTTCCGGCTATGTTGGGACCGGGCCCGTAAACGGGCGGGTGTCCGCCTTATGTATGCCCCCGAAATACCGCTGGGAATGCTTACTCCCCTCCCGCATGGAGGTGACTGGTCACGCTTGCTAGGGTGGGAGGAGGCGGGAATACACGTGCTGGGTGACCTCTACGAAGATGGGGTGTTGCTGCCGTTTCGGGACCTGCAGGAGAGATTTGACCTGCCGAGGGGTGACTACCTGCTGCACGCGGCAGTCACGGGCGCCATGCGAGCCCACTGGGGGGAAGGGCTGCAGGAACCAGGCACCTCGATGGCTTGCCAGTACGCCATGATGGCGGCGGGGACCTTTAAGGCCGTCACGTGCCTGTACTCGAGGATGCAGCGGGAGGCCTTGCAACCTTTGGCAGCCCTGAAGGCCAAGTGGGAGCTGGACCTCCAGGTGGAGATACCAGACACGACCTGGGGGCAACTGCTGAGGCGGGCGCGGAAGATGAAGGACTGGGTTCTTTTGGACCCAGCGGTGCCAGGGCACAACACCTGAAACCTTCGTGGGTAACCTGTTCCGGCGTACAAGTCACAGAGACACGGGACACTTCCTTCGGCGTCAAAGAGTCAAGGTTTATTTACTGCAGGGAACACAGAAGTCACAGGAAGTACATCAAGTGTAGTTCGGGGAGACTGCTTCAAATTGGTTCTGTGGATCGCTCCTTTTATACAGTTTTTACCCATAAGACAACATGATACACAAAGGTTTACAACCCGGTTCCCACCATCATCCCCCAGAGGGGTCGCTTTGGTCGCTTTCAAACACATGAGGTCCGGATCATAAGTGCGGAAACATTTGGCGGTTCCCAACTGTAAAAACCCATCTTCCCACCATTAGCAAATTCCATTCAACAATCAAGTAGATCGAAACAGGAACGAAGACAGGTGCAGAGGAAAACGGAGACAGTGGGGAGATCGAAAAGGGTGTAAAAGGGGAGGTGTCGGGAAGCACGAGATACAGGCATCAAAGGGACGTGCCTAATGAGATGCACGGCTGAGACAATAAGTCTTGAGGCGAGATGAGCCTCGAGCGGCGCCACCTGCCTTACAGTAGCATCCCCCTCGTCATAAAGACACTTACAAAGAACATGTGTCTTCCGCCAATAACTTGGGAGTCCCAGGGTCGCGAAGCGGACAGCGTCCGTTCGCTGGCTACTTGAGGGCAAGAGACAAAATGGATGCCGTATCTAAGATGGAACCCGTGGGTACAGATGAAAAACCCACATGACAAATGAACAGTTTAAGTTAGCACAGCGAAACTGCGCACACTTACTAAACTCGTCATTTGCGGTTCATAGATACCAGACTCGACCATATTCGTGCGAGTCGAAAGCACCACTTACGATTGTCACGGAACCTCAAAGAGCTCAAGGAATGCCAGGTTCCAATTGATCCACTTTTATGTTATACACAGGGCATACCTCACGCCCGGGAAAATCCAACAGTACTTTGGGGCGACCGACGCTGCTTGCCCCAGATGTAATACAGCGGGGGCGGATCTATGTCATATGCTATGGGATTGCCCCTCTTTAGGCGACTATTGGCAGGAAGTTGGGGGGGCCCTCAACGGCGCGACGGACAGGGATATCCAGTATACTAAAGCAGTTGGCATCCTTCACTGGTTCCCACACACACCTAGAAATACGATGTCAAGTAAATTTATAGATTTAGGGCTTATCTTGGCCAAGCGGGAGATCACACGAAATTGGAAGTCCAGAGTGGGGCCCACGTATAAAAGATGGTATGGGGAGTGTCTGAGATGGGCCGCGTGTGATAGTACCCTACGATACCAGATGGCCTGGAGGTCGAATGACGAGAAAGCACTGGAAAGGGCGACTGCATGGGAGGTGATGGTGCAGGCGCTCAGGGATGTGGTCGACGAGGGGCAGGATGGCGAGAGCGAACTAGCTGGAGCAGACCCTAACACTATACAGGAGAACACACCTTAGCGATTGTTTGCTTCCTCCTACAACACACCGGGCACAAATACATGGTTACTCAAGCGCAGCGCGACCACGGGGGGAGGGCGGGTAGGAAGCTGGTTTGGAGGGATGTTGGGGCACCGAAATTTGGGGAGGGGGAGGGGTGTAAATCACAAAAGCATTCCAAGATCATGTGCAAAATGAAGCGGTCGGGCAATGTAAGAAGTACGAAACCACGACAGAGATGAAGCCACCCGCGTCAAGAGCGAGGTGGTTCCTCCGGATGAAGATCGAATGTCTTCAATAGACTCAGTTCATGTCGTGCTATTTTTGCTGAATATCTTGTCTGTACATTTATATGGGTGATGCAATAAAAATGATGTTAAAAAAAAAAATTAATTACAAAGATCCCACTATTGGGGAGAGAATATGGCCTAACGGCTAGGGCGGTCCACCTCGGAACTGGGGAATCGGGTTCGAGTTTCGGCAGGGATGCTCAGCATTCTGTGATTCTGGGCAAATCACTCAATCTCCTTGTGCCTAACAAAAATAAATGTGTCCATCTGTGACATAACTGGTGCTCATGTAAAGCACTCTGATACCTTCGGGTCTAGTTTGCGTTATATAAAACAAAAAATAATAATCTATGCTACCATATATTTTCTGATAAAAATGTTACCTCACTTGGGTGGAAAGGACCCATAACGCAACATGGACACATCCCATTTTTTCACAGAAAACTCAACCTTGGTTTGCAAGATGGGTAGCTGTAGATTTTGGGCCCTAGTTCAGCTGGCACCTAGGAAAAGATTTTGGAAAACTAGACAACTGGGAAAATCCAGGTTGGGGTGACTTGTGTGGCTCTTAGGTTTCTTTTTACCCAGAATCATTTGCAAATCTAAAACTTAGACTGAAAAAACAAATTCCTCACGTTTCTGTGATGGAAGGTTCTGGAATCTGTGGGGAGCCACACACTTCCTTCTGCTCAGCATTCCCTCAGGTCTCCAAATAGAAATGGTACCTCACTTGTCTCGGTATGCCTAGTCCCCCCGACAGGAAACAGCCCGAAACACAACATTGATACATCCAATTTTAACACTCAAAATTGACCCTTTTTTTAAAAAGTGGGTGGCTGTGGATTTTTGGACTCTAGCTAAGACAGCACCTAGCAAACGTGCCAATTGTTGAAAACTAGACACATTGGGGAATCCAGATTGGGGTGACTTGCATGACTCTCATCAGGTTTATTTACCCAAAATCCCCTGCAAACCTCAAGCTTTGACTGAAAAAATTACATCTCCCTCACTTTTCTGTAATGGAAAATTCCAGAATATGAGGGGAGCCACAAACATCCTTCAACCCAGCATTCCCTCAAGCCTCACTTGTGAGGGTAGGCCTAGTGCCCACAACAGGTAACGTCCAAAATGCAGCATAGATACATCACATTTTTCCTTTCAAAACTAACCTGTTTTTGCAAAGTGGATAACTGTGGATTTTGAGCCTTAGCTCAGCCCGCACCTAGGGAAACCTATCACACTTGCACATTTTTTAGAACTAGACACCTGGGGAAATCCAGAGTGGGATGATGTGTAGCTGTCATCTGGGTTTTTTGCCCAGAATCCCTTGCAAACCTCAAACCTTGACAAAAAAACGCATTTGTGACATGGAAAGTTCTGGAATTTGTGGGAAGCCACACACTTCCTTCCACCCTGCATCCCCCCAAGTCTCTGAATAAAAATAGTACCTTACTTGTGTGGTAGGCCTTGTGCCCACAGCAGGAAATGGTCCAAAACGCAACATGGATGCATCACATTCTTCGACTTATAACTAACACTTTTTTTTCAAAGTTGGAAGCTGTGGATTTTGAGCCCTAGCTCAGCCAGCACCCAGGGAAACCTAGTAAACCTGTACATTTTAGAAAACTAGATAACCAGGGGAGTATACGGGTGTTGACTTTACCTGGTTCTCATTAGCTACATTTTTCTGGGAAGCCCTTGCAGATGTCAAACCTTGGCAAAAAACACATTTTACTCACATTTCTGTGATGGAAAGTTCTGGAATCTGTGCATAGTCACGTTCTGCAGCACACATAGAAAGAGGAAAACGCATCTAAGGATTGTTTTCGTGCAGGAAGGTGTCTCTTTCTGCACAAAAACAATGCTGCCTGTAATGCAGACATCCTTGCACCATGGAACCAGGATGCCTGTATTGGCGCTAAGCTGCACTGACTGCGCCAGGGTTAAGGGTTTACCCTTAGGTAAACCCTTAATTAGGTTGGTCTCAAGCACTGGGAAGCTCTCTGCATGAAAAAACAGCCACGACTTGCCACCCAGTTCATCCCTAGATTGACCAAAGTGTTCCCAATTGATCGTAGTACAGTACTGGCCGGACCGCCTCTGAGAAGGCCGCCCTGCACTGTGAGGTCAGCTTTGAGTTCCTGCCTGCTCTCTGGGAAGGCAGGCACATAGGAAAGGCCCATCAGACAGGGCTGAAAGGCAGCTGCTTAATATGGGCCCTCAGGGGCCCGGCGCAGGCTGGCTTGGGCCCTCAATGTGCTGGGGAGAATAACCGGGTGACAAACGGATCCCTAGTACTTTGTTCCTACTAATTCGGAGGAAGGACACCTGCCTTTCTTGTGATCTATGAACACCGAGTAACAGAGGGGGACATTTGAGTCGAAGAATGCACCATCCTGGACCCCTGGCGAGGCTTATAGAGTCAAATGAACCCTCATTAGGAATTCCAGGGCATGCCGGCCATCTGGACCCACCATACATTTTGTGTGTGATGATCAGATGATTGGACTCGGAACAACAAGATGACTGGGCTTGAACATCAGCCTTTTGGCTGCACCCTGCCTTATGAATAAAGCTTCTGTTCACCCCTGGAGGGATCAGCCTGGCATGGAGTGGCTAAACTGACTGGGATCTTTGAGTCTGAGCTGAGCCTCGGGCTGAGAGTTGTGAGGTCCTCACAGAGTTCTGACTCATAGCATAAATTACCTTTTCACCCTGGTGAAGTAGGGGAGCACCACCATACCTGCTGGACCCCATCCATGGCGCTTTGCAAAATGACATGCCGGGGAATGGAGCCCAGGGGCCAACCAGGGCTCTGATCTAGAATAGGGGATAGGTGCTTCCACCCCTTGGCAGTTAGAACTTCGACCCTGGGCCTAGTCAGAGCTTCTAAACCCAGCCGAGTTTGGGAGCCCTCGCCGAGCAGGTAGCATCCCGTTGTGGGCTCTAAGTGACATGGCAAGCTGAGCAATGGAGTTCAGGGGTGGAGGTTTCCAATCCCAGGGCCAGCTGGAGCTATAACCCGGGGCACACTCAGAGCTTCTTAACCCAGCAAAGCAGGGAAGTCCTCCTGGTGCTTGTGGACCATGTCCTGGGTACTTTCTGGCATTCCAGGCAAGAAAATAGAGGCCAGGTCTGGAGGGCTCCACCTCTGGGCAAGCTGGATTCCTGCCAGGAGGCTCAATCAGTACTTTTTAATCCTGTCTAGTAGGGAAGCCCTTCCGGTGCCTGCAAGATCTTGTCCTGGGCACTATGCATCACAGCGGGCTAGAGAATTGGAGCCCAGGGCTGTGAGCTTCCACCCCTAGGACACCCATAGCTCTAACCTGGGATCCAATCAGAGCGTCTTAACCCTGCCAAGCATGGGAGTCCTGCCCAATCATGCAGGACCCCGTCCTGGGCTCTAAGTGACACCGTGGGCCGCAAAATGGACCCCATGACTGGGGGCTTCTACCCATGGGCCAACTGGTGCTCTGACCCAGGGCCTGGTCAGAGCTTCTTAGCCCAGTCAAGCAGGGGAGATCTCTTGGTACCTGTGACAAGGGTAGACCAGAGGATAAAGCCCAGGGACAAGGCCTTCAGTCCCTGGACCAGCCAGAGCACTGACCCAGGGTCCAGTCAGAGCGCCTTACCCCAGCCAAGGAGGCGAACCCTCCTCGTGCCTGTGGGGCCCCGTCCACACACTCTCAAACATGGCAGCCAGGGACGGATTCTTTCACCCTTGAGCCAGCCAGTGCTCTCATCAGAGCTTCTAAGAAAAGCAGGGGAGCCCTCCCTGGTCCCGCAAGACTCAATTATTCAACCCACCTGTCCTGTGACTGAGGGCATGTCGGGGCTTCTTAACCCAGCAAAGCAGGGGAGACATCCCTAGATTTGCGACATCCCTTCCCAGACTTCAATTGACATGTTGGGCCAGAGAATGGAGCCCAGGGCTTTGGGCTTCCAATGCTGGGCTAGTCCAAGCTCTTACTCGGGGTCCGGTCAGAGCTTCTTAACCAGGCCAAACAGGAAAGCCTTCCCGGTGTCTTGAGGCCCCCACTGGGCACTTTGTGTCACAGCTAGAAAGAGAATGGGGCCCATGGCTGGAGGCTTTCTACTCTGGCCAGCCAGAACTCTGATCCGGATCCCAGTCTGAGTTTCTAAACCTGATCAGGCAGGTTATAAATCCTCTGGCAGGACCCCATCTCATGCAGTTTGAGACAACACAGACTGGGGAATGGAGCTCAGGGACTGTGGCTTCTACCACAGGGCCAGCCGGAGCCCTGACCCGGGTCCCAGTCAAAGGGCCTTATTGAAAGTTTGGTGGACAGGTTACTCCATCAGGAATGTGACAAATTTCCCGTTCACTGTATTCCAAGTGCCATTGGATATAATGCACTTGTAATATGGCAGAAAGAATATCAGTCACATTTGTGACGGAGTAACCCTCCCACTGAACTCTAAATCAGGCCCAAGGTTTCTAAACTGAGCCAAACAGGGGAGCCTGCAGGACTATATGGCTCTGACTCAGTGAAATGGAGAACACAGGTAAAATCTTGCAGTCCTAAATTTGTTGGAGCCCTGACCCAAGAGCCAGTCAGAGTTTCTTAACCCGGTCATGCAGGGGAAACATTCACAGGCCTGCAGGCCTCATGCCGGGCACTGTGTGACCCAGCGGGCCAGAGAATGGAGCCCTGGGTCGAAGGCTTCCATCTCTGGGTCATCTGGAGCTCTGGCCCTATGCCCAATCAGAGCTTCTTAACTCAGCCAAGCAAGAGAACCCTCCCCGATCCTGCAGATCTCTTTCCTGGGCTCTAAGTGACACAATGGGTTGGATAATAGAGCCTGGCACTGGGGTCTTCCACCCACTGGCTATCGGAGCTATGAGCCGGGCCTGGTCAGAGATTCTTAACCCATAGTAGACTGGAGAATGTAGCCAAGGGACTGGGGTTTTTACCCCCAGCCATCTGGAGCCTTGACCTAGTCCAGTCAGTCAGTGTTTCTAAACATGGCAAAAGAAGGTGGCCCTCTCCGGACCTGTGTGACCAAGTCCTGGGCTCTAATTGATACAGACGATCAGAGAATAGTGCTCAGGGGTGGAGGCTGCTACACCTAGCCCAGCTGGAACTCTGACTGGGGCACATTAAGAGCTTCTTAACCCAGCAAAGCAGGAAAGACCTCCTGGTTTTGCAGAGCCCCATCCCTGGCCCTCTGTGACACGAATCAGAGAATGGAGCACAGGACCAGGGGCTTCAGCCCCGGCCCAACCTGAGGTCTGACTTAGGACCCTGTTACAGCTTCTTGACCCAATCAAGCTGGGGAGACCTCCCATAGCATGAAGGACCCTGTCCTTGGCTCTAACAGATACGGTGGGCCGGTGAAAGGAGCAGAGGACTGGAGGCTTCAACTTCGAACCAGTTGGAGCTGTGACTCAGGGCCTTATCAGAGCTTCTTAACCTTACCAAGCATCAAAGCCCTCTGGGTGCCTGTGGGACTCCATCCTTGGCACGTTGTATTGTGGCAGGCTGAAGAACAAAACTCAGTGACAGAGGCTTCCACGCCTAGGCCAGCCGGAGCTCTGAACTGAGGCCCAGTCAGAGGTACTAAACATGGCCAAGCAGGGTAGACCTCCTTGAGCCTTGCAGGACAGAACAGGTGCACGGACCCCAGGTGTCATGGGTCTCTACTCTGGGCCTGTAGGGCTCTGAGTGACCAGGGCCCCATCAAGTCTTTCCAGTGCAGAGAAACAGGGCTGCCTTTCTTGGGCACTATGAGGCATGGCAGCTTGGCACAAGGATCTCAGGCGAGCTCCATCGGAACACTGGCTTTGGACCTTGGCAGAGCTTTCCACCCCATTAAGAGCAGACACTCACTTTCTGGTCAACTGCATGGGGCTTCAAGGATCCCTGAACCAGCTAGGGAAAACAATCATATGGACAGCAGGTTGCCCACACCCTTGGAAGTTCACTACCTATTCTTATAATCTGACCACACCAAGTGACTGAGGATACTTTTGAGATAATGTATCTGACCTCCTTGATCCCTGCTTGGGCTGCAAGCTTCAAATGAGCCGACATTGGCACTTGTATGGCAGCTCTGAGTTCTGAAAACTGAGTCAGTTCCATAATTGATATGATTTATTTATATTTGATACAAAACGTCACCAGGGACATTTCTGGACCAGCCATATGGGTGTGATACATTTCTCACATATAAAGAAAAACAAGGGCCACCCAACTCACACGGAACAAAGGTATTTATCATATATCAAGGAACAGTGGTTCCTGTGGACAATGTGTATGGTATATGGTAATGCTTAAGCTCAATGGCAATATTTATTGGCCAAAGTCTGTCAAAGAGAGAATCAGGACTGCACATAAGAAAGTTGAAAACAATTGCTGTTTCTATAAATGTAATAAAGTTCATCAAGAGAAGTCCTTGGTGTCCCAAGTGAAACGCGAAACAACTTTTTACAAGAGTGACATAAATTAGGTTTCAATTTATACAAAAAACTACCAAGCATGAGTATACAATATGTATTCGCAGCCTACTACCACATTAGTGGGGCTAGAGGATGGTTCGTTTTTAAGTGGGTGTCGACAGCATTTTGACCCCACAGTCAGTAGGGGTTCTCATCAGGACCTAGCAATGAGGGAGACCTGGAATAGTATAATGAGAAATGACAGAGTTGGCTTTAATGCAGGGGAATCAAAAGTATGGTGGCATGATGACTGGGTTTACCTGAAGAGTAACAAAAGCCTGTCAGTGTGAGGTAGTGATGTCAAAAAATTGAGGGGGGACCAGGAGCTAGTTAATGGTCCAGTGCCCGTGCTCCAAGCCAAACATGAAGTCAACAAAAAGGGGGAACACTGTTCCAGATGAGTAGTGCAAAAAGTCACTCACTCACTCAAGAGAAATGAAGAAATGAAAGGAACAGGGGATCCTAGGTCTAGGACTCAGTCAAGGGGAGGGAAGAGCAAATCTTTCCTCTTGTAGTCCTCACACACCCCGTCCATGTCATACTTCATCATCGGACAGTTGCTCTTCGTCGGGCCGGCGCTGCAATGCAATACAGGTCGCACGAAGGGTCACTTTGTAGGAGATATTTTGAGAACTGCTGTAAGATACATGAGAGTATGTGGTGTGAGTCCTAATATGGAGGGTGAAGAAGTGCGTGCAGGGAATTAAAACTGACTAAGGGTTGCCAGAAGGAGTACTTTTAATGTGATGGTACCCATGTCAAGAGTAAAAAACCCATAGGTTAGAAGTTACCCGTGTTGGCGCAATGTGCCCAGGTAACTATGAGGTTGACATGTTTTGCCCCCTATGTGGTCATAAAGATCCATGGTGTTTCATCAGGACCGAATAAAACTGTGTGTGATGTGTTGTGCACGTGAGCAGTGGTATAAGGGTAATCACCCTCTGAGCGATCAGTGCAGGCCTGTAACTATGAACCCTGTAGTTATGGATACAACTAAATAGTCGAAGACCGCTCCTTATCAAGACCTAGAGAAATTAAACAGATAACAGAGGAGACATTTATGAGGTAGGTTAGTGAGGCTTCATGATCTGCCTCAATGAAATAAGTAGGGAAAAATGCTTGTTGCGCTTAGTAAAAGAGAACACAAGAGACAGACTGAGTTTAATAAGTACCAACAATCCCAAGGATCCGGCGCTGTGATTCAACCAGGTATGCGCAATGGACAAGCCATATAGCCACGCCATATTAGCGGTAAGACCTGTTAACTGTCACGCCTGCAACCTAGGAGCCACCAGCATCGGGTTGGTACCAGGAGATGTCGGAGCCCATCATTAGCACCCATCAGTGAGCTGGACATGCTGCATTACCCAGCTCATGTTAATACTAGTCCCAATCGAAGCATAACATGTGGATGGTGTGAAGGTACAACTAGCCTCCGTGACCTGTGCAGATACGATTGATTTAAAAAGCAGAAACAAGCGCTATTGAGACAGAAGCATACACAATTAATTATGCTGCGTGATGTGGCTAAGGACTCTTACCTCATAAAGAAGGGATAAGTACTCCAAGGGCTAGAGGCGTAGGGTGCCCACATCTTACAGGGCTATGGAGAAAAGACAACATGGTAGAGAAACTTACTGTTTTAGGTCCATGTTTCAGATTCCAACTCCCAGTTTTGCTCAGGTGTCGGCTCATTCAACCTGCCCTGTCCTGACGCCTGCCCGAAAGTGAAGAGGAGCAGGCGGAGGACACCCAGATCCAGTGGCAAAGATTGAGGAGAAGGTGGTATTTGCATCCGCTATGCTTTGTCATGGTCACAATGTACTGCGCATGCATGTGCTAACGGGATGTGCTGCAGTAAATAGATTGCTAGTTAGCAAATCATAGCGTAAAAGAGTGCGCTCTGTAGGTATTGAGCGCAAGTACATAAAGAAGACACTTGGCACATGTGCAAGAGAGGCCAAGAAGCCCACTCTGGTCTGCGCATGTGGATGCTTCGTTTTCAAAGGAGTGAGTGCGCTGTTGGCGTATGGCTATGTTCATGTAGGTGTAGGAGAACATTTTCACCCTGCTAATAAAAGCGTTTAAGCCTGCTATACCAAGCGTGATACAAAAAGTGTGAGGGAGTAGTCCCTCTTGGCCATATTTGCTGTCCATAGTACAGTGGGGCTCTGGTGGGACATCCCAGAGTAGTATCCGGATAGTGGCAGTGCAGCCAAGGTCCCTACTGGCTGACGGTGGCATATACTGGTGTTCGAGCTATGGCAACGGCTGGGCCGTGTTCAAACAGGAGGTTGTGATAGTGACTAGGCAAGGGCAGTGACAGAGTACCTGAGAGCAAACGCAGCACCCAATGGCTCTTGGTATGTACCGCACTGAGGATCTTCCTGGATGAATTGATCTTTAGGCAGGAATGGAGCCAGATCGCGTGGAAATGCACTCGTGATTGAATCATCCTGATCATCGGCACGGCCAAACGTCTCTCTGAGGCATTGATTATTAAGATCAATATTGCAGAGAATGGTCTTAAAATGGGTATCAGTATTTCCACCTACAAAACTCGCCTGGCAGAGATCAACGAGATCTGAGTGGTTCTACGACTGACACACAACCAGAAAGGATGGGGAGACCCGGTGGGTTGGTGGCATTTTAATGAATTGTAGGTAGGGTATATAACACCGGAGTTCGGGTGTTTCTGTATTAAGACATTCAAAATCTTTTTTAGTAATATAGCCCTGTTCTTGGCCCTCAATGGTGATCTTCATGATTTCAGTTCTGATCATAGACAGAGGATTGGAAGTCAGTTTTTTGTAATGTCTGACATCTGTGAGCATATTTTACAAAACGACATTTAAAGATTGTTTATGTGCACGAAGGTGGACTTTGCCGCACACAATCAATTACCCCCCCCCCCCCCCCCCCCCCAACGCAGGCACCCTAGCACTCTGGTGCAAGGTTGCCTGCTTTGGTGCTAGGCAGCTGAACTCCGCTCTAGCGCTAAGGGAAACGCAGGGGTACGCCAAATTCTTGTGAATGCGGCACATGCCTGCGTTTTCAGAATGGAGAAGCGTGGCATTAGCAATGTTTGCTTAATGCATGCTTCTCCATTCTGTTGTAAGGATGCCCCTAAGTGTGTCAACCTTAATAGAGACAAAACCTAACTTTTATATTTCAAAGGATCCCCCTTCTGTCTGGGCCCCAGACTAATGGCCTAAAAATCATGGTGACCACCTGTGCCAGCCAAGGTAATACAATATCTTAGTATGCTCATTGGCAACAACCTCTTCTTTGACTAATAAATCATAAGAATAGTTTTTGTTGTGTTTCATAAAATCTATTCCAAATTTAAGTTATGTCCAGAATCGAATACTGTTATTCTCTTTATCTGGGCATTATGAAATATCACCTCTGCCAACTCCTACTCATCCAACATGAGGCTCCCAGTTTTCTGTTGGTACTTCCCACCGACTCCTCTATCTCTGACAAACTCAACTTGGCCAACCAAGTGAGTTGTTTTCAAAGAATTGTCCTTCTGTTATGGGGTCCTTTTAGTTCAGTACCTACATTTCTTCAGGAGAAACTCTGCTTCTTTGTTACTGGCTAAGGGCTTTGTTCTTCTTGTGGTTTTCTTGCCACTGTACCCAGAATTCATAAGTCGGTCTCTGGTAATTTGTCTTTCTCTTATCTGGCCACCGAATAACGGAACTCTCTTCCAGTTTCTCTTGGGGTTGAATACATGCTGACTGACTGATTGTTGAAGAACTGTCTTTTCTCTTTTCCCAGGTACTAGTGTTGATGCAGTGTTCTCTTGCCTCATCCTCATAATAGGCTTGTCCACCCGCACTGTATACCCCTGAAAACAGGGCAAGAGTTTTCTGTTGCATGAGCAAAGAATCGCTGTATTTCAGATGTCCCTGTGACCTCACTAGGGCCTTCATTCCAATTTTCAGGGAAACTACACACGAGATACCGGGGATGTAATTACAATGTACTGCTGGGATCTCCTTGAGAATCTATGGGGGTCATAAGTGAAACTCGCTAGAAAGGAGAATAACCTGTCAGACCTGGAATTACTGGGGGCTTTCACTGCAGACTATCCCCAGATTGTTAAGCTTATATTTACCACCTGTTGTGAGCAGCAGGTGGTAAATATGTACGGTGGGTGCAGTGTATGTCAGGAGGTGTTGGTTGGGGCATTTGAGGCTAAGACCATTCCGGGGGCAGCATTTTCTGCACTCCTATGTGCGGGTGGTGGCAGGCAGGGTCCAGACTGTGCCTCTGCCTGGAGCCCCAGCCCCAATCTACCCAGGTTTTAGGGGTGTGGACCTCCACCTTGTAAAACAGGTCTGGTGCTTCCAGAGCTGGATTTCAGATTCAGAAACACAGGACAGTTCTTAGTTGCGGTAAACGGTCTTTAGAATGCGGGCTGAGCCAACCGTGCTGTTTCCCCGCAAGTGTAACCATGCTTGCCTGAACCACGCATCTCCCTAATACACGCATATGCGTGGTTAAGGCAGATAGCTCTCTGGTGTCTGGATGGATGGGGAGAGGAAGAGGAAGCGTCGGAACAGGAAACGCTGGACATAGACAGGTAAGTGGGCCTCAGGACGGGTTTGGGGGTAATTTTTAGGGATGGGGAGTCGGTTTTAGGGCTCAGGGTGGGGATGGTCAGGATAGTTTTTTGAAGGGGTGCAGTGTTTTAGGGCTCAGGGCGGTAGGGAGGGTTGGGGTAGTTTTAAGGGGTAGGGTTTGGAGACTCACCCTTTTAGGGGTGGTGGTCGGTTTTAGTGTTCAGGACGGGGCAGTCTTTTTAAAGAGGGCAGGGTTTTAGGGCTCAGTGTGGGGGTCAGGTAGTTTTATGGGCTGGGGCTGTGTTAGGGATGGGTGTCAGATTTAGGACTTAGGTCAGGGGGGTCAAGGTAGCATTTTTAATGGGGGGCAGGGTTTTAGGTCCCAGGACAGGGGAAGGTTTAGGGGTAGTTTTAAGAGCAGCGCAGGGATATGTTTTATAGCTCAAGGCGGAGGGGCTGGGGTCAGGGTAGTTTTTGATAGGGGGCAGGGTTTTATGCCTCAGGGCACGGAAGGGGAAGGGGTTGTTTTAAGGGCAGGGTGGGGTCGGTTTTAGGCCTCAGGACGGGTGTAAGGTAGGGGATAGGATATTAGAGCTTAGGGTGGGGAGGGGAGGGGGGATCGGAGTAGTGGTGATCTTTACCATGCATATCCCTTTATCAATAATGTCTTTACAGCGAAACTGCATGGTAAAGGTAGGCATGGTAAAGGCATGCTTAGTAAAAACACATTTGTGATTGGGAACGCATTGTAGATGCACATGTGGTTCAGCCATGCGTGCCTCTGTCATACAAACCTTAGTTGCTCTGGGAGGTATCGCCCTCAGTATTCCTCTCCAAGCTATCCTAAATGAGAGCTTGGGGGGACAGGGGCTAGTCTTTTCTTAGTGTCATAGGGTTACGGGTCTCCGGTGTGGAATTATGTGTCACCATAGCAGCAACAAGCAGATTTGTCAAAAAAATGATGGTGCTTGATCCTCCTTCCGGTGCCCTGTCACAAGGTTTGCCACAGCATTCATAAAGGCTTATGGTCTTGGAAGTAAAAATATAAATGCCATCCACATCTAATTGGAACACTGAGCAGTTTTGACAGCCAATCCGGTTACAGCATTTATTCGTACCCAGAGCGAGTTGCATATGAATCTGGTCGTAGACTTGACTTTTACCTAGGCAGCTCAGAGTCTGTCTCCCTCATATCAGAAAAATAAACTGAGTTGAAGTGTATTGAATGACAATCCTTGTGAAATATGTAGGGTGGAGCGACAGCCGCAGAACAGGGAGATACAAATTCTCCTGATGAAGAGGAAATGGCTCAGCTGTCAAGTGAAATTTCAGAGAAGCAGACAATTCATTTCAAGCGGCTGCTGTCACAGGAAATACAATTTTATTCTTATTCCTCTAAAGTAGCAGCAGTGAGACTGCTGGTATCACTCAAGTGCAAGAGCATTTGGGTTAGGCCTTTCTAGCATGCCTAGACTTCTGGGTCTGCAGCCGATGTATGTGAATTAATGGAAAAACGAAAACTGAGAAACTGCATTAGAGGAAACCAAATCATGGAAAACCAAATTTAAGGAAAGACAATTTTAGGGAAAGACAGACACATCGAAAATTAAAGGAAATATTTAAAAGGTAAGATAATTTTAAGGAAAAGTTTAAAATGATGTTAAACATGGGTGGAGTTTAGGACTAGTGAATGTTTTTTGGTTTCAGGGATGGGTGATGTTATGGGATGGTCAAGGGTTTTTATGGATCAGCAATTGGTGGAGTTCAGGCAGAGAAAGGTTTTTTTAGGGTTCAGGGGTAGGTGGAATTTAGGGGTTTTACAAAGTGTTTTTTGGAATTCAGGATTGGATGGATTTTTTATGGTGGTCAAGGGGATTAGGGGTTATGGAAGGGTGACGTTAAATGGCAGTGAGGTTTTTTTTATGGTTCAGTGATGAGTGGAGTTTGGGTGTGGTGATGGATTTTAAGGTGTCAGGCATGGGGATTTAGGTTTAGGAAGGGTTTTTACGGTGTAAGAATGGGTGAAGATTAGGGCAGTGAGGGCTTTCACGTTTCAGAGATAGGTTGAATGTGGGGGTAGAAAAGGCTTTTAGGGTTCAGGAGTGTAGGTTAGGGGTCAGGGATCAGTATAGTTTAGGTGCAGTGAGGGTTTTTTAAACTTTTGGGATGGGTGGAGTTTAGGGGTAGAATGGTCTTATAAGGTTCAAGGACGGGTTTAGTTAAGTGTGATGAGGGTTCTTTAGGGGGCAGGGAGTGATGGTGTTTAGGGGTTTTGATGGATCAGAGATGGATGGTGTTTAGAATACGGAGTAATTGTTTGATAATGTAAAATATATGAATGTGAAATAATGTCCCCTGCAGTAAAATATTGAAATAAATACTTCTGACAAAGCATTTTCTGAAAGTAAGACATGTTACCAATGTATTTACACATTTAAAAAAATAAGCACGCAAAGCCAATTTCAAACAAAAAGACATTCTATGAATTGGTTTCTATGAAATGGTAAATGCCATTCATTCTGAAAATTTCTATTACACATTTTAAGTGAAATGGTTTCTCAGTAATTGTATTCCATTAAATCGTTTTCCTATTAAATCACATACAACCATCTACAGCAAGTCATGTTGAGGCAGTAATGTAATTACTGGAGCAAATGTGTCACAGTGGACAATGCAATGATAAAAACTGCACAAGCCACAGTAGCTATAAGAGGGGAGAGATGTTCGGGTTTTTTCCTTATGGCAAGTCACACTACTATACACTTGGGCATTTTGCTTATCTTCAATGAGATTCATTGTTGCTCACATTTACAGGTGGATGCGGGCCTAAATCTAATGTTTCACTGACAGCCTTTCCTTTCAGTACTTGCAATGTGCTATATTTTTTATTTACTGTAATTTGGCCTGAGTCAACAGATGAGCCTGATTATGTTGGTGATATTCAACTTCCTGTAACTTTGTCTATTTTCACTATGAATATCCTGGCCTCAGGACTCTGAAGCTCAGAGTTTCCGAAACACCAAAGAACATGATTGTTTACAATCAGGTCCTTGTCAAAGACAATGTTAGACTGGCATCCTTGGCGTTGTTCTCCCCTAACTTTTTGCCTTCAAACATCCTTATTTGAATTTTTGCTGACTTCGTTTTTTCTGGCTTTAGGATTCTGTGCACTTTACCACTGCAAGCCAGTGCTAAAGTGCTTGGTTTTACCTGTACACAGGGCCTGTAAATTAAATGCTAATAGAGGGGCTGTAGCACTTGTAGTGCCACCCACTTAAGTAGCCCTTTTAAACATGTCTCAGAATTGCCACTGCAAAAATAAGCCCTTTGCCTGGCCTACATTTTTTTTTTAGTACATATGTCACCCCACAGTGTAGGCTCTGAACGGCACAAAGGGCAGGGTGCAGAGTGTTTAAACAGTAGGACATGTACTTTTACATGTCCTGTTAGTGAAAAACTCCTAATTTGGTTTTTACTACTGCAAGGCCCACCTCTCCCATAGGATAACATTGGAGGTGCCATATTAAATTTAGTAAGCTGTAACTTCCAATTGGGAGCAGGTCGATAGATTGAGTTTGGTGTCTAAAGAATTGCAATTAAAGGCCCTCTTTAATGGTAAAGTCGAATTTTTAATCACAATTCTGAAAATGGCACTTTTAGAACGTTTGTGTTTTCTTGTCCTAACCATTTGGTTCCTGCAGCCTGATCCTAGTCACATAATTAGGTGTGTTTAGCTAGCAGCTGGTCTTTATGTATTTCTCAAAGACAGTGAGACAAAGGGAAGATAGGTATTGGCAGGATGAGACAGTCTGAGTTAATGAGGGTCAGCAGTACCATACAGTGATTTTGTATTTCACTGAACATCCCAGATAAATAATCTAAGACTAATTTGAGTTAAAATTTCTCCTCAATTGGTCTTTTTGATATTTCCATATCCCCCTTACTCTGCCTGACTATTTGTGCCTGGTTTTAACCTGTACAAATGGAATTTCAGCTCCTCAACCTGGAGAGCTACACTGTGGCTGAGCCCAAGAAACTTTGTAAGGAGAGGGGGCTGCCCGCCATAGGGAGCACCAGGAAGGCAGAGCTCCAAAAGACTCTGAGGGCATGGACAGGGACCCAGCCGTTGCCAGTCACAACAGATGACCAGTATGAAAAGGATGGTGTGGAGGGTCCACAGCAAGGCCCAGGTGAGGGTCCTGACATGCAGTGGTCAGCTGAGTGGAGGTCTTGTCTCCTGAGTTGGAGCTCCCTGCCCGATCAAAGAGCAGTGTATCATCTCAAGATCTGTCCCCAGAGGAGCAGCAGACAAGATTGAAAGGGAGTTAGGTGGCAAATTGCCCAGTTAAAAATGGTGGAAAACAACTTTCCATGGAGGCCAAGCAATAAAAACTGTCCATGGAGGAAAAGAAGCTGACCATGGAGGCAGAGTGAAGCAAACTGGCCTTTAGAGGAATATAAATTGGCCATGGAGGTGGAGAAGAGGAAAATGGCTCATGAGAGGAGCCTCAGAGAGTTGGACATAGGAGCTAGGCAGGAGGAGTCCAGCAATGTTGGTGACAGCGTACCTACAGTGCCCTCGCAAGACAAAACTGTCCACATTTCTAAAGGTCTGTTGCCTGTCTTTGGTGTGGGGTATGACTTGACAAATTGTTTGAAGCTTCTGAGGTAGCTTTGCAGATGCATAGGATTCCTAAGGAGGATTGGGAGTCTAGCCTCTGGAAGCATATCCCTAAAGAGTGGAGGGACGCCCAACTGGCCCTAGAGAAGGGTGACAGGATGAGGAATTCCCCAATGACAAAAACCCTTGTCAGGATATATCGTCTCACCCCTGAAAAGTATAGGCAAATGTTTAGGGACAGCCAGAAATTGATCATCAGTCCTGGGTGGATTGTGTAGAATCATTTTGTAAGGCACTTGACGGTTTGGTGACGGGCAGCAATGTGAAGGATTTTCAAGGGCTTTGTAATTTGATTGCAAGGAAGCACATGTTCAGTCTTTGTTTTGCAGATCTGCACCAACACCTTATTGATAGCAAGCTCATTGACCCCATGGAATTTGCTAAGGAGTTGAACTGCTAGCTCATCACCAGGGTCCATAAGAAAGATATCTGGGGGATATCACCGCAAGGCTGGAGAGGGTCCCTAATAGAAGTGGGAGGGGTAGTCAAATATAAAAACAAGGAATTCTTGAAAGGTCCTCAAAATAGCTCCATGGGTCAGGATTCCCACCCCTCACCTGAGCAGAAAAATAAATTGTTCCCTGATCACAAGTCCTCAGGGAAGGCACCCCCTAAGTATAATGAGCACTGCATGGTTGGGTACTACAAGGGGGGTGCCAAGTAAGTATCCCAAGCAGACACACACCCAAACTAGTGGGCAGACACTGTGGCTGACTATTGTAGCGCATGGTAAGGAGATTGCCCAAGATAGTGTGGGGCTAGTCAAAAGGTTTCCCTAGTGCCCCTGGGTGGTGAAGAGATGGTGCCAAGGGCTCACATGCCTAGTAATTATAAGAAATACAGAGAGTGGGTCACCATCAATGGCAGAGAGTGAAGGCTCTAAAAGGCACTGGAGTCAATATGACAACTGTCAGATGACATCTGGTGACCTCAGAGTAGGTAATCCCTAATGCATTCCTCCAGGTTATTGTAGCTGACAATCACGAGAGTCAATATTCAGTGCCTCTAGGAGGAGGGGGCGGGGGTTCGAAGGTTCCTTAATTCCTTAAGAATAGCTGTGAGTCTGTCCATGCCTGTGGATTGTTTGCTTGGCAATGACCTGAGCACACCATCTAGAAGGAGGTGGAGCTCAGGGCAGGGGTCATCTGGAGATGTTAGGGTTACGTAAGTGTGTGTACCTGACCACACAGTTCATGGCCATCCGAGAGGGTAATCAACAGTGAATGCATGATTGAATTCAGCATGCATTTTTCACGCATGCCGTAGAAACTTCGTCCTTAGATAGAATGCATCTTTAGCTCGCATTGGTTCTGCATGCAAGTTGTTTTAACAACTTGCCTTAGAGGGCGCTGGATATTGGAATAGTTTAATTTAATATTCCAACTCCAGTCTGCGCAACAGTAAGGAAGGTGTTGGACTTTAATTCCAGCATTGCACCATTCCAACACCACTCCACCATTGCACCCCCCCTAAAGCAAGTTGTTGTAATGACTTGTGTGCAGAAAAATTGAGTGCTAAAGACGCATTTGTTTTGTTGCCGACGCTGTGAAGGCACATCATGATACTGGCTTCATCCTAAAGGATCTTTCCCGTCAGCAGGATCCTGAGTCTGGAAGAATGGCCTAGGTACTTGCCAGAAAGAGGAAGGGCTGGGGAAATGGGAACCCCAATCCTGACACTGCCATGGCCCGGGACCTACATGGGAGGACATGCCACCCTGGGAAACCTACCTGAGCAGACTAATTAGAAGAAGGAAGGAAGGGGGTCTCACTATGGAGGAGTTCTGCAGAGTGCAGAAGGAGTGCACTACTCCGGAGGGCCTACGGCAACAGGCTGAGACAGAGGCAGCTGGCAACACCTCATGTGATCACCTGATCTATTGGGAAAATGGTTTCCTGTATAGCGAGCCTAAGGTCCCTGAGTCTGGTGCAACCCATGTGTTGATGGTCCCCTAGTGCTACAGGGCCTTCCTACTGGAGCTTACTCATGATGTTCCCCTGTCATCTAGGGCCAACAAGATCTTTGAAAGGTGTGTCACACACTTCTATTGCCCCAGATGAGGATGCCCTCAGATGTATTCTGCAGGTCATGCCCTACCTGCCAGGCCAGTAGCAAGTCAGGAGGAAAGTATAAGGCTCCTCTGTAGCCATTTACTGTTGTTGGCAGTCCTTTAGAAAGGGTGGGCATCATCATTGTTGGCCCTCTTGACCCTAAGACAGCTCCGGGCAAAAGGTCAATTCTGAACGTGCTGGACCATGTCACTCCGTACCTGGGGGCTATTGCCCTTAGGACTGTTACTATGCCCACAATGGCAAGGGCACAGATAGAGATATTTACCCGAGTGATATTCCCCAAGGAGGTGGTATCTGACTGGGTTGGCAAATTCATGTTTGCATACATGAAGTATATGTGGTAGGAGTGTGAGGTAACCTATACGTTTTCCACAGCCTACCATCCCCAAACTAATGGGCTTTTTGAGAGGTTCAACAAGACATTGAAAGGCATGATCATGGGCCTAACAGAGATATTAATGCGAAACAGGGAGGTCCTCTTGCCATGCCTGTCGTTTTCGATTCAGCCCTTTTGAGCTTCTGTACAGACATCCTGTGCAAGGGTCTCTCAGTTTTCTAAAGGATGGCTGAGAGCAAGCTCCCAGGATGTAGTCAGCAACATGCTGGCACTCTGTCTCCATGTGAAGCACTTCTGGAAGAAGGCCAAGGAGAATCTAGAAGCCAGCCAGGAGGTCATGAAATGGTGGGATGACCAGAAGAACACTCTGGTTGAGTTTCAGATTGGGCAAAATGTTTGGGTGATGGAGCCAGTGGAGCCCCGGGCCCTACAAGACCGCTAGTCTGGGGCCTGTGAGGTGGAAGTACACAAGGGCCCATAACAATTTCATTACATTTTATTTTATTTCATTCATCTTGCTCAACTTATTGCTGACTATTTTTATATTGCCATGCCCAATTTTTAACCAATGTTTTAAAATGATTGCGATTATCTGTATATCTTTGATGGTCTAATTGATCGAAATAAAGATTGAAACTTAAGAAAGTACACAAGAGTGAGGTCACCTACCTGGTGGACCTCCAAACCTCCAGGAACTCTTGAGGGGTTTTACATGTCAGGAACCCTTGAGGGGTTTTACATGTCATTGGCCTCAAACTCCACTTTGAGAGGGTGAGGTAACCATGATTCTGGTCACGGATGATGTTGTTGAGTAATTCTGGGCGTAGTGGGCATAGCGGGGCAACACGGAGTGCCAGGGAGACGGAACCCATCTCTGCACACTCCGCGTAGCTCCACTACACACCACCCGCCTCCCATCCTCACTATTAAAACATTTAAAAACATCTATTAAAAGACCCAGAAAACTCTTTACCTTATCGGCGGCGACCCGGTCTGCCCTCTTCCTCCATCGCCCCTTCTTCATGAAAACTGCGCATGAGCGGGTGCCCGCGCATGTGCATTCTTCATGAGAAATACGCATGCGCAGTTTTCATGAAGAAGTCGTGATAGTGGAAGAGGGTATACCGAGGACACCACCGATAAGGTAAGGAGTTTCCTGGGTCTTCTAAATAGATGTTGTTAAACCTTTTAATAGCTGGGTGGGAGGCGCGTGTAAATGTAAATGTAAATGTATAGGCATTTATATAGCGCACTACTTACCCGTAGGGTCCCAAGGCGCTTCGACCGCTGCGAAACCCTTCCTGGCTTCCCTGAGAGATGGTCCCTTAATGGGTATCTCCAGGGTGAGACCAGGCATCCCCGGCGGTCTGGTGGGGCCGTTAGTGAAGATGAGGCAAGCTAATGCCCAGAGTTGCCGAGTGTGATCGCTGATCAGAGTGGGCACCGAGGCAAGAGAATTATCGAGTCCGCTGACCCTGGTCCAGAAACCTGCCGCACCGGGAATCGAACCCTGGTCCCGGGCCGTCCTCTGCTCTCGGGTCTGCCGCCTCTAACCAGTGAGCCACACTACTTCGCGTGGGAGGCCAACTCTGCTCCGCCGCTCGTGTGCGGAGATTTGCCTGCTCGCCTACTTCGTGGAACAGGCAAAATTCCGCACATTCCGAGTTGTCCGCCCACCCCTAGTGTTGAGGAGGAGAGTGAACCTCTTGCAGACCTCCTTTCTTCAAAGGAGCACAATGGATCAGTGGAGGGTATGAGCCTGGGCCTAGAGCAACTCAGGGACTGTTGACAACTGTTGAGGCACTTTGGCTCTCTTTTCTCCCATATCCCAGGACTCACTACATGGTGTAGCCATGATATCGATACGGGGGTCAGTATGCCTGTCAAGAGTAAAATCCACAGGCTATCTGATAAGGTGAGAGTCAGTATAAAGGATGAAGCCTCCAAAATGCTGGAGTTATTGTCATTGAGCCCTCAACCCTTCAGACAGTCCTTGGTTCAGCCTAGTAGTGCTGATCCCCAAGGCAGTCCTTCCAGGTACACCCCTGAACCCCTGTTATGCGTGGATTACTGGGGACTCAATGTAGTCACCAAGACTTCCTAGGCCTCACTGGGTACTACAGGAAATTCGTCAAGGGGTACTGACAGAGCTGACTTCTAAAAAGTAGCCAAAACAGTTGAACTGGACAGAGGCGTGCCAGAACTCTTTTGACACCCTGAAGAAGGCCATGTGCACAACGCCCATGCTCAAGTTCCATGACTTATCTTGGGAATTCATTCTGCAGAAAGATGTCTCAGAACGTTGCATGGAGGCCATGCATTGCATAGAGTCCATGCTCTCACATCTAAATGAAGGGGGACCAGATCAACCTGTCTGGTCTTCATTAGCAGGAGGCTACTTCGCAGAGAACAGAGGTGGAGTGCAATAAAAGAGAAGCCTTTGCAGTGGTATGGGCATTGAGGAAATCAAGACCATACCTGTTTGGTGCACATGTCTGGGTTCAAGCAGACCACAGACCTCTCAGATGGTTAATGAAGATGAGGGCTGAGAATCCCAAACTGGTGAGGTGGTCCATCTCCCTACAGGAGCGGACTTTATGGTGGAACATTGTCCTGGAACAGACCACACCAATGCTCATGGTCTCTCCAGGTGTTTCCTCCTTAGTGATGAGCATTCCCAGGAGGCTGATAGCTCACCCCACTTTCAGCTGCGGGAACACGTGCTAGACCTGGCATCCTTAGTGGGGTTCTCCCCTAACTTATTGCATTCAAAACTTCTGTATTGCTTACTTCGTTTTTTGTGTGTTTAGGACTTTACCACTGCCAAGCAGTGCTAAAGTGCTTGTGCTTGCTCCTTTAAACATGGTAAAATTGGTTTACATCCAATTGGCTTTTTATTTTATTTTAAATCCCTAGTGGACCTGCAGCACTTGTTGTTCCACCCTCCTAAGTAGCGCTTTTAAACATGGCTAAGGCCTGCCATTGCAGTCTGTGTGTGCAGTTGTTAACTGCCATTTGGACCTGAAAAAATAAATCTTTCTCAAAAATGTATGGTTGATGATGTATAGTAAAGAAAAGTCTTATTTCTTTTTATAAAGCCCTCACCCACCAACCTAGTTGGTGGCGTGGTTCATCATCGAGCCCACCCGATGACACCGAATGTGTCTCAGGTGTGCTTCAACGCCTGTGTTACAGCGGAGCAGGTATGTTACTGAGTGTGCAGTGATGGTGACGTGAAAGTGACAGTTTACAAACTGTCCAGTGGGTCCATTACCCAAAGAGGTTTTCTTTAATGTTTGGGCCTCTGGCAGTGATAAAAAGATGCCTTAGTAGATTGAATGAGCTGTAACTTTCAATTGGGAGCAGGTTGACAGGTGGAATTTGGTGTCTGAAGAAATTGAAATCCCTCTTTAATGGTAAAGGTGGATTTTTAATCACAGTTCTGAAAATGCGACGTTTAAAATAAATGTTAACATTGTCTTGTCCTATCCATTTGGTGCCTGCAGCCTGATCCTGGGTCACATGAATAGGTGAAGCTGGCAGTTGGTCTTTGTGGATTGCTCACACACAGTGAGACAAAGAAAAGATAGGTGTTGGCAGGATGGGCCACTCTGAATTAATGAGGGTTAGGAGCTCTCACCTAGCACACTTGCACATTTGACTGCAGACTCCAACTCTTCAGTACATTTCTGGACTGGTGGACTCTGCCAGGAAGAAGGACTGCTCTGCTGCTGAAAGTACCGCAACTCTGCTGGACTGCTGCTCTGAAGGACTGCTGCCCTGATGTGCTGACCTACTGCCCTCTTGCCTGGGTGAGAAGGACTGGTCCTGCATCTCTGAACACAGGATCTCAGAGTGACTGTAAGGGCTGGTTAGCTGGCCTCCTGAGCAGAATCCTCAGGGACATACCAGGCTTCCAACAACCTTGAATCCAGCACCTAACTCTGCCATCTGTGAGTCCTGTCCCCCCAAGTGTTGATGACCAAATCCTATAACCTAGAAAGTAGACCTGAAGGTGCCCTACCAGCCCATTGGTGGATCCAGCAGAACCTCCACATCCCCTCCACCGCGCAGAGCATCTTCCGCAGAACTGGTGCGTTGCCTCTGCTGCTCAATGCATTGCCCTCAGAACCAACGCATAGCCTCTGCAGCGTGGACTTCCCTGATGCAAGGATTCTTCATCACCAACAGCAGCCCATCAGAAAAGCCGCTCTGCAATGCATCTCCACGCAAGTACATCACCTTGCTCAATGCAGCCCGTCAGAACCACCGCTGCATGATGCATCGCCTCGCCCAGACTTCGCATCGCCTATGCAGCGTGGAACATCATTGACACAGGATTCTGCTTCGCAGCCATGATTTTAGGTCTTCTTGTTTAGCAGGCCTAACTGGGTACCTGGAGCCAGCCTGCACTCCATCGTGGTTGGCCTGAACTTATGACTTTGTCCCCATCTAGTGTGACCAGATAACCAAAGTTGGCACTTTGTGCTTTCTGTCCCTATTTTCACCGAAACTTTAAAATTACAAACTTCTGATTCTAATGATTGGATTTTTATAATTTTGGTCTTGATTTGTTACTCAAAAGTTGATGTAATTGTGTTGTATTTTTATTTTATTAATGTTTGAAGTGCTGCATAAATACCTTACACATTCCCTCTTTGTTTAGCCTGACTGCTCTGTGCCAAGCTAACTGAGGGTTGAGCACAGGTTAATTTGGGGTTTGCTGGTGACTTCACCCTGACAATGAATGTGGTTACTGCCTGAATAGGGTTTCACCTCACACAACCAGCAACCAATTTCTTACAGACAGATGCTAGAAAGCTGAAGTGATATTTTTTTTCTGCGATGAAAATAAAGAAGGTGTGTAAAGTAGGCAAGTGTCACCAGTCCCCCGGCCGAAGTTGATCTCTGACTTGACTGTGGCCCGAAATGGTGCATGTCACTTGGATACCACTATGGGATACACAGAGACTCAAGATCCCTGCATTGTGGCCATAGTAATCTAAGGAGTGTTTAAGATGAGAGTCAACACTTGAAGGGAAGGACAGTCCCAGGAGTACCTGATTCATCTGCGGCCAGCACCAGAACAGCTAGAGCATATGAAGGCAAGGGTAGTCAGTAGTACTGGGGTTCCTGGTGTTATTGTGTGCTTGCAGAGATAGGTTGGTAAAACATTATGGTATTCTGACTAGTAGAGTAGTTCATCAGTGACTATGTCACTGCTAGGCTGGAAAAGAAACAGAACAACGGACTGGTATATTATGTGATGTTAGAGGGTCTTTATATAGCACAACGATCACAGATTACTCGTCTTATTGGTCATTTGATGAGGTAGGCTAAGTGCGGTCTACTGTTGAGATTTTTTGCAAATGAGATTCTCTATGAGGGAAGCTGTTAGACTGTCCACTTGCCCAAGATGTTATACGGTTCCTACGAATCAAGTAGGACTGTATATCTGGACAACATAACCATCAGAATATGGGGACTAGGTCCACCAATATCATCAGAGTATGTTGTCCCAATTCTTAGCTAGCTCACAGTGCCCCATCCGAACCCCTAACCTTCCAGATTGCCAGATGGTATCTGCAACCTCAGAACATGACCATTCTAAAAATTGTGAAAACAGATCTACTCTTTCGTTATTACTCAGGCATGCCTAAGGGAGACACAAAAATTATACAAATTGCCTTTTCAAACATTTATTGAAACAATGGTATTTTGGTGTAAAAAATGTGAACTGTAATTATTATCAGTAGGATAAAACAAAGCATTGTAACAAGTATTAGAAGAATGGTTAAAAAAGACAAAAGTTCAACCATTATAGCATTACAGTGTGATTATGATTACATTTATATTAATACTCCTACCTAATACTACCTACACTATTGAGAGCATAGTAGGAGGACCCTCTGCCAGATATCTTTGGACAAACTAACCCCCCATGCGTGTATATGATGTGTTAGGAAGCCGATCTGGTGTAGAGCGGCTACTATCCTTTGCAGGATGGGGATTAGAGTGAGCTGGGCTGCATCTCTGTCACAGGTACAGCGTTCCCGGATAATCTGCAGAAGTGCTCCTTCTCTGTATTGGCTAAGAGGTTGTTGATATAATAGAAGTACTGTTCCAATCGCACTGTATAAGAAGTGCAGCGCCAATGTCATTGTTTGTCCTGAGACTCAGAGCTGTCTCCAACAAAACAACCAAATGCAAGGGTATCGTATTCAGTGTTCCTTAGCCTTAGACAGAGTGTACAAACAACATGAAAAATGTTTACTAAGAACTGTACAGTAAGCAGAATACATTCTAAGTATGCTATCATATAAATGCAAGGCATGAAAATAGTCACAGTTTAGAAAAATATGTAAAGTTTAAACATGTAACTAAAATGGAGACTTGTGCAGGGGCCTTGTTGAACCTTACAACAACAACTTGATTGCCAGTAGGAGTCTCTTGCTTCAAACGCAAACTTCAAAGCTAGTCTAAAAAAACAAAACTTGATATATATAGGCCCAATGATTATAAAATGAATATAAAGTGTACTTTGATAATAAAAGGGAATGAAACCCATAATGCATTAAAATATACCAATGAATAACATGCAATTATCAAAAAACAAATACAATCAATTAGAAACAACAATAAGATGCCAAATTCTCCTTGTTCACAACCACCCGCAACCACAGAACATGTTTCCACGGCAGCCCAGACTTCAATTTACAAAGAAAAAACATGATCATAGCCAGCTCAATCAGCAGCCATTGATGGTGTGCCTGCTGGCAATGTAACCACATAGGAGGAGCCAGGATCCAAAAATCGAGAAGCTGAAGCATCCAGAATGACTCATATTAAGCATCCTGTAGCAACTCTAGTCTCCGAGGACACCACTGAAGATGAGCCCTTAGCGGACACACCTTCAGATCTCTATTCGTAGACTGAACCATTTGCATTGCAAGACATAGAACCAGTGCTCACCCAGAAGTGCACAATAGACAAATGAACACGGGTTGTACGAAGTGTAACCATATTGGTCGAAAGGACAAAGACCAGTTGTCATTCAGTTTCTGTAGTAAATACACTGCAAAGTTCTGTATCAAGCATTCAGGATACAACAAGACGTGTAGTAGTTCCATTACCATTTGACCTCAAGGTACAACAGCCATTGAGGAGCAACAAAAATAGGACCAAAATTCCAACAATCAGGAATAACACTAGTGGTATACCTCCAAATACACTGGAAACCAAAGAGTGTAAAAAGGACGGAATCACTCTGAATACAGTCTGGAACATGCTGACAAAACCAGGCCCAATCGCTTAAAAAAAGCATATCATTCCCAAGGTATTTTAAAAAGTATTAAATATGTGGTGCACAAGCTCACCAAAAGGTTAAGGGAGGTTCTGCAGTAGTGATAGTATTTCAGAGAAAGACCTTGCAACTTGGAGATCAAGCGTCTCTCTAGCAGATGTTAATGTGGCGTCCTTTTGAAACAATAAGGCTTTCAATCGACTTGACTTATCATAGTTAACATTAAAACAACAATTGGAGGCCATACGGTAACTTCCTTGACTCTGTGTGCAGGTAGGAACAAAACATCATTAAAGCTCCAGCAAGCTCTCACGAAACATTTAGATCCTCCGCCTGATTTGATATCTGTATCTCCTCTTTTGTCCTATCTACAGTTGTGGGGGAATCTTAAAGGTGTGATTTCTGGTCTTTATAAAACTTTCTTGCATCCTCTATTTTCACAACCCCTCTCACAAGCTCTCCAGTTGAAATGGCAATCTCGCCTCTCGGTTACATATTCCAATACTCAATGGGACCAAATATTGGAAGGATTACATAAGGGAATTCGTGAAGCTCGTCTTAAATTTTGTGTTTTTAAAATTCTACACGAATGGCACTGGTCTCCAGTCAAGTTACACCATGCTAAGTTAATATCCCATACTTTGTGTTGGAGGTGTTCAGCCTCTGATTGTGATATTACGCATATTGTTTGTGAATGCCCTCATACGATACCTTTTTGGCTTTTTGTACGGAAGACGTTGGTCACTACTATGTCACTCCCTCTACCCCTTACCTCTCTGAATATTATCTTGCATGATTTTCGTAACCTTCCGAAGCTTTCTAAACCACAAACTCGTCTTCTCCATACGGCTCTGGCCACGGCAAAAATTTGCATACTACGGCACTGGAAATCTCCTCTGCCCCCTTCGCAGGAGGAGTGGTTGGTGGCGATGATGCAAACAGCTCTACATGAACGTACAATTTATAATTTGCAGGATCAAGCTTCCATTTTTCTCCAGGTGTGGTCCCCTTTTCTGGAACCCTCTGTACATGATGAGTCTGGCTTCACTCCTCCTTCTCCTCTGATTGTTCCACCTTCTAAATCCTATTCTTTTGAGTTCTTCCTCTCGTATTGCTCAGCTTTACATTTTCTTCCCTTACCTCTTTTTATGTAAATTTGTGTTGCTCTGGGATTTTTGTCTATTCTTTTCTTTTCATTTTCTCTTCTTTTTCCTCTTTCTTCATTATTTTCCTCTTTTTCTGTTCTATTCTTCTTTCCTTTCCTTCATTCTTATTTCATCTTGCACTTATTTTATAATCTTTTCATTATTATTGCATTTAGGATTACGGAATATACGTTATCCTTATGTTCTCATATTTATTATATTCTGTGTAATGCTTCTCTTCATTTGTACAATTTTTTTTTCTCTTACCAAAGATTTTACTCTGTATCATTATTTCCATCTGTACTTTTATCTTCAAATTTCTAATAAAAAATTTCAACACAAAAAAGAAAAAAAAAAAAAAACATCATTAAAGCAAATCATGACCCTAGATACCGTCACCACGTATGGTATTCCCGGTTCAATCCCACAAAATCTTGGTCATTCAGAATCAAATACCTTCCATTTGAAAGTAATCTGAATACTTGCCGAATCAAGGCAGCAGGGTTACCCTTCAGATAACACGCCAAATTGGCCATGGACGCATTGCCCATGTCAGGAAACATTACCTCTTTGTAGACTAAGCAATGGCCAAATGTAGTTTCACATTAGTTTCCACTGAGAAAAACCTCAGTTTCTCCATAGTGACACTTGTAATTGAAACTCAAACCCAAGTTTCTCCTAATGTCACACATTCGCCTTCTTGAAACTGTTTCAAACAAGTTTTAAAATGATGCATTGAAATGGATAGTGAGATAAATTCATGAATTTGCCATACATTTGATGGTGTTTCAGCTACTGTGAATGACAATTTTTCTAAATGCTCTATTCTTAACATAGTCTAAGTTGCATCTTTTTTGCCATTATTTTTTGGATGTATGTTAAATTATAAGGCAAACATAAATCAGTTGTGTTCTGATATTTCAATGGCAAGCACATTGATTTTAAAATATGTAATGTCCAACTCAATTGCCTGATCAATTTCAGCTGAATTTGTTCATGCTAGAGAAAAGACGTCATTCTCCATTATATCAAATATGATACAATATTATTTGGAGAATACGAGTTGACAATGTGGTCATGCCATTATCTACGATAGCTAAATCCTTTCCCAAATTAGCCCAGTCAATTTCTGTCACAATTTCAGCAGCTTCCTCCTGGGAAGCTTTCCAAATTTCTTTTAATATGACGTATAAGAAATATTTAGACCGTAGTAATCTAGGACCCAACAAGAAATCTTGTACATCTATGTCATCAGAAACAAGAGATAAGTGTTTCTTGACTGCAGATCAAGTCGAATGTTGTAAGCATTGCTGCCATAACTTTCCTACATGGTAGGAAGTAACCACTCCTGAGTGTTGTGTATGCCCATATCGGGGGTCTGGTCTGCTTGCTTTAAAACCAGTTGTGATGTTTAGAAAATGGGCATGACATATATTAGTGTCTATTGGCGACACTAACCACCGGTCTCAACCTGAAAGAGAAGAATTATATGTAACATTCTGTATCATGTTGTTGGGCTGTTCTGTGTAATTTGCAAAATGTTGCCAATTGTCAAAACATGCAAAGGCAGGAATTTTAGGTGTGTTCACTTTACATTTATCCATATCCAGGCAGGTGGTTGGCTGCATTGACTTGCTCAGAAAAATAATTTGTCTGTGGATTAGACAAGCTCTAAACAAAGCCTCATTGCCTTGTACTTGCCAATTTCATGTTCCCCAAACTGATTTTAACTCAACATTGTCTTTCAAAAATTCATATCTTTGTATAAATATGGGAAATGAATGAGCCCAAATAGATTAATTTTGCTTGGGTCAGCATATTTTTCTTTGCCGTGGAAGCTTGGTCTAAATGGTTGATGCCCAAAAAATATGTAAACTTTTGCAGGTAAGTATTTGAACTACCCACTTGCGGTGTCAGGCAATGTTCAGATTGTGTCTAATTGAAAACCACATGTGGCGTACTAGCTCTGTGTAAATAATGGTGTGCATAATAACAAAACATTTCACCCTAATTAGCTGAATTCAGCTATAATTCCTCAGTTTCAAATATTATATAAGATTTGAGGTCATAAGCATATTTTTCACAGTGGTGATATTCTGGTCATTAGAATTATTACCAGGAGTAATAACATAATCCATGGAGATTTTAAATACATAAGAAATTTGCAATGCTTCTGTCGGACCAAAAATATCAATGGGTACCTTATCTCAAACAAGTCCATCCGGGACAGGAAATGCAGAAATGTTCACAAGGGACAGGTCTTGTCGCACTTTATGTGAAGAAGAATGAGGATTCAACAATCGAGCTACCAGTTTAACAGCAGAGCATTCTGGGAGATGATGTTCATTTAAGAGCAAAAAGAAAACTGTGACAAATCCAATCCAAATGAATAGGAAAAGCAGTGAAATTCAAATCAGGTAAGTCTGTTCCAGCCAGAAAACAAATACACAAATTCAATGTAGTATAGTGTGCAATGAATCAGAGGAAAAGTCATCAATGTTGGCAAAGTAGCCAGAGGCAAAAAATAGAGACCTCACAGGGTAAAGTGGAACTGGTTGGTACCTCCAAAGGTGGTTGATAATAAACAACTTTGTTGTTAGGAATGGCAGTCTAAGACTGTGAATTTACATGTGGTGTGTTTACGGTGTTAACAGTAGTAAAAGGAAGTAGGAGAACTTCAGTATCTGACATCCCCCGCCGGGGAGTAGCGATTTCTGTACTATTCAATGCTTGTAGAGGTTTCCTGAATGGTAGTGGTAGGTAACTCCCCAATAGCCCTCATGGCCTACTGTATAGGACTGGCCACATGGTATAGTTTGATAAGGCTGATGGACACAAACCATGTGTTCCTACAACCAGCAAGCGGTGGCAAAATCACAGTTCTGGTACCTGCAATGTCAAGGACTGGCACTAATGCTCTGTATGATGGGCCATCTTCTCTCTAACTAGCTCCTTAATTTTAGGAATCCAGACAGGAGTTGCTGGTTTCTCCTTCACTTCTTTAGTGGCGGAATGTTTAGTAGTTTCTTGGATTGCTCATCTCGAAAGTCTTGTAGTTCCTGTAAAACAACAAATGTTCCTTGATGTCAAAAGACATATCCCCCGCCACTGTGCTAGGATTATCAAGGTCTGGAACATATAGCTGGATGACGAGCAGGACCTCGTAGGGAGTTCAGCTGCCCAAAGAGCTTCTAGGCAGATTATTTAAAGGTCTCTCGACTCCATAAAAGTGATGGACCCAACTACGACCCAGACCTAATACTCTAGCTGTTAAAGACTGCTTTAGGTCACCTTTTTTCCATTCCACTATCTGATTTCCTTCAAGATGATGGGGGGAAAATAATGCACAGCAACACCCAGGCTTCCCATGGTATACTGGAAGCACTAGAGGCAAACATTGGTCTCTGGTCTGAGTGGAATGCAGCTACTGCATGTGTCCCAAAAATAAGACTTGCAGATCGTTTAGAACAGTTCGAGCATCAGCCAAACACTGTGGCCACACCCATAGAAATATAAAGCATGAATCAACTTGCAGTAGTGTAGTGTTGTGTTTGTTAGACCACTGAGCAGCCTCAGAAAGAACACTACTTTCCCTTCAGTACGTTCCATCAATTTTTACAATCCCGCTACCTTCCTGAAGCCACCACCACCATTTGATAACACCAAAAAGCTGAATGTTGGTGACAGATGGAATGCTTGGATAGAGACATTTGATGATTTCATTGATGCACTAGAAGAAACAGATAACAAGAAGATTATCAAGTACCTTAAGAATCTAGCTGGTGAAGCTGTAAAATAAGTCGTAAAGAAAGTGCAGCGAGTTGATGAAATTACACACCGTCAAATTAAAGAAACTTTGAATCTCAATTTGAGTCCAATGCCAAATGTAGCTTAATAAAGATATATTTTCAGTCAAGAATGAAAGAAAGCTGGTGAAACCATTGACACATTTGTTGAAATACTGGATACACTCTTCAAACACCGTAAATTCAATTAATTTAATCATGAGGAATCTATATGCCTCAGAGATATTGATGGATGCCTAACCAGATTCTTTCATATGACGAATGCTGGGGGAAACTCTTCATCTGGAGTGTGTTCTCATGGCTGCCAGAGCTGAAGAGCATGCCGATCGACAAGCTGCTGACACAGAGGCTGGAGCTGCCCAGAGTGAGTCAGTCATGTACATGAAATGTAATCCAAAGCACAAGGCTGAGGAACACAGAGTGATGTCTCCACGGAAAAAGACGATGTTTGACGTACTCACACAAGGCAAAGGTCACACCAGTTGAGACAAGTCGACACCAAACGAAGTAGATCATCATCTAAATCATTGTCAAAAAGTTCTTCAGTATCAATGTCAAGTGAAAGTGAAGAAGATGGTTGTGTCATGTCGAGGTTTACAAAAGAAAAGCATGTGCATGTTGGGCTGGCCCCTTGTAAAGAGAAATGCAGGTCAAAGAAAACTTGAAATGAAAAAGCACCAAAGTCTTTCAAACATTGTCCGATGATTACAATAAAAGTAAACGGCTGCTCAATACCTTGTATTATCGGCAGTGGTGCATCGATAAACATAATGCCTGAGGAGAAATACAATGAACAATTTCCATTGCCAGAATTTTCGCCACTGAAAACAAAATGTATACATGGGCTACATTGATGCCATTAAAAGTCAAGGTTCATTTGAAGCAACGATGAAGCACAAGAAAAAAAAAGTATTAGCACCTATGCATGTACTTCAAGGTACGGCGTCAGGTGCCTGTTTACTCAGTTTCTGCAAAGCAGTTGATATGGGACTGATATCAGTGAAATATAATATGAATGCTCATAACAAAATAGTAAGTCAGTTCCCTTCATTGTTTCATGGGTTGGGACAACTCAAGAGTATATAAATTAATGAGGACGCCCTTCTTATTGCTCAAAGACACAGAAGAGACACAGAAGAATTGCATTTCATTTACAGAAAGCTGTTGAAAAAAAACTTGAATCATTACTCTAACATGATATAATTGAGCGTTCCACTGATCCAATGCCATGGGTTTCTCCCATAGTGGTAGTGCCTAAAAAGGACATTGAAGGAGCTCTACACAACTGCATAGATATGCGTCAAGCAAAGAAGTCGATTGAAAAAGAATGACATTCAGGTCCTCACATTTATGACATGATAACACAATTGAATGGTGTGAAGGCGCTCTCTCACCTTAATTTGAATAAAGGATATCATCAGTTGGAAAATTGCAGGTACATTACAAACTTTTCCACACGTATTAGTCTGGTCCGATACAAAAGACTACGTTTCGCTGTGTCATCAGCTGCAGAGCTTTTTCAAGAGGTCATTTGATGTATCATACAGCCTGTCATGAATGAATTTTAGTATAGCGATCTCATATTGGTGTTTAGGGTTACACAGAAAAGCACTATAAAGCAACCCTCAGCATGATGTTTCCATGTTACGTTCATTCCTAAGCATTGCTAGCTACTGTTCTTGATACATGCAAGACTTTCCCACCGTGAGTGTTCCGTTGAGAGACCTGACATAACAGAACATTTCATTTCATTGGTCATGTGAATATGAGTAAACTTTCAAGAGAATGAAACAAGCAATTGAGAGTGCTACCAAATTGGCATACTTTGATTCAAAACTTCATACATAGATTGTTGTTGTCGCTAGCCCTGTTGGGTTAGGTGCTATGCTTGCACAGCGCTGCAGGCACCCAAATGCTTGAAGATGTATAGTAGCATATGCAAATAGAAGTTTGTCCCAAACTGAATGTGCTTATTCATAAACTGAGAATGTAAGTTATGCAGTGGTGTGGGTTTGTGAACATTTCCATGTATTCTTATATGGAAAGCCTTTCATGCTTGTGACAGATCACCAAGCATTTTAGACCATCTTTCGAAATCCAAAGGCCAAGATGCCTCCTAACATTGAACGTTAGGGTCTACGATTACATGAATTAAACTACACAATCATGCACCGTCCAGGGAAAGACCAAAACTCTGCAGACTACTTCTCAACGGTGCCTCTCCCATGCCATGGTACCCCTTCTAAGACGGCTGAAGCTTACATAAATTTCATTGTGAAATCAGGCAACCTGGCTGCCATTTCATTAAAACAAATTGTCACTTCCCACAAGTCAAGATAGTGACATGGTAAAACTAAAATACAGTATTACACATCAGTCTTGGAACCAGCACACTCAACCTCTTACCAGTGACAGTGAATACCAGAAGTTAAAAAATGTCAAAGATGAACTGTCCATTACCCAGAAAGGAATTATCCTGGAAGTTTCAAAGACTGAAATTAAAGAGAGTCTGCGACAAAAGATAATTGACATGGGCCATGAAGGACATCGTGGAATTGTTGCTACAAAATGAGCTCTCGGAGATCGAGTCAGGTTTCCTCATCTCAATGAGAGAGTTGAAAGAGAATACTAGGCCTGTCATCTATGTAACTGCCTTTCATTGACAACCACTCATCACACCTTAAATATGTCAAATTTGCAAAGTGTGTATTAGAAAGAATTGCTGTTGACTTCTTTGGTCTTTTTGCCAATGGACATCACCTGATGGTGATTGTTGATGAATACTCCTATTTTCTATTGACAGAAGATTTCTCATCTATCACTCAACAAAGAGTCATTGAGAGATTAGGCAGTATCTTTGCGACGTGGTGTTCCTGCAATCTTGAAACTTGACAACAGCTCAACTTTCAATATTCAAGAATTTAGAGAATTTTGTCTTAATGTGAAGCACCAGAAGAGCATACCTCTTTGGCCACATGCCAATGGCCTTGTCTAACGTTTCATGAGTACTCTCAAGAAAGCTGTTCAGCAGGAAAAGCTCAACCTTCAAGACTGCCTTGAATTCTACTCTTTGAGCTTACTGTTTGACCCCTCTCTCGACCACAGGTGAAAGCCTGCAGCTTTAATGTTCGGGAGAGCCATGATTACCAAGTTACCTCAATGGGCCAACAGTACTGATGAAGAAAACCGTAGCAGAGACTTGAATTGTAAAAGAGAAATAAAAGCTATGCAGACAAGCTCCGACTTGCAAAATAAATTACGTTCACTAGAGAAGATCGAGTGCTCGTCTGTCAGCATTGAAAACGGAAATCTGGTGCTCTTGTTAATGCTGAACCATTTCATGCTGTGACTAGCAAAGGGCACATGACTACTGGCCAACATCGTGGGAAGGCCATTACGTGAGATTTCTCACATTTCCAAAAAATCTGGTTCATCGCTAGTCAGGCACTGGTGCCAATGTAGAGACTGGGTCTGAAAGGACTCTTGAAGATCCTCTGACTGCTGCTGTTCCTACATCACCAATGCAGATCATGGACACTTTGACTGCTTGTCCCAAGTTTCCGAAGACACAGTCAGAACGTGTGATCAGAGCACCATGAAGACTAATTGAAGAGTTATGATTGTATATACTTGTAAAACAATTGAATCTGTTATTTAACAGAGAGGGAGAGGTAGTGTCGTGTGACTTAGAAATGACAGGACCATTTTGGCTCCTGATGGGATCTCTTGAACTGTGACAACAGTTTTAGAGCATAGTGAAGTAAACACAGGTTTAGAATGTTGAGTACGAGGGTACACGCAGAAGAATAAAGACATGTTATATTAAGCTCCATGTGTGGTGTAGTTATCAGCTGGTACCCAGACTTGGGATCATGCGACAAACAGAATAAATTCAAATGAACCATCTGAATTTAGAGGTCCGCAGTGGTAGAGATAGACACATTCCAATGGTTTGTTTGAAACTAAGACAGGTGTCTGCAGTGGGTGAGCTGCGATGGAACTTTTAATTTGCTGACAAATGTCATAGCTAAGGAAATACTGTTTGGTCTGTTTATAGAGAACAGGCCACAAATAGCGTTTCTGTAGGAAGGAAACAGTAGATGCCCACACTGGCATGGGCAGTAGCTAACCCCTCATGAGCCGCTATGATTAATTCCAGCCTTGGATCTTCTTTTGGTATCACCCAATCCTCAACTCCGGAAACACGAGCAAAAGGTATGTTTTGGGCACTCAGTAGATATGTGTATTTTTCTGGAAATGTTTTAGGGAATGGTGTGCCAGTGTGTGAAGCATTGACAGCTACCATGATGTCACCATTCACTCTTGTGTGTGTGAACAAGTAATTGCCGCTACCTCAGCAGGCTTTATCAACAAGTTAATTCCCTGTAACTTGTATTCCAACACGATGGTGACTCAATGTTTGAATTACATGAGCCTGTGGCAAACATTCTTTAAGATGTGTCACCTTTCCCCAAAGCAATGTATGTGTTCCCTTTTGAATCTCTGAATCCATTCAAGCACCCATGATGTAAATGCTCAATAAAAGATTGGACACAGTAATGTAAATCACAAACTATGAGTGTCGGGAATTCAGGATTGGTATTCTCTAGTGCCAGAATTAGAGCTTTGAGTTCAGCCAGCTGGGTAGTACAAACCCTTAGAGATTGTATAAATCTTTTCTTAGGATGGAATTCTCCATTCCTCATGACAGTGCGCACTGTGGCACAGGCTACTGATTATTGCTGTTTAGTTCCAACAGCAGGCTGGGCTGAACAATCAGTATATACAATTAGGGCTCCCGGTTTTATGGTATTTATTTTTTTGCCATTTCCGTCTGTATTTATCCATATTTATTTTTTGGGCATTTTTTCTGTATTTATCCGCATTTATTTTTGCCACAAGCAAAAGACGACGCTACAGCTAGTATTTTCCACATTTATTTAAATTGACAAGGCACACCTGCGTCCGGTTGTTATTGATCAACACAATACATTCGACTGAAAACGTTGCCATTGTAGTACAAGCACATGTGCATTTGAAGAGACTTTGAGTACTTTGAGGCTCTTTCTGGTTTGTTAATGAAGTGCAGTGGTTGCCTTTTCGTTCCGGATTTCCTTGGAATTAAAAAAAGCTTTATTTAAGGTTTCAAATTCTAATTTTTCCAGTGGGGAGACAGCTAGAGAAATTGTGTTTTTTTTGTTGTTTTATGATGTGCTTTTTCTCTGAACAGTTACCCTCACTGTAGGCATACACCATACTGACTTAAAACTAGGTGTTTTATCGACCTGATAAGGATAAAAGGCCAAGTGGTCCCACCAATTCAAAATTGACAATCTCTCTTTCAAACAGTGTGCTAATACTAATAATAATTACATAGCATTTGGTGCTATATTTCAGAGTGAAATGAGTCCTTGCATAGTTTGGTTATGAGAACACATTTCGCACTAAAGTATAGCGCAAAAAAACGCAAGCGCCATAACCAGCAGCCCTCAGCATTCTGGCCGTTCTCATTGTTCCTGTGTGCTTTATTTTGTTTCGAGCAGGCCATAACTAAACAATGTGGAGTACTAGCATAATTTCTGAAATGTTATATAAGAGTAATATGAAAGTACGCAAGATTACGCAGGAGAAATGGAAATGTCATCCATGCCCAACTCTTAAACCCCTGCCCTTGGAGTTTTAAATCTTGGATCTACACAAATTAACTAACATAGGACCCTTTTCCTGAGTTTTGCTTCACTACTACTTCGTAATTTGAGATGTTGCTCTACTGATGTAACTCATGGCATGTCTGGAGGCATAGGGAAACGTGTTCTCCCGTGAATGGCACATTCCAATGCTATACTTCAACTTCTGTGCTAGGACAACCTCTAATGAAACCGAAGAATTATCTTAAAGAAAATCTACTGGCACAAGAAAAAAATTAGCAGCAGTATTTATCCAGTAGACGCCCAGCAACAAGAGTGAGAATTAGATGTTGAGATTACACTTAATATTGTTATAATTCACTTCCAAATTATGCATGTGAGAAATGTTGAAGAGAAACCCAGTATAGCTGCAGAAAAACTGGAATCTCCATGCTGATTTACTGGTCTTAGATCAGATGTACCAGCCTGTGTGGCTTTGGCCGCCCAATAAGTTCCACTCTGTCACAAAGAGCTCACTCAACTTTCTGAACAGCCGATTCTACTTCACCTTATCTGAGCATAAAGGCCAGCTCTACAACCACCCACTCAGTTTACATTGGATACATCATTAAACCAATTGCAATGACATACACTTGAAGTGCCATAATAATAAGCAGTATTTGCCCCATTTGTTGGTACGATGTGCACAGTGAGAGAGTCTGATTTACATCTGGCTTGCTAGTAAACAGCAACAGGCATATGATGAAGAAACTGGGCATTTGCTTTCCCATTGCTTAGTCAAGTCACGAACAATGCACTTTGGTATGAAATGAAGCTGAGGAATTGTGCTGAACTATTCCATGGTTGTGGCCGTGCCCGATATGTGAAAGAGCATCTGTGTGTACCACGTGGATGCCCAACATGTATTTTCCAAATCATAACATAATGCAATAAATAACACATAATGTGCTTTTTTTCCAGCCGAGGTTACGGTGCAGCAGCCAAGCAGAGCACAAGAAAAAAACAAAAATAAACACGAGGATGCGAACAGAGAGAGGCCAGTGATTAAGCCCCAGAATTAGGGGGGCTGTACTCGCGTGTGTGCTGGGAGACTTAGACCCCTTGCCCTGCCCCGCCCCCACACACACATACACTTACTGCCATACTTTTGCCCAACCTCGGGTAGAACTCTGAAAATTCTACAGCAAAGAGTGCTTTTTCTCCAGCAGGGGTTACAGTGCGGCAGCCAAGCAGAGCACAAGAAAAAAACAAAAAGTAATCACGAGGACACTTCATACGTGGGGTGGGGGAGGGAGGGCAGGAGCCCGAGACTGCAGCGGGACAGAGAGAGGCAGGAGCGTCTTTAAAGGCATGGCTGGAGGTATTAGCTCGCCCACACTGTATGCTTTGAAACAACCAGGATTGGCTCAGGGTCACTTCAAGACCCTGAACCACAACACGTCCACAGTACGTCACTGGAAGGAATTCCCAGCACCGGAACAGGGGCATGGCATGGCAACTCAGACCCAAGGCAGCACGGCAAAATTTACTCGTATTTTGCCATTTTTACATATAAATACAGACAAAGGAAAAATACTTTTCCGTCTGTATTTATATGTTAAAATCCATAAAAACGGCAAACCGGGAGCCCTATATTCAATATAGTCCTACTGGTCAAGAGGCAAAACGTCACTGGGCACAGCATGTTCTTGTTTGTATTGGAGGAATTCTTGTGTTTGTAAAGTGGGGTCAAAGACGTAGTCAACATTAGTAGCTGTTAAGGAGCTGGCCCACTGTAACCATCTAGGATGTAAATGTTTTGCATTAGGGATTAAGCATGCTGACCCTTGTAACAATCTCTAAGGCTGAAATAGGAGTAACAACAATTATGCATTTCCCCTGAGCCGACCATCTTTCCTTTATAACAGTTATAACAGTTGTCTGAACTACAGTCTTTTTTTTTTGTAGGTGTAAAACGCATTTCACCATTTGAATATAAATACAATTTATATGTGACCAGTACAGTATCACCTTTGTTGAAAGTGACATATGTGTAGCCAGTAGCTCCCACAATTATGCGGATCACAATAGTTTGTTTTGGTGACACGTGTATGTAAGTTTCTGGATGCAAGCATGTCTGTTTGCAGAGTTCTCAAAATGTGTGTTTGTTCTGGTGTCTAATTTGTGATTGAAAAGACTGGATGTATTATTTCATAATTTGTTTTACACATTGTGCATAATCTGGTATGTATGTATGTTATACCATAGTTGAGAAAGCCTAAAAGTGACTGTAGCTTTTCATTATATTCAGTGGTTGCAGGAGTGCACATTTCTCTAGGAAATGTGATGCTAGGCTTTTGACTTCATTTGAAAGAAGGTATTATTAAATATTCCCCATTTCCTTAAAAAGCTCAGGTGGCCAATCTACTTCAGCAAAGAGAATGTCATAAGTATTTGTCAAATTTTCTCCAAAATTTGCTTTATTGGGACTCAATATATCGCCCTCAATTTGGATGTCCAAATCATACAGTCTGTCGAGAGGTCTAGCCCGCTGGTCTGGTGTTTCAACTTGAATAAACATATTAGTTGCTGTCACAACCAGAAACTCTTGAAGATTCTGGCAAACTATTGTGACCTCTGCCGCACTGTCCAGCAGGTTATAACGCTTATCAGGCACCCCAGTTGTGGTGATCCCCCTGTGTCTTCGTTTTTTCGTTATTTTTTTGTTTATCCTAGCATTATACAGAAGACTCAGGTGTCGGCTTGGAATTAACCTTTTCTTTTTTAAACTGTGGCTTATGTGGACTGGCTCCCAAATTACCTTGACCTATAGATGAATTGGTTTCAGCAATAATTGTTGGTAGTTCGTGCTCTTGGGCCACAATGAGAACTTGTGTGAGGCATTGCCATTCTGCCAATGCTGCTGCTTCACCTTAAAAGAATTGCAGCGACTGTGGCATAATTTCAAATTAGTTTAATTCTCAAGGGCAGCCCCGTATTCATGATAAGTCTGTTTTAGCACATCAGGCAAACCAGCGATAGATGGTGTACCGTGTGATATGGTATATATTGCAGCAAGGACTGTGCCCCAAGTGGCACATTCATCCATAGGGGGAAACATTCTTAGTGGTAGACATATTGTTCAATGTTTGCCTTGAGGTCCTGCATATGGAAACACTGCTTCTTCCTGGTTTGCTTTTGCGCAATCCAGAACAGAATTTCCTCCTGTCTGGCAGGAACTTTGGCCATAAATGTGTTGATGGTTACTGGACTAACTGCTTGAACTGCCCTCGCAAGGGTTACTGTTCTTGTTCACATAACAAACTGTGTTAAACGTATGTACAGTCTAACTAAACCTGGGTAAAGAGCACAGAGCTCTACAATATTTAGTGGTGCTAATGTTGGGAATGGTGTATAGACAGCTATGACTGGCCAAGTTGCTCTCTCATTGCTGAGGGGACCCGGTCTTACATTGAGGGTCTCCAGTCTTTTCTGTAGTGAGAGCTACTTCTGTACAGTGAAAATCATTGTGAGCTTCTGAAGGCTAAACAACTCATGCATCATTTCCAAACAACCCCGCGCCCATTTTTATTGACTTTGAGCTTAATGTCCATAGAGCCAGGTACGCTGGTTTGAACACATTTCTTTGACTAGGGGCACTATAAAAGGGCTGCAACATGTGTCAGGGAGACCGTGGTCTTTGGGGATGTATGAACATGTGTGCATATGAATGGGATATATGTGTATGGGTGACTGAGAGCCTGTGTCATTTGTAATTGTGGCACAGGGTATACCTTTCACCATATGTGGTACTGCTACATTTATAACACAAACCTACAACAATTTTTTTAAATGGGAGAAATTTAAAGTGTAGAAAAATGTTCTGCAGAAATGTTCAAAATATAGGACATTTTAGCATTTTAAATGTCTCCCAATTAAAAAATGACTGCATTTTTCAGTTATATAAAAGGCACAGTGTACATTGCCCACTGGGAGCAAGAGGGCCTGCTGCTTCTGAATATGTCTCTTTGAAATGGGGTAAAATAAAAATGAAGAGTTAACTTAATCATTAAGGTAACTTTTCATTTAAATCTTCTCCCATTTAAAACCATTGAGAAACATATTTTTTTTCCTATGCTCCAATGTTGGATTGACTCCGACTTTTATTTGAGAGTTAAATACTTCAATTCTTCACCTCTGTGACCCGGCCCCAGTCTGGGTCATAAATCTGAAAGAGCAGATACTGGTAGTTCACAATCAACTGGTAGGAGACACCTCCAGATCAAGCCCTCTTAACAAACAGTGCCTACCAGTATGGATGACAGGTGACTCCTACAGCATGTATTCCTTATTGTTACCTACACATTGTTTTACACACTTGTCTGACTCATTGTCTCTGTATAAACTACTCTGACAGTCTACATTGGGAGGAGCACTGTGAAATAAATAAATATGAGAGAAGGGCTAATGACAGATGAAAGGTACCATTGGAGAGTGGTATCGGGGAAATCTGAGAAGAAGGAGGTCATTGGGGGAGCACCAACCAAGATTGGCACACCGGGGCCCACCAATATTAAAGCTGACCCTGGTTATGTTCAATGAGGGGGCTAATAATGTTATAAACATTTTCACAAAGAGAGGAGTAATTGATTAGTGTTTCTTATGGTCCCTTCCCAACTACATTTCCTAATGCTGAGTTGCATGTGAAGTCACCATTGACAGTGGCAAGGTATGTGTGTATGTTGGGAGATGTAGTAAAGCCTGAATTTTTGAGGTACTGGAGTTTGGTCTCATTTGTGAGTTTATGTTGCTTTGCTTGTGAACTACTTACAAGCTGATCAATGGATTCCCTAATTTGGATTATACATTAAGATTCTAATGCAGACCTTTCAGATAGCCACTCTTGATGCTCTGAGTGCAGTCCATACCTAGCTGTAATTACCTTTCACTGGAGCTCTCTCACACCACATAGCTGACTTGGGACACATAGGAAGGGGTGTGTTTTATTTTGGCAGAGATATGGTCCAATTGCATTGCTTTGGAGATGGTCACTTACTCTTAAAATGTGTTCTCATAAATAGAGTGAAGAGCATTAACTAGCATTACAATCTACAAATGTGGTCACTAATGCCATATTATTATCCTTCATTTTACTGGAAGAGCACAGAAAGGACTGGCCCACAATGGGATTCAAAAGGGTCGCATAGGCCAATACTACAACTCTCATGGAAGAACTTGACTCATCCTGAATTGTGACCTATAGATCCTGTGTGCTAGAAATTAGACATCCAGTTCTATCTATGTCCATTATTCTCTTTTCTTTTTCTGATCACAAGTATTCCACCAATATACTGACCAAACCTGCTTTACATATGTTCTACTTCCGCTTGACGATTACTTGCAATTGGTGAATAATAGGTAGATGTACTAAACACTGTCACAAACAAGCATTTACAATGCAATGGTTTCGCCTTCGGAAAACTTAGAGCTATTAGCATTGTAAATGACAAACTTTTTATTTATGTGTTGGTTTTGAAAACAGATAAATAAATGGCATTGTCATTTACAATACCAATAGCTTACTCTGTCGAAAATGCCAGATGTATTGCATTTGCACACACACACCCTCTCAAGAGCCCCACACACACACAAGAGCCCCCCCACACACACAAGAGGCCCCCACACACACCACACAAGAGCCCCCCACACACACCACACAAGAGCCCCCCACGCACACCACACAAGAGGCCCCCCCACACACACACACAAGAGCCCCCCCACACACACACGCAAGAGCCCCCACACACACACACGCAAGAGCCCCACACACACGCAAGAGCCCCACACATACACGCAAGAGCCCCCCACACACATGCAAGAGCCCCCACACATGCAATAGCCCTCCACACACCCAAGAGCCCCCCCCCACAGATGCAAGAGCCCCCCACACACACGGAAGAGCCCCCCCACACACAAGAGCCCCCCACACACACAAGAGCCCCCCACACACAAGAGCCCCCCACACACACGCAAAGAGCCCCCACACACACACACGCAAAGAGCCACACACACACACACGCAAAGAGCCCCACACAGAGGTCAGGGGTGGCACAGAAGCAGAGTTTCACCAGCTGAGGCTCGCATGAAGCCTCCAGCATGAAATAGAGGGAGGGTAAGGGAGAAGTGATGAAAGAGAAGAGGAAAACAAGCGTGAAGGGAGAGCTGCGTGCGTGGGGGGGTCGAACTTGGCCAGAGGTGGAGGAGGTGTACCCCAGACTCGAGGGAGTGTGTAAAACTGCAGCAACACTCTGCGCCTTAAAGGCCCTGCCGATAATGGACCGATGGAGCGAGTGTGGGACGGAGGACCCTAGGGTGGGGGGTGAGAGTGATGGAGGGTCGAGCTTGGCCAGAGGAGGAGGAGGCGGGTACCCCAGACACAGGGGTGAGTGAGATGCAGGATATGGGTCATTCTAAATTATGTAGAAAGGGTGATTTCATTGGCCACTTGGGCTGTAACTAGAAGCACCCATAGGGGATTTCCTTATGTGATTTAGGGATTCCAATGGCGTTGGGTCAAAGTTTTATAAGACCCTCCTTATGCAGCTGCTTGCCCCACCCTCACCTCGGATTTACCACCACTGACATCATTTGGGCGTAGCAGTTGCTACGCCTGGACTTGCTGTTGCTGCTCTCTCTGGTCATAAAGGCAGCGACAGGAATGGAAACCAAGTACTTTGAAGTTGTGTGACTGCCATATATCTGACTAAAACGAAAGAAATAAGATATCATGAACTCAGGAATAGGCTTTCCAATACTTAATCAAACCAGTTAAAATTAAGGTTACCAGATGACTTTATTATCAAGGACACTATGTTCCAATGCTGTGAATTCCATTTACAAATCATTGTTTTAATGTTAGTCCAGTTGAAATTAACCTAAACTAAAATTCCTAAAATGCAAATAATTACTACAGGAAATGGTGCTCCTTGATGACATGAGTTATCAGGGACTTGTGTGACCCGAAATTTGGTGTGACGTTTTAAGTCAGTCCTGGCTTTTCTGCTAACAACTCTTGCCTGCTTTTTTTTAAAGTTCATACTTATAAATGATGCACAGGAAACTAAATACCACAATAAAAAAAATGTTGAATGAAAATCCAGGGCTGGGTGACGGATCATATGAAAATGAAACCCATTTGCCTGAATTACAGAACCAAAACAAACTTGTGGAAACCCGGTTAGCACCACAAATGCCCCCCATGACTCAATCTCATAATGAAACAGTGGGTAAACAAAACTATTTATAGTGCAGAGAACCCCACTGTTGTCCTCGGCATCGCTGCACCACAACAAAACAATCTAAAAGCAAAGAACGTGTTTTTCAAAACTATTCACAAATAGAAGGTTCGGAGCGGGAAACATCGAGGTCAACTAGCCAATCAGGATTGACGCACACCCAAAACTTTAGCCAGTAGAATGAGAGAACCTGTGCTCGAGGAGGAGTGTAAAGAGTCTTGTGGCTTTCTGTTTTGGAGGCTGGCTGCATTAGTTGTATAAACACTAAAAAAGGACAATAAATGTATCCTCAGCCAATAGCACAGTCCGCCGTTTTGGACTAGTGTTCCAAAGCCTTGGTTATATCGAGCTGCCTTGCTACCCCCTCCATTGAAAAATAGATTTTGTGAGAGACTCTTAGAAACGAATAGTTGTTTTCGAGAGTGGCATAATGCAATGGTGTTCGAACATAAAGCTAATAACATTTTGTATTGTGAATTTTAATTTGCTATCAAAATTTAGTAAAACATAAAAGCCTGTTTGTTGATTTCATTATTGTTGAGTGTTCTTGCCTAATTCTTTTAGCAAAAGAACTCGAATCTCCAGTTTTAGCTGACTCCGCTACCAGTACGCATCTGATGGCTGTCTTTCTTCTGTGTCTATGCCCACCAATGGTGTTTTGGAATGACTGACTATTCGCTCCCACGTTTAGCTGGTACTTCTGTGCTATATTTAGCTAAACCCGAACAGGGCATGTCTGGGCTAATGGAACCTGCTGTGAGGGAGCAGCGGAAATCGCTGTCTGAGCTACTGGGTGGGTTTTTAATTCATGGAATGTCATGAGATCCAGTTATGTATGTATATTGAGAAAATGCTGTCTATAGTATTGGGACAGAGAAGCGTATGTTCTCTCCTTAGTTTGCTTCTTCCGCCCTCACAACCCTGCCTGTGTTTTTCATTGTTTGCTCACCCACCCCCCGCCCTGAAACCGCTTAAGAGCTTCTGCTCTTGCCCCATTCCACTATGCTTTTGTATTTGTTTGATCCCCAACGCTTCTTGTTGCTCTCCTGCCTGGCAGCTTTCACTTTATCAATCTGTTGTGCTGCTCCAGTCCTTTCTCTTTCACTGTCTCTGTCACGGCTGCTAGTCCTCAGGATCGGAAAGATGCTCAATAGGGGTCCACCTCCTGACGTCTCCACACTCTGACTGAGTATTTCCAGAGTATAAAAGCAGTCAGGCGAGGGAAAACCAGGGAAGGGGAAGGAACAGCAGGGATAAGGACCTGTAACGACAAGGAAGGACACGTTAGTTCCTTGTACTCTAACTCCTTAACTATGTTACAGTGCTGTTGTGAATCCTCACCTGATAACTCTCAGGAAAATAGACCCTTCCCTCTGATGGAATCTTCCTCAGACTAAATGAAAGAACAGTTTGTTATAGCCTGTCTATTTCCTGATAGAAACACACACATCAACCTCCCACCTGTATCACCCTCATTCACTCACCAGTAGACTGTGGAAATCGTGACTGAACATGGGGTTCTCAAGAGGCGTCTGGATAGATAACAGTCTCTCCCAGCCGCTTCTTGTAAGGTGCATCAGCATTCGCTGATGAAAAAGAAAGAACAACAAAAATAAAGTCCCTGAAACAGGAGGGGGCAATCCTGCGTCTCCCGTTTAGTGTTCTCAGCCGAGAAACAACGTTCAAACATAGATAAGCGTGGAGGGTGAAATCCCGCGTCTCCCCCGCCACCTATGGAATACAACACCAGCCGGTGTTTGTTGCACAGATAAATCCGCGTCCCGTGAGTGACAGTGAGGGGGAAATCCAGGCGTCTCCTGTTCACTCACATAAACTAACCTAAGCAGGATCGCAAGAACGCGGAGGGGGCAATCCTGGCGTCTCACGCGTCTTGCGGTAATACCTCTTGACAGTACCAGCCGGTACCTGTCGTTACGTGGATCACTACAGCTTGCTCTGCAGCCACAGAACAAAACGAACCACACCTTCCCTGGAACTCCGCGGGGACAGGGCGTCCGCAACCATAGGCTCAACAAGACAAATCACAAGCACCAGTAGATGGCGTCCAAGAGAATATATGCCTTCTGAGGCCCTCCCCCTTCATGCTAGGCATTCTGGGAGGTGTAGTCCAATTCTAGGTAGGCACGTTAGTCAGACCCTGACAGTATGCCCCCCTGCCCTGTGCCTCCTAGCGCCCGGCTTCGTCGGGTTGCGAGCAAAGAAGGCACGGATCAGGCGCGGAGCGTGGACATCACAGCAGGGCTCCCACGAGTCATCCTCGGAACCATAGCCCTTCCAAGAGACCAGAAACCATAGCTTCCCCTGACGGATCTTGGAGTCTATGATACGCCGGACCTCGAACTCCATCTGTCCGTCCCTCAGCACCGGTGGCGCGGCCCTTTGTTGCAACGAACCAGCTGGTTTCAGCAAACTGCTGTGAAACACCGGGTGTATTCGCATAGACATGGGCAGTTTCAGCTTGTACGCCACTGGGTTGATTCTCTTGATGATAGCATAAGGACCGATAAATCGTGGATGGAAAACACTGCGATACCTGAACCGAATGTTTTTGGTAGACAACCAGACCTTGTCTCCTATCTGATACACAGGACTCTCCTGTCGATGTTTGTCTGCCCATTTCTTATAGGAGCCTTTTGCTTGACCCAGAGACTTTTGGATCTGTCGATGAGTCTCCAGCAACGCCTTTACATGTGCCGCCACATTGGGTTGATTCTGAACTTCACTGGGTACTGTCAAGGGTAAGGTGTTAGCGTGGAACCCAGTATTCGCCTTGAATGGAGATTCATTTATAGCACTGTGCCATGCGTTATTGTATGATAACTCCGCCAACCAGAGAAGAGAAACCCAAGAATGACTGGCTTCTTCCGAATAGCACCTCAGGTATTGTTTGAGAGTTTGGTTCAGCCGCTCTGTCTGACCGTCTGTCTGGGGGTGGAAACTGGTAGACAGAGCGTCTTCCACTTTCAGAGCCTTACACCACATGTGCCAGAACCTGGCCACGAACTGCGGTCCCCGATCTGAGATTATCACCCGTGGGAGTCCGTGTATCCGTACCACTTGAGTCAAAAGCATTTGAACAGTCTGGCTGGCAGTAGGTAAGTTCTTGCAGGGAACGAAGTGCCCCATTTTGGTCAGACTGTCCACAACTACCATAATTGCGTTGTACCCTTGGTCCATGGGCAACCCCACGATGAAATCAAGGCTGATGGTGTGCCACGGACGTGACGGAGTGGGCAGTGGTCTGAGTTTCCCACGACTCATGGCATGGTCCCCCTTTGCTCTTGCACATGTGTCACACTGTCCTATCCATTTCTCCACGTCTTTCACTAGAGTGTCCCACCAAAAATGGCGTTTCACGAGGTGAACTGTTTTTCTCACCCCAGGATGGCCTGCCATAGCGTTCCCATGACACCAGTTGAACGCCTGGAGACGCAGTTCGTGCGAGGGCAAAAACAACTTCCCTCCGTGCAAGGGCACTCCATGGTGGATGGTACGGATGTCGTTCTGACTTGCCCAATATCGCCATTGGCCTTGATCTCTGTCCTTTTGTACTTGCTCAATGAACCGGTCAGCTGTCACCAGACACACCACTTTCTCTGGATCGATTATCGCTCTTGTTTGTTCCTTTGCTGGCACCGTATCCCCCCCTTGACGAGAGAGCGAATCTGCTTTTCTGTTTTCTGTTCCGGGACGGAACGTAACGATGAAATTGTATTCTGCGAAAAACAGCATCCACCGCATTTGGCGCTGGGACAAGTGGCGAGCGGTTTTCATGAACAACAAGTTCTTATGGTCGGAAAATACAGTCACTGGGTGTTGTGACCCCCACAAATAGTGCCTCCACTCCTGGAATGCTCGCTTGATGGCCAGCAGTTCCTTCTCCGAGATAGTGTAGTTGGCTTCAGCAGCATTCAGTTTCTTTGACAGAAAGGCCACCGGATGTAGTTGGCCCGTCTCCCTGTCTCTTTGTGACAGCACAGCTCCCAATGCTGTATCGGAGGCATCCGCCTCGACGATAAAGGGCAGATCTAGTTGAGGATGCGTCAAGATTGGGGCAGTGACAAAGGCTTCCTTCAGTGACTCAAAAGCTTCCATGGCTTCAGCGTTCCATTGGAACGTACATCCTTTCCTTAGCAGTTTGGTAATGGGAGAGGCCAACAAGGAGAACTGGGAGATGAAACGTCTGTAATAGTTGGCGAAGCCAAGGAAACACTGCACCTCTTTCACACAGGTAGGTACTGGCCAGGCACACACTGCATCAACCTTTCTCTCTGCCATGTGAAACCCTCCCGGTGTCAGGATAACCCCTAGGAACTCCACCTCCTCCACACCAAACTCACATTTACTGAGTTTACAGTAGAGTCGGTGCTCCAGCAACTTTTGCAACACCAGGAGGACATGACTGGCGTGTTGTTGACGTGTATCCGAGTAGACCAGAATGTCATCGATGTACACGATGACAAACTGGTCCAGATACTCTTTCAACACATCATTTAAAAAGTATTGGAATGCCGCCGGGGCGTTACAAAGCCCGAACGGCATTACCAGATACTCAAAAAGGCCATAACGGGTTTTGAAGGCCGTCTTCCACTCATCACCGCTGCGTATTCTGACCAGATGATAGGCCCCACGAAGATCCAGCCGGGTGTAGATCACGGCCTCCCTCACCTGATCCAACAGCACGGGGATGAGCGGAAGAGGATACCGATTCCGTATGGTCTGTTTGTTCAACTGGCGATAGTCGATGAGGGTGCGCAGCTCCCCATTGGCCTTCGATGTAAAGAACAGAGGGGACGCTGCTGGTGACCGGGAGGGCCTGATAAAGCCGATAGCACTAAAGTGCGCCAGATATTCTTGTAAATGTTTGGACTCGGGTTCTGACAACGCGTATACCCTACAAGAAGGAATAACAGCACCTTCCACCAGGTCTATACGGCAGTCATACTCCCGATGTGGGGGTAGCACCTCGGCCTGACTCTCACTGAACACCTCACTGTACTCGTGATACTCTTTGGGCAAGACAGTTAACTTTTCCGCCGCGGTAGCGACGTACATTGTCTGAGTTAATGCCACAGTATGTGCTGTGGATGTATGTAAACACAAGTTCTGGCACTCAACAGACCGAAAAGCCAACGTTTTCTCTCTCCAGTCAATAGAAGGATTGTGTTTCTCCAACCACGGAATACCCAATATCAGTTCGTGTGCGGAGCTTCGATTATGTTTAACACTATGCTCTCGACATGGGAAAGAGCACTGTTTTCCAGTATCAATACCAGTTCCTCCGTACGCTCAATGATGGGACCAGATTTGAGGGGGGTGCCATCCACCGCCAACACGGTCTCCGGGTTGTCGACGGACACTCTTCCCAACCCTAGACGACGCACCAAACCGTCGTCCACAAAATTCCCTGTTGCCCCCGAATCCACCATGCTCCACACCGCATGTGTCTTTCCCTGAGACAACAGGGAAGTGGGCAAGGCTACATGAGTGATCGGGGCTTCGTTCTCAACCGAGGCTAACGATGTCAGTCTCCATTCCTTAGTTTCCCGGCCTTGAACTGAAGGAGCTTCTTCGACGTTTCTCTCGGACTCAGTTGTGGTGAGAGCCACTTTCTTACCCGAGAAAAAGGTCTTGGATCTCTTGGGCTTAGAGGGACACTCCTTAACGTAGTGCCCCTTCTTCCCGCAATACATGCACAGGCCCTGTGTGCGGCGGGTTTCTCTTTCTGCTCTGGTAAGTGGGGGCCTGATGGCGCCAACATCCATTGGCTCAGGCGGGCTATCGCTAGGTCGAGGACCGGATGGAGGACCTTGTCCCATAGAACCTGAAGGGCCATCATGTCTCCTACGGTCACCTCCTCGCTCGCCTAGACGATGATCCAAGCGGAGCGTGAGGTTAATTAAATCGACACAGGTTGCTGGTTGAGGATCAATCTGAGCTATTACATCCTTCAACTCGTCTGACAGGCCTTGGTAGTACAGCGCCATCCTTTTTTCTTCGGGCCATGCTGTTTCGGCCACCAGACGGTTGAAAGTAGTCATGTATGTGACCAGATCTTTCTTTCCCTGTCTAAGACCCAGCAGCTCTCTGTCTGCACTCAGGGTTGTCGCTCTGCGATCAAACACCCGTTCAAACTCACGGCGAAAGGCCGTCCAATCATTCAGGATAGGGTCATCGTTTCTGACGAAAGGGACCGCCCAGTTCGCCGCATCTCCGGATAAATAAGAGATGGCGAAAGCCACTCGAGACATATTGTTAGGGAACGACGCTGGTCGACACGAAAAATGCAAGGTGACTTGTGTCAGGAATGCTTGGATTTTTTGAGGGTCACCTGAATATCTTTCTGGGCTGGCTAAAGGTATCGGGGGGGGAACGGTTACTTGGATAGCGCGGCCACTGGTAGCAGCATCGAAAGGATTGGCCTGTTGCCGATCTAGCCTTTCTTTTAAGGCAGTAGTCTCTGCCTTCGATGTCGCTAGTTCCCGTTGGACTAATACCAGGGCCTGGAGCACGTCGTCCATTGTCGCCATGGTTTGAGCAAGTTTCCGACCAGGAGGAGTAATTTCTTGGGCTTGTGATTCTGTCACGGCTGCTAGTCCTCAGGATCGGAAAGATGCTCAATAGGGGTCCACCTCCTGACGTCTCCACACTCTGACTGAGTATTTCCAGAGTATAAAAGCAGTCAGGCGAGGGAAAACCAGGGAAGGGGAAGGAACAGCAGGGATAAGGACCTGTAACGACAAGGAAGGACACGTTAGTTCCTTGTACTCTAACTCCTTAACTATGTTACAGTGCTGTTGTGAATCCTCACCTGATAACTCTCAGGAAAATAGACCCTTCCCTCTGATGGAATCTTCCTCAGACTAAATGAAAGAACAGTTTGTTATAGCCTGTCTATTTCCTGATAGAAACACACACATCAACCTCCCACCTGTATCACCCTCATTCACTCACCAGTAGACTGTGGAAATCGTGACTGAACATGGGGTTCTCAAGAGGCGTCTGGATAGATAACAGTCTCTCCCAGCCGCTTCTTGTAAGGTGCATCAGCATTCGCTGATGAAAAAGAAAGAACAACAAAAATAAAGTCCCTGAAACAGGAGGGGGCAATCCTGCGTCTCCCGTTTAGTGTTCTCAGCCGAGAAACAACGTTCAAACATAGATAAGCGTGGAGGGTGAAATCCCGCGTCTCCCCCGCCACCTATGGAATACAACACCAGCCGGTGTTTGTTGCACAGATAAATCCGCGTCCCGTGAGTGACAGTGAGGGGGAAATCCAGGCGTCTCCTGTTCACTCACATAAACTAACCTAAGCAGGATCGCAAGAACGCGGAGGGGGCAATCCTGGCGTCTCACGCGTCTTGCGGTAATACCTCTTGACAGTACCAGCCGGTACCTGTCGTTACGTGGATCACTACAGCTTGCTCTGCAGCCACAGAACAAAACGAACCACACCTTCCCTGGAACTCCGCGGGGACAGGGCGTCCGCAACCATAGGCTCAACAAGACAAATCACAAGCACCAGTAGATGGCGTCCAAGAGAATATATGCCTTCTGAGGCCCTCCCCCTTCATGCTAGGCATTCTGGGAGGTGTAGTCCAATTCTAGGTAGGCACGTTAGTCAGACCCTGACAGTCTCTTCCTCTGCTGCAGGGTTTTGCCCTTATCCTCTCTCTGGCGGTTGCTCTCCAGTCCTGAGTACCGGCCCTTCTTATCTCTTCAGTTGCTACTGTACTTCCAAGGGCACAAGTCCTAAAACAAGACTGGGATTGAGGGCTGAGATACGGCTAGAGGTGCCCCGTGTGACAGCGGGGACGGGCACACGGACAGCGGGAGTCATGAGTGGGGGGGGGGCGAAAAAAGACACAGACAGCGGGAGGGGGAACGGACAGCGGGATACAACCATGCGGGACCAGGACGATCGAACAAATGATGAAAAACAGCCATGTAAAAAAAAAAAAAGTACACGCCCACAGTGGACACGTCTTCATGACGTTGAGAAAAGACTAAAAATCGCCGGAACGCCCACAAATCTGCTCCGGCTATGACGGACAGATCTCTGTTCCAATGGCTAGCCTCCATGTATGGTGCTAGCCAATGGAACAGAGAGGCGGTGACCAAGCCACATACTGTTCTCATTAGATTTCGCCTGCGCGAAAGGCTGCTTGCGCAGCTTTCGACAGGCGAAACCTAAAAACTAGTCCCAATTTTCTTTTTGATCAAGTTTGTTTGAGAGTTGGTAATAGTCCGCTGTATCACTGCCTACTCTTCAACAAACTTTATTTACATTCACAAAGAGGAAGCGGTCCCAAGGGGAATCTGTTTTGTATTGAGAATAGGTTACCGCTCCAACTTGGGAGTAAGTAATTTTTCAATGTTTTGTGGACGGACTATGGTTGCATAAATATTGATACACCACATACCATTTCGGTATTTAGAATGGACACCCACAACATGCTCCTCCTAAATACTGAATTGGTATGGGGTTTCAATCACATTTTTTAAACAGTAAATGTTTACAGACTCCGAAAATGGGTTTGGGACCATAGAAAACGCAGTTGTGCAGTAAGAAACTCTGACTCAGAGTGTTTGTGACCATAAAGTTGTTTTATATATCTGACCCTATGTTATGCTTTTTTCTCATGTAAAGTGGCCGATAATTACTTGGCCTACATTTGGGAGGCAAAGAAATTTAATTCCAAAAGGTTTTTTTTTAATGAAAGGTCTATATGTATATATCAAGTTGATGCTTCTACTGGTATCCTGATCTTAGATTGGATAAGGTGGGGTTGGGCCAGATCCGGTGACATGTATTACTCCACATTCCAGATGACCACAATTCCAGACTGGTTCCATATATTTGTGCATCACATCCGCTTTACTTTTGTATTATTTAACACTTATGTGATATGTCTTTAGTATCATCCCTTCATTGGAAAACTGTTGCCAGGTTCTTTATAGAGCAATTTGCTGGTCTGAGGTTGCCATTTGAGCAACCATATGGATGGGACTTCAACCATTTTGAAGTCTGTTTTCCCTGTTGCCAGTGTCCTTCTCGATACAAGCCACTTACCATGAGGCCCTATTTTCTCATCATTTTCTGTCCACTCTAGCCTTTTTTTGTGACTGTAAGCTGCATCGGCGAGCATATGATCCACCAACTCTCCCTTACTTATTACAAGCATATCTAACCTGGGGTCCAATTGAGAGGCTGATATGTTTACGGAGTCTCTCCATTGCAGCTTTCATTTTCTGACTGGAAATCCTGTGCTTGTTGCCCCTCATTCACCTCACTTTCCTGAATCTCATCTTTACTTTGGTTGCACTTCAATCACATTAGGTGAAATAACACAGAATTTCATCTGAGTTCTCTGTGAATTCCTTGATTGGCATTTTCAACACTTTTCGAGGCATTCTAACATCTACTGAGTTGTCTGTGAATTCCTCGGGCTGCATAGTCTCCACCTCTCGGTGGGCCATGCAACTCTACTGAGATGACAGTCCCAATCATTGTATTCTCCATTCTCTGCTTTGGGGTGGACTCTATAGACCACTCCTCTGAGACATCTATAATATTCACTGGATCTCACCTCCACCGCTGCACAGTGACAGCCAACGTGTGAATGTTGGTAACTCAAGCTTGGCATTAAGCCAGTGCCTCCTTTATTTTTTGACCTGCTGCATTTGTTTTTCTCATTTGTCTAAATTATTTTGTGAGTCTGCACACTGACCGTCACTTTGGAGTCCTAACTACCTCTAACCACTATGGGGCATATTTACAAGCCCCTTGTGCCACCCGTGCATCACTTCTTTTGACATACTGGCAGCGCAGTGTGGTGCTCCGTATTAACAAGGACACGTAAAGCGACCCTGCATGGTTTACCATGGCCTTGTAAATGCATCCCCATTTCACACAGCACTTTGCGAGAAAGTGGCCTGCAATGGGTGTTACTGTGGGCGTGGGGGTGTAAATACCCATGAATTCTGCTGCATTCCCAGATTTACAATGTTTGGAAACCTGGGAATGTGCCAGAATCCTATGCCTCCCCAGGGGAGGAGTAAGGAGGCGCAAGCAGGAGAAATACTTTTATTTTTCCTCGTCTTTTCCTCTTTGTATGTGTGCTGCATTCTGCAGCACACATAGAAAGAAGAAAGCAACTCTCATGATTGCATTTGTGCAGGAAGGTGTGCCTTCGTGCACAAAAAATCTCCACCAAAACGCTGACACCCTTGCATCATGGGGCAAGGGTGCTGGCGTTGGTGCATGGCAGCCAATTATGCACCCGCGCAGTGGAGAGCTCAGGCGTACTTCCTATTGTTGTAAATACGACTCATTCCTGTACATAAAAAGTGACGCAGCACGGCTCAGCCAAATGGCTTGCAGTGCCGCGCTGCATCACTTTCTTGTAAATAAGGCCCTTTATGCCTGCAGACTGGAGCTCAACAACTACTGTGTAGTTTCTGAAGAGCATTCACTATGGATGTATGCCTGCAAGTTGCACTTTGATGCCCATGGATAGACCGTATGCACCATTTACGATCACTGACTGTATGAAGTGCATGTCCCTGGGTTGCTCTTCTGTTACTCCTGCATGGACCCTATAGAACATTTACTGTGGTTGTCCAATCCAAGAGCCCTCATGTGGGCCTTTCCTCTGTCGCTTCTGGGTGGCCACTTTGGGACATTTGTCCTTCCTGCGGTTAACTAATTCCTGTAGCAAGCTACTAGTCTGTCAATCATGGATGTTGCCTACAGCACACGTATCCTGGGCTTTAAGTGGTGCATGCCATTGTCTGCTCCTCTGGCACATTAGGATAGAACCTATAGTGGCTACCTATCACCGGTGCACGCACTGTATTGCACCCAGGTAGCCCTTACAGAGTATTGCTTTTGGAAATCCTGGCAAGGTGGCCAGACCTTTATGATTAGCGCAACCAAGCTTTGGAACTCACTTCTTTTTTCATTGAGATCTATGATCGACTTCTTACAATTTAGGTGGGCGCTCAAAACCTGGCTCTTCCTCAAGTATTCGACTGAGTCTTGGTTCCCAATTTTTCCTAGGTGATCCTCTCTGTTTTTCTTTTAGGGCCTTCGATCTTTCTGTATCTCTCTTTTCTCTGTTTGGCCAGCGCCAGGATACCCTTTGGGTGGCAGAGCACTTTACACATTTTATAAATAAATATGTTTCATAAATAAATTACTATGATCGAGTTTTTCTTGTTCATGCCCCTTGGGTTGTCTCTCGTCGTGCCTGGAGGAACTCACATCGTTTACCCTGGCTAGCTGTATAGATTATGCATGCTGGTTGGTCTCTCACCTGTAGCTCCAGGGGAACATAAGTAGCAGCCGCCATAAATGCCTGTGCGCAATATAAGTTGTGAAATGCTCTTCTCTTGCACATGGGTGACTCTTAACAAATTTGCTCAATCAAGCACAATAATGAATTATGTAAATTGCATGCCTTCTACCTTACTCTTTTTCCCGCCATCACACGCCTAGGCGCAGCGACCTAAGAAAATATAAATACAGCACTGGGGTAACTCAATCAGAGCACCAAAATGTTCCCACGCAGGTCACAGTTCCATGCAACACTCCTCCAACCAAACACTCCCCCATGATGCACCATTTAACTAGTCTGCTAATGCCCTTCGGCGTGTCACTGGGGGGTATGAAGCACTATATTAATGCCATTTCAATATAATACCAAGTCAGGTCTAGACCAACTACATATTCTATAGAATCAGATTTAGGATTTGGTCAGTACAAATAATTTCTAACAATATATGTTTGTTTTTTTTTAAATCATGTTCCCTAAGGGATTTTAGAGAAACAGACAAAAATAAGTGGTGCAAAACAAGTAGCAAAATTAAGTTTCAAATTGTGCAACATGGTTGGATCAGCCGGGGCCGATGCAGGTAAGAGCAGTGGGGCCTGGTTGGAGGTGGTGGGGAGCATTTCGAGAGACAACCACGAGGGGAAATTAAATAAATAATTCATTTTTCCTCGTGGTCGTCTCTCGAAATTGCCCCCCATCCTGCCCCACTGTCCCACCGCTCTTACCTGCAGCGGCCGCGGCTGGGTTGGATATGAAGTTTTGGAACTACTGCTTAATACAGTTCTTAAAAACGAATTTTCACTTCCTAATTATGTCAGATGCTAAATGATTGCCAAAGAAAGTGTCCACACAAACCCGAGAGTGGACTCGCATGCGGTTGTCATCTAATATCACAAGGGTGGTAGATCACTGATTGAGTGACCATTGTAAAGTTGCTGTAACGCTGTTATAACATGTTATATAACAAATTACAGTGTTGAAACTCATTATGCAGAATAATGGGCAAGATTCACAAAGGGACTTATGTGTAGTAAAGTTACGTGTGCGGAGTCTCCGCACTCGGGTGGAATCTCCTTACGGCACACTCTCTACTGTGAACCCTCTGAAGGGATACATCCCAGATCCTGAAGAGGTGGCTTTTGAGACCTTGTCTGAATTTTATCAATGAAGGACTGAGTCTAGGGTGCGAAGGGCCACTGTGCCAGGGTGTCAGTCAATGCGCGGAGAAAGCCTGTTGACATGTGCATTCTTTGCGAGTGCAGGAACGTTGTATTGTGACCATCACCTCACAAACTGAGTTTAGAACTAGTCAGATTTACAGCAAGTGAGCACCTTGTAGATCTAGCAACATAGGGCCTCATTTTCAAACTTTTGATGCATGGCTGCACAGCAGGCCTGCCTGCTACGCTCCTGTGCGTCAAAAGAAAAGGGAAGGAATGCACCATATCTACAAGATAAGGCGTATTCCTGTCATTTTGCCCTGCGCCAGCGCAGAAACAGCAGCCGTGTGCCAACGCAGACACCCTAGCGTCATGTTGCAAGGGTGACTACATTGCAGGGATGATTGTTTTTGTGCAGGAAGGGACACCATTGATGTCATTTTCCTCTTCTATTCATGTTGCAGAATGCAGCACACATAGAAACAGGAAACATTAGGAGAAATAAAAACATTTCTCCTGGTTGCGCCACTCCTATGCCTCCACTGGGGAGGCGTAGGAATCTGATGCATTCCCAGGATAACGGGTCCTCAGAAATCTGGGAATGTTTCGTATTCCATGGGTGTTGCATGGGGACACCCACAGCAACACCCATGAAACCCACAGCAACACCCTGGAACGCCTCTTTCATGCAGTGTTCTGCGTGACAGGGGCACCTATTTACAAGGCCATGAAAAGCCACTTAAAGTGGCTTTGTGTGGCCTTGTAAATATGCTACAGCACATTGCGCCACCGGAGCATCAAAAAAGTGACGCGCCGGCTGTGAAAAAGTGCTGCAAGGGCCTCGTAAATGATGGCCATACTTTTCATTAGATTCTGTCAGGAAGACCAAGCCAGTGCAGCTCTTTCAATGTAGAGGTGCTTGAACTATCTTCGGCTGAAGATTGAATCATTTGTACAAGATGGCATTCGTTGGTGCCAGTTTGGCCTGTAGGAGGCCTGTGACTAGAACAATGCTTCTGTTTATGGGTGACAAAACAAGAACAGGGATCATGGACCAGAAGTTGGCAGGAGAGCCAAAGACCTTGATTTTGCACACTGTTAAAAAATGGAGCCATGATTTATATCGCCACTGAGGGACAAACAGTTGTCAAGGTGGATCTATGTATCATGCAGGGCATATATATTGTTGCCACTAGGTTATTGGCCAGGTCTCTCTGAGGAAAGTTATGTAAACCTTAACCTAGACTATGTATTATTCGTGTCTGATTTCATGTGATGTACCTCCACTCCACATTTACAAAATCTCTTTACAATTATATGTTGTGTATTTGTTTTTATGTTAAAGAAAAAAAACATGTGGGCATATCATCAAGGGGGTTTATCTCAGCTTTTTTGGCTTTAAAAGCCAAGAAAGCGGAGATAAAATGATCTCCCTATTACCTAGCTGTCGCTAACACCAGTTAGTGACAGCTAGTAGGAGATAGCGACCATCTTGGGCCCCACTTTGCATGTCAGTGATATTTATCACTAATGACATGCAAAGTGGGCGTGCCAAGATGTTAGCGACTGAAAACAGTCGCTAACATCGCTATCTCCTATTACCAACTTTTGGAGATATTCGCGCTAAGCGCGAATATCTCCAAAAGCTAACACCTGCCCTGAGAAGTTCTTAGCCATGTTATCCAATGGGGGGTGGATAACATGGCTAAGAGCATTAGCTTGGTAATGCATGAATATTGCTGACTTTTCAGCGATATTCATGCATTGCGGCGATTTTTATCGCATTTGCGATAAACCTTGGTAATACCAAGGTTTATTTGCGGTAAAAATCGCCGCAGCTCAGCGGTAAATGTTTGTCTCTAACCAAGCAATAGCGATAATTATCGCTATTGCTTGGTAATATGCCCCATGATTTCTGTCAAATCGACAGCTTCAAGATTTAATACATAAACGGCGGAAAATGTTGCTTTGCTACATCTGCAAATTAAGAAATATATATTTCATGCAACTTAATATGAGGAGTAATCAGAATAAATTATTGGAGAAGGTAGTGCCTCGAAATGAGATCAGCCAAGCAATCTCACCATCCTATCAGATGGTTTACGGCCCAGCACTCCCCGTGACGATGAGATGAGGCTGAGATGGACTAACGAGCCGATTACGAAGTATGAAGAACTGCCTGGCTCAGGACCAGGCAGAATATTCATGCTGTAGTGGAGCTGTGAAGTACTGACGTCTGCATCATGCTATATACTCCACAGAATTCAAACTGCACTGCTCTGTGATTCTGGACCGCAGCCTATGCTCTAATTCAGGGCGTCTGACGCACATCCTGCGTGGCTGGACCCATGCCAGATGTTCATAATATCCACAGAGGAACAATGTGCCCACAACTAGTTGAAATAGAACACAGTCCCAAAGTCAGAGGCTATCCAAGAAAGCAGGGATGGACCCAGCCCTCTTGGACGCACGTTGGACGCTCCTGATTATTGGTTGTTATGTGATCGCCTGACAACTACATTTCCCCAACTGCATTTTGGGTTAGTACATAGGTGATATCCTTCTGATACCGATGTTTTAATGCACTTAAGTTAATGCATTAATTTAGTTTTTCTAATTTCGCGAATTTTCTTGTCAAACTAACCCTGTGCGTTTAACTAACTTACATGAGAGGAAGTCATAACACACACTGTAGAGGCGATGATGTGTGGCTGGGCGGTATAATCGAGGCAAAGTAATCGAGGTGAAACTGCTAATGAAACCATGAGCTCTTTGAACACTCCCGTCATTGGTGAAATGTACTGATATTTGCCCTGGAGAAGGTGAAACTCTTAAACTGTATAGAATTCGTGCAAGTGGCCAGTTTTTTTCTGCCATGATTTGACTTGGTTAAATCTTGTAGACACTTATCAGAAATAATCACCTTACATTGGGCAACCTCAACCATGCTTACACAGGACAAAAGGGAAGGAATGATGATTGGTTTTACAGGCAAAATATCATTTTGCTGCTGGAGGGCACCCGATCAGCTAAACAAAAGACATGTTTTCTGCACTTTTCTTGCAATTTCACATCAAACTTGGTCTCGGAGATGTCGACCTAGCACAGTTAAGAGTTTTCTACCCCACAGTGCCGAGCACAGTTGGAGTACACACACACACACGCACGCACACCCACACACACACACACACACACACGCACGCACACACACACACACACACACACACACAAACCCTGCCCCTGAGCCTTCCTGACACTAAGGTGGTGGTGCAGGAAGAAATTCCAGAGTGGGGGTGCTGCCCCTCCTCATCACCTTACTTGAGTGCCTGGGTTGTACTTTCCTTGCTGGTGACATATTTTGAGAGATTTGTCTTTTCCTTTGAAAATTAAGCAGCCCTTATTTAAAAATGTGTTAGAAAGCCTCGTGTCTAATTTGACCATCTCCTTTCACCTGTACTACAGCAAGAGTGTCACTAATTAAATCCCAAATAACCATAAAGAGGCAGTCATAGGAAGGAACAGTAAACAGAGCTCTGCATGTTAAAATAATTAGCAGCACTTTGTCACACGAAGCCGCCTATCTTGAGACAGTTTGCTCTTTAAAGCACAGTAAATGTGTCAAGACTAATTAATAAAGGCCTCTTTATTGTTAATTCTCCATCTGAACTCCATCAAGGACGTGTGAGGGTATCACTTCTACTTCAATGAGGACAGGTGGGTGCTGACCGTCTCCTCTTGCCTACTGGCAGAGACTGAGAGGCAGGAGACACTGGGCTTTGTGCCAGGCGAAGCCGAATGGTGAATGCCTATTGGGTGAACAATAGGGGGCATATTTACAAGCCCCTTGCGTCACCGTTACGCCATTTTTGTGACGCACCGGCGGCGCATATTGCTGCTTCATATTTACAATGACACGTAAAGCCACCCTGTGTGGCTTTTCAAATCCTTGTAAATATGGCCCCTTTACACACAGCACTTACTGTGAAATGGGCGTTCCATGGGTGTTGCTGTTGGTGTTCCCACATAACACCCATGCCTACTGCCGCATATCCAGATTTACGAGAAATCGTAAACCTGGAAATGTGTCAGAAAGCTACTCCTCCCCAGTGAAGGGGTAGGCAGGTGCAACGAGGAGGAATGTTTTCATTTCTCATTTAATCCTGCAGGACGCATAGAAAGATATAATCACCTAGGTGTGACTTCCTACACAAAAACAATCATCCCTGCAACGCAGGCACTCTTGCACTGTGGTGGAAGGGTGCCTGCGTCGGCGCATGGCAGCCCATTGTCTGCCAGCACAGGGGAGAGCAAAGGGATCTGTCATATCGTTGTAGATATGGCCCATCCCTTCGCTTCCAAAGCAACACAGAGCTGCACAGCCAAATGGCTTGCGGCCCAGGGCTGCGTTACTTTGTTGGAAATAAGCCTCGTAGTGAGGCCAGGTACCGTGTGTGTATGAGTGCTTGATTTGCAGCAGGGATTACAGATGGTGGGCATTTGTGCTTGATTTTTGGGCACTGAGACTTCATTTACCTAATCAGTCTTTGACCCAGGACAAGAGAGAGAGACTGAATAGGGAGAATGGAGGAAGAGAAAGATAGGAACATTGGGGCACATTTACGAGCCCCTTGCACTGTCGGAGCGTCACTTTTTGTGATGCTCCCGCGGCCCAAATCACAAAATCATATTTATGGGGCAACGGTAATTCACTATGCGTGGCTTTGAATTGCCTCAGAGATATGGAGTTAGGCAGGGCAGCGCAAATCGCTCCGTGCTCGAAAGGCGTTCCATGGGTATTGAGGTGGCTTTTCCGAGACAATACCCATGAATTTTAACACTTTCCTAGATTTACCTGAGCATGTTAACTTGAGCAAATATCACAATGTTACGCCTCCTGAGTGGAGGTGTAGCGGTGAGAAATATTTGTATTTCTCCTTTTTACTTCCTGCAGCACACATAGAAAGAGGAAAACACCTTTTAGGGTTGTTTCTGGCCAGGAAGGTGCCCCTTCCTGCACAAAAACAACAGTTCAAGCAATACAGGCACCCTTGCACCATGGGTGCCTGTCTAGGCGCTAGGCTGTCAGCGCAGGGGGAAAGGACAGGAATACACTGTATTTCATAAATACGGTGCATTCCTGTCCTTTCTCTTGGGCATAGGGCAGCGCAGCAAGCTGACTTGATGCGGTGCCCTATGCCAAATCCCCATAAATGAAGGCCATAGTGACAAGGGCAGAAAACAGAGATGTATAAGTACTTGCTATAGATAAATAGAAAGAAAGAAAGATGGACAGACAGACAGATGGACGACGGATGGACGGACGGACGAATGGTTGGGAAATGGATTTCTCTCTTTTTTTTTTTTACAAAGTAAGAACTGTGAAAAGTTGCTCGGATGCGGGTATCTGTGAATGGGAAGAGCAGCGTAGGCGCTCTAGTGTAGGCACTATAATGTGTTTCTGCCATGGAAGGCATGTGATACCAGGCCCTATAGCTTTGGAACCATGAGCAGAATATAAAAGGTTGTGAGTTTATGGGGGACAGACTGGGAGCGGCAGGTGTGGCCAGTCAGAGCTATTAGAGGATGTGCACTGAAACCAGGCAGGTGTGTGGGATAAGCAGGTGAGGTCAGACAGTGTCTACCTGTGAATGGGAAGACAGGGTAGGCCAGGTGTTGAGTGCTTTGGGTGATAGGCATGTGTCCTCAGGGGATTGGCAGGTGAGTGCAGGTAGTTATTGTGTTTTGGGGAAGGGCAAGTACATAGCAACACCACATGGCAGACGGTAACAAGAATGACTTCATAGGATGCATTAATAAGCAATGATAACTCGTGATTTGTGGCCAATGAGATGGCGCGGTGAGGGAACACACATGAAACATAACACATTCTTTTCATAACCAATAGCTTCTTGAAGAGAGCAAAGCTACACCCAAGGGCCTAGGGCGTTAGTGGAGTGAGTGCCCCTCTCGCTGAAGGAGGGTGCTTTCAAGGGCTGTCTTGAGGGTGGAGAGAGATGTCGGACATCAGAGTGGTGAAGTCCAAGATGGTTGAAATAGCAGAATCTGGATGAGGAGACTGCTGGAAGACCACAGCTGGGGGTGTTGGCTGGTGGGACACAGAGAGCGAGTTCACAGGAAAGATGTAACAATAGGTAGGGGGTAGGTGAGGTGAATCCTCTCGAAGAGGAAAGGGAGATGTTGTTATCCTGCAGCCTTCTAGACACCCTGATCTTGGTAAGATGTAATAGATATGTGTCTGGGGAGGTTAAGTAGTGTTTGAGTCATTTAGTTTGTCTATGGGGAAGATAAAGTGCTGTAGAAGACGGACAAGGTTGCTGCTATGGTAACCCAGTGTGCCAGGGAGCAGTGTGTTGATGAGGAAATTGAATTCATGTGGAGGATTTTTGTTGAAGCTGACTACTGAGGGTGTTGTGGAACTGAACGATTCGAGCTCCTTGCTCTTGTTAAGTAACACACCAAAGTTCTTGGCCCAGGGGATGAGAGTTATGTTATCTATGGAATAAGAAACCAGTTGGGCATGCAGCGGTGCCTAAAATTAGGGGTAGGGAGATTAGCTGAAATCAAAGGGAGAGGGGTAGGTATAGGTTTGAGGTGGGTGTAATGTGATCTCGTTTACGTTTTCTATTTTTAAAAAAGGAAAGCTGATATTTACCATGTATTGTCTCAAATTAACTGTACAACCAGAAAATAGGAAAAGAGAGAACACTCTGAGGTTTTCAATCAACGTTAATCCTTCGAGTTCAACCCACTGTGATTTTCATCCTGCAAATTTGAGACTATAACAGCGCCTATGACCTTTTCGTCATCTTCACGATGCGTTTGGTGTGAAACTAACCACCACAGCAGTCACTAGAGCCAGTAATTGACTTTCACCAAACATATAGTGCGGAGGAATGGCCTTTACTGGCATAAGTCTTCCCGCACATAAACTTGCCCAGCCACTCTTTGTTTCTACTTTCGTCTGGTGCTCACTATCACTACCATATTTTTGGAAGATTTATATAGCATGAATTTAGCCCAAGGTGATCAGAGTGCTTTACTTGAGCATCAGAATATTTATTAGGCATGGGAGAGGAAGCCGAAGCCAGGACTTGAACCTGGTTTCCAAATTCTAAAGGCAGCAGGCTGACCGTTAGGCCACATCTCTTGTGGAGAAGTGTGGCTCAATGATTAGAGCGGCAGACCCTGATGCAGAGGTCTAGCCCGGGACCAGGGTTCAATTCCCCGCCTCGACGGGTCTTGGGATCAAAAATTCCACGGACCTGATACTTCTCGCCTCGGTGCCTATTCCAATCATGGAGTCCCACTCTGCAACTCTGGGCAATAGCTTGCTTAATCTCCACAACGCTAAGGATGCCTGGCCTCCACCTTGGGGGTGCCCAAGAGTGGACGCCTCACAGGGAAAGCCAGGATGGGTTCACAGCGGTATTCGTACAAGCGCCTTGAGACCCTTGCGGGTGAGTAGTGCGCTATACAAGTATCAATTTACATTTGCAATTTTTTTTCTATTAACACATTCAAAGAATTGTGTGTAACAATGCTTTACGTTCCAGTGCTTCACTGCACTTTAGGTTATTTGTATGTGTTGAGGACCTTTGTAGACCACCATTAGACACTTTTCAATCATTTTGATCCCTAAAGTACAGAGGAAGGTCTCTGGGAACACTGTTTGAGGTGAGGTGGGTATAACTCGCGTTATTTGAGGTAGCGTAATCACCCCAAAACTGTGCGAGATTATGCAGGATTACGAAAGAAGAGTAATTTACATGATGATTGAAAAATAGCTTTAAATGCAACAGCACATAAATAGCGAGCATGAGGGGCTGCTCCCGTACACAAAATTTGCACTTGGGATAGGATTTCCCCCCTATTTACTCCCAGCATTTCATACTAGTTTCTGAGCAGAAACGACACCCTTGGATCCAAAATGGATGCAAGGATGCGTTTTGCACTAAGAATATAGCGATAAATGCAAAACATCATAAACAGCAACGCAAGCAGCCACTCATGCTCACTAAATGTGCTTTCCCAGTAGGATTTCCCCCCCCCAAATTACTGTTAATTATGGGTAATTCCGTGTCAAAGAGCTACAAAATGACTCTGATTACTCTGTTGTAATTGAAGTTCTGTCCAGGCCTAGTTTGAGGTCCGTTAGTGCATAATAGCACCAGAGGGTTCATCTGGATCCGATATTTCTAAGTGAGTTCACTGGTCCGATCACAGTCAAAAGCTAGTCTGAACAGCTCCCTTTCCAAGTTCGGAGGACTCGGACTGCGTTTCTACATTTGCAGCGAATGTGCTCATTTGCTGCACCAGCGCGTTCTCCGTGCCTGGAACGACTGTCAGTTTTCCGGTACGCATTCCAAGCTCTGCTTCTGTGGCCAATTTCTAGCTTTTGTCTCATGCAGTTGGTGTAAGTTTTCTTTCAACAGGCAATTTAGTTTACATTAAGCAATAATCCCTCCCGGGACAAGGTATTCAGTGGCTAGTGCAGCCCTCACCGGATTAACCCTGAACCATCCCTGCCTCCCACAGATGGGACTTAATTGCGCCAGTGTATTATTGGCTAATTATTGGCCTCGTAATCTGGTGTCTAATGCCTAGCTTCAATTAATTGTGCATATAATTATAATTGTCTGTGCTTTTTCAAATATTTATGCATTTGAGTGGCAGTAATTTAAATAACTCGACTTAGTGTGGTGAGGTTGACACCTAGGGGCATTATTATCATAGGGTTGTGTCGCACACAACAGGGTGCAAAAGTGAATAACCCTTAAGTGTGATTTATTAAGCCATGCAAGGCCACCTTGCATGGCCCTGAGTGGCTCGATAGAACTGGAGAAACGCAACACAGCACAAATCACTGCATTGTGGTAATATGCCCCAGGAGGTTTTCCGTGGGGCATTACCATTACTGGTAAAAATGGGAATGCCCCAAAATGCCAGACATCCTGAGGGGAGGCATAACAAGGAGAAATATCTTTATTTTGCCTCGTTCTTTGCTTTTTCTGTGTGCTGCACTCTTCAGCAAACATAGAAAGAAGAAATGCCTCAGGGGATTATTTTTGTACGGGGAGGTATCCCTTCTTGCACAAAATAAAATCCTGATTACAAGACTGGCACCCTTACACCATAGTGCAAGAGTGCCTGTGTTAGTGCTAGGCAGCATATTGTGTGCCAGCTCTGGGCAAAGATAGGAATGCGCCATATTATGTTAAATATGGTGCACTCCTGCCCTAAATGCCCCAAAATGCCATGCAACCTGAGGGGAGACATAACGAGGAGAAATATTTTCATTTTGCCTCGTTCTTGCCTCTTTTTTGGTGTGCTGCACTCTTCAGCAAACATAGAAAGAAGAAATGCCTCAGGGGATTGGTTTTGTGCGGGGAGGTATCCCTTCTTGCATAAAAACAATCCTGATTACAAGACAGGCACCCTTACACCATAGTGCCTGTGTTGGTGCTAGGCAGCATATTGTGTGCCAGCTCTGGGCAAAGATAGGAATGCGCCATATTATGTTAAATATGGTGCACTCCTGCCCTTCCCCTGTTACCCAGTTCAGCGCAGCAAGGTGGCTTGCTGCGCTACATGACTTAATGATTAATATTCCCCTTCAATTTGTTATTATTGATTACAGTAGCCTTGACAACCAATAGAGTAACACCACAAAAAAATTTATTTTCATATATTGTGTATCACTAGAGAAAGTGATTAGTGTTCCATAACTGAAAAAATAAGTTCTCGCCAATAGAGCACACATCAGTAAGCCACTCTTTGGATCTGTCCAATTAAAACTTTTTGTTCATCTTCTGCATAGAAAGTATGCTCAATATGCTATAAAAAGGGAAAATGAGAGAAGTGATGTAGCAGCAGGGTCATCTGTGACGTGTTTTACTTCCTTTTTAGGTCAAGTCTAAGTGAAGACAGGCTGTGTTCAGTCTGTGGGCTTTCAGCCCGCCTATTACTGTTCATTTGTTAATGAGAGCAATGGCATAGATGCATCAAGCTAAAAACCGCTCGCAAAGGGGCAGATTCTCAGAATCTGCCCCTTTGCGACCGATATTTTTGCATTTGGGATGCATCATCCCAAATGCAAAAATTGCAATTTAAGAAATCGTAAAATTGCGATTACTTAAATTGCTATTGCATTTAAGGAATCTCAAATTGAGTTTCCTTAAATGCAATGCAGTAAAGTTAAAAAATTAGCGATTTCGCGAATAGGGGAGCAAATTACCATGAAGTTGAACTTCATGGTAATTTGCAAAAACTTTGAAAAATGCACTAAAGTGCATTTTTCAAAGTTCCATTTTACCCACAAACATGCCCTTAGGGCATGTGTGTGTGCAAGATGTACCCATATGCAGATTTCAGGGGTGCAACTCGGTGTCCTTTTGACACCCTGGCACCCTTGAAATTGCAATCTCAATTTGCGATTCTCTAATCTTTTTTTTAGCGAGTTCTTCATGCATAGCCTTTTACTATTCCTTATTAGCGAATCCTTATTTTTCGCTAATAAGGAATCGCAAAATGGATGCTTGATGAACTTATGGGATAGTTCTTAAAAGCTTTCTTCCATATAGTTTATTTTTGGTATATTTCCCTCCTTCTCGTCTTTTATTCACCCCCTAAACTAATACGGTATCCTGCCACTTGTTTTTTATTTATATTTGTGGAGACTCACTACTTCGTTCATTGCTTCCAGCACAAGCCCAGTGCGTGTTTGTGGACGGCTCCCATTTCTTCATAACTCTTGCATTATTTTTTTTACACTCTAAACCGGTCATCCTCCAAAAAGTCTTTCTGGTGTATGTAATTGATGTGCTTATTTTTTCACGCTATCACGGCCCCTCATCCCCCCAGCAAGCCTTTTCCATTTACGAAGGGGCGAACTCCACCCTAAAGTATCGGAGCACTTTACACGAGCACCAGTTTCATTACGCATAGGGAGAACACGACAAATTAAACGGCACAGAGAGATTAAGTAATTTACACAGAAACAAAGGATGTTGAGCCTTCCACTAATACTCAAACCGCTCTAGCCCTTACGGCACATCCTCTCCCCTCTTACTCAGCATTTCAGATGGCTAGCACTATTTTGGAATGCACAATTATTATGCGTTCCAAAGCAGCATGGGCCCACTTGCAAAGAGGGAAGTGCACACACATTTCTTGTCTAAACATGAGCTTGTTGGGGTCAGAGTTGTGTGGGGTATTGTTAAGGAAGGCAGAAGGTTGTTGTTGCAAGTACTCTTATGCCCTAAAATGTCTGGTCTTGGTTGCTGCCTGCAACTTCTCTAAGATTGAAGAGCTGAGCTTTTGCTGTGGATCAGCACGTGACATGTGTTGATATTATGGACTAGTTATGATCTCACAGCTTAGGGTTACCTGTCGAGTGATATTTTATGGACTGGGGATGTGGCCAGTATAAGAATTGTTGAGGAGGGAGATGTCACCTTACACTTGCTCATTTAATAGGCACTGTGTGGGATATTCTGATTTAGGAGATTTCATTTACAAGATACAATGTGCAGCTGGGTTTGTGATCTCTCATGGAACTAGAGATATCACTCCATGGTTTACTTAGTAGTTGCTGCTTGGGCAGTCATAGGAGCTAAAGCAGTGGCTTTCTATACAAGTGGCCACTGTGCACACTCTTTACTTGCCTGTGGCCTAATACCGGTTTTGGTAGTGTTTTTGTGAATTAGTTGCTTCCCGTAGGTGTGTGCTTCCTCTGCCTGCTTTTAAAAGTAGTTGAACTTTAGAAGTACTGTTCACCTGGATAATTCATTTCCCGGCCAGCATTTATGTTGGTTATTACTTGTATCAAAATTAATTGAAGTGAATTCTTATTTTAAAGTAGGAGCTGACAGGACCACCTCAAAATCAACACAGCACCATCTCAGCATCAGCACAGCATTACCTCCACATCAGTGCGCCACCACCAGCGCAGCCCCACCTCAGCACCAGCACCCCCCCCAGATCAGCAGCAATTCAGCACCAATGCAGCACCACATCAGCATTAGCACATCACCTCAGCACAGCACCAACTCAGCATCACTCAACACCACCTGAGCAAAAGCACAGCACCACCTTATCATGACTCGGTACCACCTCAGGATCACTCAGCACCACCTCAGCATCACACAGCGCCACCTCAGAATACCTCAGCACAACCTCAGTATCATCAGTATCACCTGAGCACCTCTTGGCATCACCACAGCACCACCTTCTCATCAGTGAACCACCATCAGTACAGCACCAACTCAGCATCAGCACAGCACCACCTCAGCACCAGTGCAGCATCACCTCAACATCAGCACTGCACCATGTCACCATCAGCACAGCACCACCTCTGCGTCACTGCAACACCATTAGTGCAGCCCACCATCAGCACAAGTGCAGCCCCACCTAAGCAGAAACTCAGCACCAATGTAGCTCCATCTCAGGATCAGCGAAGCATCGCATCAGCGCAGCATCATCTCAGCACAGCACCAACTCAGGATCACTCAGCACCACCTGAGCATCAGCTCAGCACCACCTAAATACTAGCACAGGACTACCACCTCAGCATGACTTAGCATCACTCAGCAGCACCTCAGCATTACTGAGCAGCACCTCAGCATCACTCAGCACCACCTCCTCATTAGTGCACCACCACCAATGCAGCGGTAGCTCAGCACAGCCTCTGCATCAGAGCACCACCACCATCTTCACGTCAGCACAGCACCAACTCAGCATCACTCAACACCACCTGACCACCAGTTCAGCACCACCTGACCACTAGTGCAGCATCACCACCTCAGCATAACTCAGCACCACCACAATATGACTCAGCACCATCACACCATCACTTATCACCACCAAATATTCACAGATAACCTCCTCAGCATCACTCAGCACCACCACAGCATCAGCAAAGCACCACCTCAGCACAGCACCATCTCAGCTTTAGTACAGCACCACCTTCACATCAGTGCATCACCACCGGTGCAGCCCCACCTAGCCAGAAACTCAGCACCACCTCAGCATCAGTGAAGCATCACCTCTACATCAGTGCAGCATCACCTCAGCACAGGGCCAACTCAGCATAACTCAGCAGGATCTCTGCACCAGCTCAGCACCCCCTAAGTACCAGCGCAGCACTACCACCTCAGCATGACACAGCATCCCTCAGCACCACCTCAGTATCACCCAGCACCACCTCAGCATCACTCAACACTATCTCAGTATCACTCAGCATCACCTGAGCACCACTTCAGCATTAACAAAGCACCACGTCCTCATTAGTGCACCACTAACAGTGCAGCACCACCTCAGCATCAACCCAGCACCATCTCAGTATCAGGACCATGTCAGCATCAGCACAGCACCACCTCTGTATCAAGGCACCACCACCAGGGAGATCCCACCTCAGCAGCAATTCAGCACCACTGCAGCACCACTTCATCATCAGCGCAGCACCACCTCAGCATCAGCACAGCATCACCTGAGCTCCAGTTCAGCAACACCTGAGTACCAGTGCAGTGCCACCACTTCAGCATCACTCAACACCACCTCAGTATCACTCAGCAACGCCTGAGCATCACCTCTGGACCAGTACGCCACCACCTCAGCACCAACTCAGCATCACTCAGCACCACCACAATCTGCCCTCAGAATCTGGCATCTGTTAATTTCCCCCTTGTCTCCTTCCGCTGCTTGTGTTGGAATCCAGGTACTATTTCCTAATGTCTACCCTCCTGTTGTTTATGTGCCTGTCCACATAACAAAAAAGATATACCAAACAAGCATTAGAACAGAGAGGAAGAAGTTGCCAGCATTGCAAAAACTAGAAGACATTTTTTTATGTTGTTTTTTTTAATTGGGTCGTTCAGTTGTTCCTAATGTCTTCTTAATTATATATAAGGTAACAAAAATGCTTATAACACTTTTTTATTATCATTTTTCAACTTGCTGCACAGCAGCCGCACTGCTGTACAAGGTAGCTTAAAGACATTGGCAAATCCAAGAACTCTGGCTAAACACTTATAAGGTCCCAAAGACGTTACCTTTTGGCTATACCAATGCTTGTCTTATGTGCCGCCTTACTCAATCAGATCCACCGTTGATAGTCCCTGTGTTTGGACTCTGGGGTCATACCTGCTACTCTTTTACTGATTTCTAGACCTCCTGTTAAAGAAACTGAGGGACGTCATCACATCGTTGCCTTTTGGTCCCCCAGGACCTCGACCTGGGGTGAATTTCTCTTCTAGTTTAGCCTTATCTCTCCCCAAGTGCTGACCCACTCTCTCACCACACGATTAGCTGCATACCTCCCACCTCAAGCATGTCCCCTCTCTTCCTGGTCCTTGCTTAAGGGGCCTTAAACCCTACAATGTCCATGGGTTTTCTCCTTACTTTCTCCTGCTTTCATGCAACCATGTTGAAAGTGGTGTGAAATTACACGGCTCATCACCATACTATTGAGCTCGTTCACACACCATGTAAGGAACAGAATTAAGCTTTAATATAAAGTAAGATAATAATGTAAATTGAGACACTCCGTCTTTACAATTCTTTAATAATATAAAACGTGCTCATACCACAGCAGAAAAAGAAATTGAATAAAAATTAACAGTTCATCTTCACAGTGGCGGCTCCTCCATAATGGCGGAGGAGCGTCGCCCAACTGACAGCAGATGATAAAGAAAATGATAATAAAACATTGTTTTTATCATTTAATTTATCTCTGCATTGCTTTAGTGGAGGTGGGAGAGGCGGGCCGGGCCATGACAGGGAGGAGTAGTGTGCACTTATAAGTGTGCATGCCACTTTGGCCGGCTGTCTTAGGCCAGCCAAATTGACATGCCCACTTATGTTTCTCCAACCTAGAAATGCCACAGGCTCCCAGGCAATGCCTGAGCGGCAAATGAGGTCACTCAGACCAATCCTACCACTGCTCTCATCCAATGAGAGCAGCATCTGGGTCGGATGGGGAGCCTTCAATTTCAGACCCATCCACTTCTGGAGGAGGAGAGGAGGAGGTGCAACAAGGCGGCTGTCAGCGGGTGCAGGGCGGCAGATAAGTGAGTTTTTTTATATCCCAACGCCACCCTACCAGGCATCTTCGACCCTTTGTGCCCGCCACCTTTTTAACGGCACAAACAACCCACTAAGCTACAAAACAACATTGTATTTGTCACCTATGCCAAAGAAATATCCCTTGCTCATGGGAGCTCACAGACTTCTCCAACTATATGTTCATATGTCCTCAAAGTCGGACTAGCTGACAGGGCAATCAGGCAGTGCCCGAGGAGCTAGTCTAATTTATCAATGTGTGGGCTGGGTTTTCTGAGGTTTGTGAGCTTGTTTATGGAATAGTGGACCAAGTTCCCTTATATGACCACAAACATTATCTGTAGTAAGCACAAATGCATGCTGTCTCCCATACCTTGCACAAAACGTATACAGCGTGTCTTTACAAATTAAAAACTGCCCTACTTACAAATGTGGTCCTCTTTTTTTTAGCTATCTGATTCACTAGGTGTGCCACTTAACTTTTAGTGCCCGGGCCTATTTTCTGTCCCAGTCCGTCCCTGTATGTGCCAGTATAAAATAACCATTCACACCCTGACTCGGACAAGACGGAGGTCCTCATTCTCGGCTCCAGCCTCTCAGCCTGGGATGACTCCTGGTGGCTTGCAACCCTAGGAAAAGCCCCGACACCCACTGACCACGCACGCAACCTAGGGGTCATCCTCGACTCCACCCTCTCCATGACCAAGCAGGTCAACACCGTCTCCTGATCCTGCTTCAACACCCTCCGAATGCTCCGCAGGATCTTCAAATGGATCCCCACCGAGTTAAGAAGAAGTGGCACCCAGGCCCTCATCACCAGCAGGCTGGACTACGGAAACGCCCTCTACGCAGGAACGTCAGCCAAGCTCCTGAGGCGATTGCAACGCATCCAGAACGCGTCAGCACATCTGATCCTCGACATCCCCCGCCTCAGCCACATTACACCCCACCTGAGAGACCTGCACAGGCTCCCTGTCAACAAGAGGATAACCTTCAAGCTCCTCATCCATGCACACAAAGCTCTCCACAAGACCGGCCCAGCATACCTCAACACTCGACTCAACTTCTACACACTCACCCGCCAGCTTCGCTCCGCCAGCCTCGCCCTCGCCACAGTCCCCCGCATCCGAGGAGCGACCACCGGCGGCAGATCCTTCTCCCACCTCGCCGCCAAGATATGGAACACCCTCCCCACCAACCTACATCAGACCCAGGACCTACTGGCCTTCAATAGACTCCTCAAGACCTGGCTCTTTGATCACTAGCAGGAGCCCCCACACCCTCAGTGCCTTGAGACCCTCACAGGTGTGTAGTGTGCTCTACAAATATTATGATTGATTGATTGATTAATTGATTGACACCCAACAGTGAACTACCATTTGCTTTACTATAGACATGCCTACCTTAAGAAAAACATTCATATTTCCTTTCTTTCTAAGAATGACATCAGAATGTAGATATTCCATCCATAGCCTCTATCATCTGTTACCTAAAAGTCCACCACTTAGTTATAGCCCACCTGCCTCTTTTCAAAAGGGTCCTTTGGCTTACCTTGTCAGCAGGCATACAAAGTCTTTGGACACCATGCCTTGCTCCAGTAACAATCCACCTCAGTGATCTTTACCCGATGTTAAAGAATCCTACGACTCCATCCACTCTAAAGTAAAACATCCCTTGCAGGTCCCAGTCACTCATCATAAAAAGATCCACTTGAGCCCAATGTACTCAAGACCTGCAGCCCATCCAAGGTTTAAATGAAAGTTTCCCAGGAGTGCCTACTAATATGTTCACCTATTCCATGGCAAAACCATGCCCAACATTGTTCTAGATGAACCAATCCATGTCAGGCTTTTGAGATAGCATTATAAGCTGAATGTTAATGCCATGAATGTATAATTTATTGCATGATCTGTAGCTGTCATAAAAAACGTTTTTTCCTCTGTCCCTTTGGACCTTTGTTAGAAAACTCTGCCACTTTTCAGAAACATTCTGTGATTGAGATGTGTACATTTTTGAGAAAATTCTAGCTGCTCAGATACACTGCTCACTCTAAATGAAGCTAAGACATAAGTCGCGAGCCGGGGTTCACACAAGTGTTTTTACCTGCCCTACTCTGTTCACAACCTCCAGTTCCTTTGGGTGTTTTATCAAATTTCGGTGCTAAGCAATATTCTTTGGCTTTAAAATCTCTAACTGTACACCACTCATCGACTCTGACAACAGCCATCACCCAGGCAGTACACAAGTCCATCCCTCTTCAGAAACAAGATCAGGCCTGCAAAAAACCCAAACCCTGCTTCACAGACACTTTGACCAACTCAAAAAGAGAATGAGATTCCCTGGACAAGCCTGGCAAAGATCATCCATCATAAACAGCAGTAGACTTCCAACGTGCAACGTGCACCCACAACAAGACTCTTTTTAATGTAAATACAAAGCGGATGTAAACAGCTTCCGTACAGTCTTCGAAATGGTCCAGAGAATCAATATCTTAAAGCTATCCCACAACAAAGGATAGAAGATGAGAGCAGTCTTTCAATTTAGTTGTGCAATCCAGTCGTGTGTGTTATAAAGTTAAATCATTCATTCATTCATTTACAAGCCCCACTTCTCCCAGCAAAACCAGAATAAAGAACAGTCTATACCAAAAAGCTTCTCTCTCACTCAGGTCGATTTGGAAGAAATACTCATGATTGTGCTGAAAAGCCCAAGATCTGGAATAAAAACTCTGGAATTCCAGCATCAAAGTAGTTGCAGCTGCAAATCGAAGGTCTAGCTGTCCTATAAAAGCTGTCTACAAATGGTCGTTTTCTACGCCGCTTAAAATCTTGCTTGTCAACCCCTTCCTGAAAAAAGTGACTCTAAACCTAATAAGCTCAACCATCTAACACCCCCTGACAGGGCATGAGGGGCACTCCAAAGCGTGGAAAGGGTTGTCACTGCTCCCACCACAAATAGAAACAAACATATTCCTACACCCAAACACAGAATGGAAATGACTGATCAATGTCGGCAGCAACTTATTAGAAGTGTCACACCAAGATGCTTTTAGCATGCTGACCCAACTTACCTCTTCACCATTGCATCCACACACACTGCCTCTGAGCAAACAATGACACTGGTTCAGACTTCCCCTTAAAATGGTGGTAATCATTACCTGGAGAAGGTAGCCAAACAGGACAGGAGAACTGAAATTCACAAACGTATTGGAAGGTAAGTTCTCCATACTACAGAGTGAAAAGGGACGAGCCATGTTTCTACTTCCCAATCAAATCTTTAGTTTAGCCTTTGTTTCACGGAGAAGTATATGACCAATCACAAAATTAAATTCTGTACTTTTTCACAAGTTAATCTTTTGCCTGCTCAGTACTTTTCCAGCAGTAGTGCAGATGGCAGCTGACTCGGGGTCTCCAACCAGTAGCTCGTGAGCTACTGTAGCTCTCCAGCTGCCTCTGAGTAGCTCACCTGTGTGCAGCCCAACATATTAAATTGGGAAGCTTTTGCTTGGTTGAATTAGTATACATAGAAAAAAATTGAATTTTATAGCACTAAGGGCCCGATGTAGGTAATCCCAGATTACCAATTCTTAAATACCAAATCATACCAATTTGGTATTTAAGAACTGGCAATCGGGATTTAGGTAATTTTACCGATTTCATTACCGAATCGGTATGAATCGGTAATTACCGAATCGGCCCATAAGAATGAATGTCAATTACCGAATCGGTAAATACGGATTCGGTAATTGGGAAAAACATTGAAGGGTGGCAGGGTGTCACATTGACACCCTGTTGCACCCCTCAATTGTGCTTGGGTGCACATGTTGCAGACATACATGCCCTTAGGGCATGTATGTCTGCAACATGGCATTGTTTAAAAAGCAAAAAAAAATGCTTTTTAAAGGGTTTTCATTATTTACCACCAACTTCTAGTTGGTGGTAAATAACGAATTCTTAAACCCCTGGAGCACTGATTGCAGTGCTACCTACATGTCAAAATACAGAATTGGTCATTTTACCGATTCAGTATTTTACAGAATCGGTAAAATTAATCTGTATTTTAACATGCCCCTACATCTCCATCTTCAAATACCGGTCGGTAACGGCCGAAATCGGCCGTTACCGACCGGTATTTGCCTTCCTGCATCTGGCCCTAAGAATATTAGCAGCTGTCAATGCGTTTCATTGAACATAAATAGCTCTAAGTAAATAAAAGGTTGGAGACCCCTTGAGATACAAATTTATTTTCCCCAAATTTTTGGAAACCTGATATATTCTGAAGGTCAGGTTTTAAGTTATAGACAAGGCTGAATTGACATTGACCAATATTTTTTCATCCCGACCCCCCAAACAATATTCCTCTGGAGGCCTTATGCGAGTTGTAAATGTATAAATTGAAGAGTGCTCAAACCTACCCCTGTATATTAAGAGTACTAAAGCGATAGTACGGAAATTATACACCACCGTGTATAAAATGCAATCACTTATACTTTGTTGGGTATTTATTTCTAATCTATGTATATATATATTGCTTTTTTTTATAATACTCTAGATATTTCTACATTCTTTTTGAATTGAGAATATCATTGAAATAAGTTAGAATTGAGACTTCTCGGTGAAGCTAGGATTTTTCAAATAATTAAGGATGTCCAAGAGAAGACTTGGGTGCTAGAGCCTATTTACAATTATTGTCTATTTACTGCGTTAGGCTCTCTCTTGGAGTCTCAAACGTCATAATGGAACTCCACAGATTTTTAAAAGAAAAGTCAGACAGGATGATTTGTTGACCCCCCAACTCAAACATGTTATCAAGGCCAAGATCGGAAACATAGGCATACTTTGGGATGTAGGCTTCAGCCTCAACACAAAAATAGGTATTGTAGCCAAATCGATATTCCACCACATTGAGAAACCAGCCCTTCAATGTAAGCGCAAACCACCCCATGCAGTGGGTGATCTAGTCAATTTCTGCATCACTTTAAATAATGCTTTGTACACCCGCCTACCAAGATACTATATAGACCCTAGTGCAAGAAGACGCCTGTTCTGGAGGGATCTACCTCAACATAATTGAAAAGGTTACCTTTCACTGTGCCCCCTTCGATCGTATCCAACCATAAACCTTAGAATGAATTGCAAATGTGGGGGAAACAGGTGCTTCTCAGTCACCAGCTATTCCTCAAGAAAAACCTTCTTCTGCATATCAAAAATATATGAACTAACCTAGAAAGCATAAGAGCAAACTAAAAACTCTCACTTGCCAACCATCACTGTCACACAGGACACCAGCTACAACCTGATACTTCCCAAAATGTTGATAAAATGCTGATGCAAAGTTATGAATGTGATTGGCACAAGTGCATAATTTAGCCCTGGGTGAATGGTTTTCATGTCTCAGCCAGAGTAAAGTGTCCTTTCTCTATTTCTAATATTCCAGTTACGCCATTGTGATGCAACTTTGAATGCATGAAAGGGAGGTGTGTTTATAATGGATTTATCTGCATGGTTTAAAGGTATATGTTGGAGTTGAGTGACAGTGCTGGTGGTATGATCCAGCTTTTGCAGATTTACGGATTTGTGGTCAGTGCATGAGCGTGTAAGGGATCTGATTAAGGTGTTCTGTCAGGACGATACCTTTTGATGGGTGTCTGGAACAAGGGTGCATAGTGCGACAGACTGGAGAACGCTGCTGAAATTTGATGAAGCCCACCTTTAGAGATGTTCCCCATGTAATAGTGTGTGAGTGGCAAGGACTGGCCTTAATGTGCTGAATCTGAGGGTGGATTATGTTAACCTAAAATATAGCTATTTTCTGAGGCAGAGCCGGTGCTAATCAGGGATTCCACAAGGATGATAAGCCCTTCCTACAAAGTAAGCAGCATGGTTAGGAAAGCATGGTGCAACCTTATAGTTTTAGACTCATCAATACCTGACAAGAGGGGGCAAGTATATTGGCATATAGAGGGCCTGGTTTATAAATGGCATTATATAGTTCATATTATACGTATTTAAGATTGTCTAGAGTGATGTGATGGAAGGAAGTGCGTACCAGCCCAAATTGTGTTCAGAACACTATGGAAATAGCTTTTGTATACGGTACTGTCGAAACTCCTTTGAGTGCCGGGAAGCAATTAAGTAATGCAGAGAGAACGTCATAAACAAAATAAAACTAAACATAAGTATAGTGAAATTGTTTATGCAATTTTTGTGAATGATAGCTCCCAGAAGACAGTAGCAAATGCACAATTTTTGCTGTTAGACAATATAATTTTACTAATTTTACAGATGCACTTCCAGGGGAAAAATGAGCTATGCTGCAGTAAATAACTTGTAAAACCATGACTTAAGGTTTATATTTATTTCCCAGTAGACGTAGAAAAGTTGCTGAAATTAAAAATTAAAACCTGCAACAAGCATTAGAGAGAAAGTGTTCACTTTAAGCAAAAACACTACTTAATGGTCAGCAAGCGTTATTTGTTTTCCATTTTATACATTTTGAAATTGATTATTTTAATAACTTATTCACTATATGATAAGCCAGTGTCCCCAAGGCAAGGTCAAGTAAAATGGAAAAAAGTCAACAAGCCACCGTAACTAGGGGCGTATTTATGTGAAAGTAACACAGTGCAATACAGCATAGCAAGTCACCTAGCTGCCCTGCATTACATGGACAGAGCAGGAATGCACATATTTATCCATTCCTGTCCTTTACCCAGCGCTGGCGCCCAATGGGCTGCCCACCGCTAATGCAGGCACCCTTGCATCATGGTGCAAAAGTGCCTCTATTGCATGCAGGAATGTTTGTGTGGAGAAATGGGAACCTTCCTGCACAAAAACAATCATGAGTGGCATATTCCTCTATCTATGTCCACTGCAGAATGCAGCACACATAGAAAGAGGACATAACGAGGAGAAATAGAAATATTTCTCCTTGTTGCACCTCCCCTAGGAAGATCTAGCATTTTGGCACATTGCCAGGTCTGCCACTAATGGTAAATCTGGGAATGCGTCCAAATCCATGGGAGTTGCGTGGGATAAGAAGCAATGAAATCATTCATCATCTGGGAGACGAGTATCTATTCCACAGTCTACATAGTTACTGTACTTTGCACTCACTTTTTTTTCTTCTTCGCCTCTCTTTTTTGAGACTCCCAGTTTTCCTCATGCCTGATCTCTTCTTTTTTTATTAATTTGCAATTGATACTCCCCTCTAATCCTTGGTACTCCATCACAATTCTTTTCAAAGGGAGGTGAAACTGTAGCAAGTAATTGTGCTTTAGTGGCCCTACACTCTTCAAACCATTTGTTTTGAGTTTTCTTTGATGACCTATGTTTTAGAGATTATGTAGTGAAAAATCTCTTCAAGATTGATGTGCTAGCATGACCCTCTCATAATCTCTTGTAACCTTCGCCTTGTAGGGTCATCCCAGATTTCCTAATATCTGGCTGTAAATTTCAAATTTAAGTTTGATTCTATTTGACCAATCTACTGTTAGCAACACTTAATTAATTGGCCATCCTCCTTGACTTTAACGGACTATGAACTTCCATAGGCATTGATTCACCAAAATTCCAGAGGTAGCAAAAGTTTGTCTCACATCAGAAGATTCACTGAAGTACAACTGTCACTACCGGTTCCATACCTCTCCCATCACTCTTGGCTTCTTTAATCCAAATGACTGTGAACCAAATTTTGAAATACATATGCCTGGGGTAGGTAGACAAACCTGTGGTAGAGTTGGGCAGGTTGTGCTAAGCAGTGTTCCACAAGTGATGCACTAAGTTAGCCAATGGAGGCCAGCCTAGTTACCTAGGCAACAACAGAAGAGTTCAACAAGGGTGAAAGCTCAGCCCATGTCTGTAATTGGTTGCAGTGATCCGGCTCCCAGTGTGACTGACTCTGGCTAGAGCTTAGCTTTAGAAAAACGAGTATGCGGCAGTGCGGCCATGAAGCAGAAAAATACACCACTCAGTTTATTTGCTCAGCTGGTTGCTTGACAATCAGCAATCTGAGATGTGATGCTGGTATTGTAGCAAAATACCTAATTTTAACCCCTGATGTAGGACTTTTGGCAGAGTTTCTGTAGTATCCCATACTTGCTACTCAATGCATACACACCAATCTTTAGCTACAACCCTCACTCAAGTCCTGATGGTCTGTGAAGTCTCACTTTCTCTCTCACACAAACTTGAATTAAAAACTGAAAACAAATGCCTGAAATAGGATGCTTTCAAAACGTTATGCTGCAGTGAAACTAAACATGCGCTGGCATGAATATAAAATGCGAAGTAAAAGCAAATATTATGACTCTCTGCCAACTCAGCAGGTAGCATATCAGAACAGCAAAGCCTGCCTAATTTTAAACACAACTCCTTCTCCTGTGCAGTTTAATCTGGGCAATATTGAAAGGCTCCAAGTCCTGCTGGGGGGGGGTGTCTGTGGCCTGGGAAGTGTGTTGCTTGGCTACATTTCAACTGATTAGGCCAATTTGTAACAGTTGCAACAGTTACAATCTCGAGGAACGCTGCCACAAGCCTCTGGAGCATTTTGAACAGTCAAATGTTCCTGTTCCGATGTCTCTGGTACCTCTCACTTTTAGGCCAGCAAAATGGACTGGTGGTGTGTTCTCTGGGCTGGCGCTGCTGGGGAACCACTCCTGCAGCCACAGTTGTCGTTACTGTTCTCTAAGCCACCAGTGGGTTGTCAGCAGTCATGATATCCTCATTTTTAGGTCTCGCCTAGCTAACGCGTAAGCGATGCTTTGCAAGTTATTTAGTGGGGCTTCTGAAAGTGCTCCCAAAGTCTGCAGGCGGTTCGGGTACAGTGCATGTGTGCCGAGCGCACGCACCATTTGTCAGCCTGCGTGATCACTTTTGCGGCCGCTTTGATGTTCTCAGTGAGCCGCGTGGTCACTAAGAACATCAAAGCGGCCGCAAAAGTGATCACACACCCTGTACTGCTTCCTTCCCAAGTATTGCACACCCTTTCCCAAGTCCCCCTTTGGGACTCTCGTTCTATGCACATTTATTTTTGAACACATCATATAAACGACAAAGGAGTGAGACTTATGACTGACCCCAAACCTCGTGGAGACTGGGCTCCACAGCCTGAACAAATCACCTTTTGTCTAAACTCGTTCTCCCCACAACCCTGACCCCCCTGCCACCCTCTCTAAGGTCCTTGGAGGGCTTCTTAAATTTCCTTCATGTTACCATGCATGACACGGAGATAGTTGTATTTTCAGTGTTTACTGTTAATGGGGTCTTGACTTGTCTTATTGATGTCTTTTTGCATTTTATCGCAAATGCACAAGTTTCTAAGCAATAAAAACCATGAAAAAACAAACGCACGACTGCATTTCTATACCATTAATATACATTCTAGATAGCTTTATTGTAAGATAATTGCCCACCACCTATTGCTGGGTTTAAGCCAAAGGTGCATCATAAGTGACAAGGCCAATTACTTCAAGATAATGACCTCTGACAAAGTCACTTAGGCTGCTGTACCGCATGCCTCTGCACTATGGAGAGTTAGTTTTACTGCCTCTTGTTGGCCCTTTCCTGGGCACACTGAGTGGACTGCGCACCATAAAAACAGCATTGTCTGTTTTATATAGCTCTTGAACTGAATGACTGCAAAGTTAATTGCAGGACACTGCCCCGACAAAGGAATTTTTTTAGTTACAAGACTAGATAATGACACAGGAAACAAATTTCATATACACACTTTGGCTGGCCTCTTAACCTTCCTTTTTCTGGCCTCTCCCAGGCCCTTCCTTGACCTTTGTAGCAAGTTTTTCCCCACTGCAGCACATCCGTGAATCTTCTGGCACCAGGGCTCTCAGTAGATTAATTCTCCCGGCGTGGGCTGGCCTTCCTTTGTGATAAAATGAGGCACTTAGTCATGGCCAGCAGCGTTGCTGGGTAGTGTAGACAGCTGCGGCCTGTTTATTAGTCATTATTCCGTCCGACTCCTTGGTACTTGGAAATTCACATCTAGAGAAAATCAGCAAGGAGTTTGCAAAATGTGCATGGAACTAGAAAATATGTTCTTCAAAGTAATGCGAGGGACATATTTGACTGTTCTTACTCCTTGCGACTGAAACCCCACCTTCATCACCACCTCTAACGCTTTATCAAACGTCTTATTTCCTTCGCTCTTTCCATATCACCTGCCATGTTTCTCCAATCCTCTGCTCCCTTCCTTTCTCTCACTCTGTTCTGTCACTCCTCGTTTTTCTATAGTACCCACTCCCCGCTTCTGCCCCCAACACAACTTAACCTACGTAACTCCATACTCCCTCACCCCTTCTCATTGCCACCACCTTTCATTCATCAGATCACACCCCGACTTTCCTCCAGCCACACCCTCCTTTGCCGTGCTCGTGACCTACCCGTCCCCCTGCTGCCCCCCCCCCATCACTACTACACGATCAGCACATCTGGTTACTTTTCTTGCTCTGAGTCAAACTCTGATGAGGGAATATAAGTGCCAGTTCACAAAAATTATTTCCGCTGAACCTCACCTCCAACTACAGGTTCAAACTAAGCCCCTCATTATGGCATTTTGGCGGAGGGCAGCACATCAAGGCACCCTGATGTGCTGCCCTACGCCAAAGGGAAAGGGCAGGTATCCACCATATTAAAGCATTACAGTGGATTCCTGTCACACACACAACCACAACCACATATACAAACACACACACAACCACACTGTCAGTGAACACTTTCACCAGGCACAGACACCACCAGCCATCAGTGCACGCTTTCACTGAGCACAAACAATACCAGCCCTCAGTGCACGCTTCCACCAGGCACACACCACCAGACGTCAGTGCACGCTTTCACCAGACACACACACCACCAGCCATCAGTGCACACTTTCACCAGCCACAGACACCATCAGTCATCAGTGCACGCTTTCACCGGGCACAAACACCACCAGCTATCAGTGCATGCTTTCACCAGGCACACATAACCACACCGCCAGTGCACACTTTTACCAGGCACAGACACCATCAGTCGTCAGTGCACTCTTTCACCGGGCACAAACACTACCAGCCATCAGTGCACGCTTTCACCGGGCACAAACAACACCAGCCGTCAGTGCACGCTTCCACCACGCACACACCACCAGCTGTCAGTGCGCGCTTTCACCTGGCACACACACCACCAGCCGTCAGTGCACGCTTTCACCAGACGCACACCCCCAGCCATCAGTGCATGCTTTCACCAGGCACAGACACCATCAGTCATCAGTACACGCTTTCACTGGGTACAAACACCACCAGCCGCCAGTGAATGCTTTAACCAGGCACACACAACCACACCGTCAGTGCACACTTTCACCAGGCACAGACACCATCAGTCGTCGGTGCACGCTTTTACTGGGCACAAACACCACCAGCCATCAGTGCACGCTTTCACCGGGCACAAACACCACCAACCGTCCGTGCACGCTTCCACCAGGCACACACCACCAGACGTCAGTGCACAATTTCACCAGGCACCCAAACACCACCAGCATTCAGTGCACGCTTTCACAAGGCACACACCAGCAGCCGTCAGTGCACGCTTCCACCAGGCATACACACCACCAGCCGGCAGTGCATACTTCCACCAGTCACACACACCACCAGCCATCAGTGCCCAATTTTACAGGCACACACACCACCAGCCATCAGTGCACAATTTTACAGGCACACACACCACCAGCCATCAGTGCACACATCAATTGATGACGCATCCACAATTAACTATTGTGGCAATCGCAGTATGGCCCACATTACTTTTAAACATATTCATCTAAAGCGCAGCATGACACCATTGCTACAAAAATAAATACATATTTTTTTGGCCTACAATTTATAGACTTTTGTTGCAATTGGTGTTGCAATATTTAGCACTTCCAATAGTTCAAACTTAATTAATGCAAGACCTATTGCATTGCAAATACTTGTTTGATAATGCACCTTGGCGCACGCAGTGCGAGGAGAGCTGCCACTACCACTGAAGCCTGTAGCTGTATTCTCCTGAACGGCAGCCGTAGGCTGCAGCAGCAGGATGTTCCGCCTTGGCTACTGAAGCATGAGTCACATCGTCACCGATGTATCAAAGATGCGAGGTGGTGTCAGGTGAATATTGTTACATTGTGAGAGTAACAGCTAGTCCGGTGGACTCTGAGCCAGCTCTCAAGCATGCTGGGAATAGCGCTGCCACTCCAGCTTTTCAGTCTCAGTATGGCGCATTAATACTAGCGCTCCAGCTTGACAGCTGAGGAGGCGCTATTAAGCGTTTCAGTGCGGTGATGCGGACCACTGCACTGAAATGCATTAGTATCACACCTAATGCGTGGTAATTGGCAGGACTGCCAGAGTTTGCAAGGGTAGCATCAGTGGTCATAGTGGCAACCCCTGGTGACCCCCGAATGACGTCCGTGACCACTTCTTTGTAGCGTTAAAACGAGGGGTGTCTGGTCCCTTTCAGCTCAGAGTTGGGCTTTCATGTCTTCCAAATCTACACTGACCAGGATGTAATATCTGTATGTCTAGCTCTATTGTCAGCCTACAAAATGGCTTTGTTTGGTTGTCCGTTCTTGTCCTTACATTTCCTTTGGTTTTTTCGTGGACGGGCATTCTGGTATATAGAAGCCCATCCTATCCGCTCTCGGGCTAGGGTTCAGACAGGATGGAACTTGGATGTTCCAGTTCTCTACTTCACATTTCATAGGATGGCTATGATTCATTTGGTCATTTAAACAAATACTACAATCCCCCTCCTTTATGTACCCTGACAGCACTGCTGATAGGCGAAATGGGATGGCTTGAGAACATTACTCCCTTAATGAATTGTTGTGGTTTCGGTTTCACCTGGTGGGTGCATGCTGTAAAGATTGCACAAATATATAAAAAAATCATGCCTATTGTAAGGTTTGCATAAAAGTGGAGTTATCATGGGGAAAGTATTCAATTCCGTCGACATTACACTTGAATTTCATTTCCCCCCAAGCATTTTACCCACTCGAAAGCTATTATCTGTGGCCACTCTTCATAACGGTATTAAAAAATCCAACCACTTGCTATATTCAGGGGAAATATGACATGTCCATTTTTTTTTTAAATAATGTTTTTTTTGCCAGGCCCTCTCTCTCATGGAGTATGTGCATCAAGTATTACATAAAATATCTATTTTAATACGCATTGTAGGGCGGTTAGAACGGCAGAGGCCCTGCTCTGGCCAGTTTACACCTTTCCATCAAAATAATTCATGAGCTGTAATGAAGGGATGGCTCCGGGTTAGTGTGGGCAACCCCCGACAGGCTGGAGCAGAGCCACGCATCGCACACAGCTACTGTTTGTTGTCTGGAGCTTGGCTGTCCTGGAAGGAAGCCCCGGATGATACAGTGCAAACGAGACGTAGACACTACATGGATGATGAACGGAAAGCAGCTGCGTCACCAGCGGCTGGTTGTGCTTCACGCTGACCTGTCATGCAGTGGCTTAACGCACAGTGATGGGGCCCAACTGCAGATTGGGATAAGGGGCCCCTGAGTTTTCCATATCTCACAGATATTTATTGACCTTGGGCTGAATGCGGGTAAGGGCCCCAGAAGGGTTGGTGGCTCGCCTGCAATGCAGGGGGCGGAGTTAGGCCCCTGCTGGCATGAGGCAGCTTTTGAGGTCCTCCCCCTGTGTGATTCTCTACCTGTGAGAACAACGAAAACTTCACTCAATCCAACCAAAATGCAGAGCCAAAATATGAAATGTTAGAGCAGTTTTAGAAAGGCTCTCTGACAGCAAACTGATAAGTTAGTATGGGGCTGGCTACGTTGGAACGAGGGCCAGAGCTTCTAAATGGATTCAGGCACAGCAGACTCACTCTCATGGCTGCCTCTCGCCTAATAGCTCTGGACATTCAAAACCTTAGGCTGTTGGGGAAGCTGACCTGTTATTTAACAGGAGCCTTGATTGTGCGTCTTGAACTATCCTAGTTTGAACTGCATTAAAGTCTTTTTGAGGTCTTGCTACAGGCTGCTTTAGCTGGCAGAGAGATAGCTGTAAGCAGTATTTTAGTGCATAAATAGAATGGCTTTAAGTCTGTTTGTTGCTCATAAATAAAGGTTTCATGCCCATCCAATTTCTTGCTCCTAAATTGTCAGTTTTCCTCCCTATTCTTATGCGTTTCCAGCTCCTCCATGCTTAAATTGTAATAAAGTAAGGGGCATATTTACAAGCCCCCAGCGCCACCAGAGCGTCACTTTTTTTGACCCTTCAGTGGCGCTCTATGCAAGCCCATATTTACGAAGTAGGGCTAAGCCACTTTGCGCGGCTCATCATAGCCTTGTATATATGTCCCTCTGCAACACAGTTTTCTGTGGCAAAGAGGAGTCCAATGGGTGTTGCTGTGGGTATTCCCATTAGTGGCCCGTGGTGGGTATTCTGCCAGACGATGAGGTGCAGCGGGGGAGGGGCAGGGTGGAGGGTAGTAAACTACAGATTACGGCTGATTAGAGGTAAGTAAACATGTACATAAATAAAACGAATTTCGCTGCACGGGCCGTATCGCCAAATGCGATGCAGCGCGCACAACGAAATTTGTTTTATTTATTTATATGTTTACTTACCTCTAATCGGCCGTAATCCGTAGTTTACTAACTCCCACCCTGCTCCTCCTCTGTCCTACATCAGCGCCCGGCAGCACTCCCACCACGGGCCACTACGGAGTGTTCCCAGCAACACCTATAGCTTTTTAACACTGCTTCAGATTTACAAGGATCTAGAAATCTGAGTTAGTACCAAAAAGTAACACCATTCAAAAGGAGGCGTTAATGTGGCACAATGAGGAGAAAAACTTTTATTTTGTCCTCGTTTTTTGCTCTTTCTATGTGTACTTCATTCTGCAGCATACATAGGAGAAAACACCATTAATGATTGTTTTTGCACACAAAGGTGTCCCTTCCTGCACAGTCACACCTGCAACGCAGGCACCCTTGCACCATGGTGCTTGCTTTGGTGCTAGGCAGCATTTTTAGCACCGGTGCCAGGGGGAGCACAGGGACGTGCTGTATTCTTGTTAATAAGGTGCATCCCTGAGTTTAGAAAATGACGCAGCTTGGAACAGCAGAATTGGTTCTGGCACTGCGCTGCACCATTTTCATGTAAATATGTCCCATAGAAGGAGCAAAACACAATTAATGATTGTTTTTGTGGAGGAATGTGTCCTTCCTGCACAAACACAATCATCTTTTCAACACAGGCACCAGTGCACCATGGTGCACCAGCGAAGTAGTGAGCACAGGCATGTTCAGCTCTTGGACTGGGTGTGACGAAAACCCTGAAAACTGAAATAATATGCAAGTTCTCATAAAATGGGGGAACCAATAAGATTCTGGGCCTGTGCCTCAGAATCTCATGATGTGAGAGCAAGACATGCAATCTGCTCAGAGATACGGTTCAAAAGCAGTCATTCAGCAAGCAATCCCACTTTTTGTTACGCACAGACCATTTACATAAATACCACACAGGCGAAGGGTGATCTGATAGTCCAATCAGATACTGAGTCATCTCAGCCACACACAGACTCAACCACCATTCAGTGAGTGTGGAAGGTTCACTCACACTTTCAACCGTTCTGCACGCCTTCTGAGTCCACACCCTCAGATGTATCCCCAGGAGCTCCGAACGGTCGCTATGCACTGCTCATGTGCTCCAGACATGATACCTGGATTTTACACGTACTTTCCTTTGAAAATCTAGCAAAAAATGTTTTTTACAGGTGCAAAATGAAAATACAGGAACTGTCATTCTTTCATTCCTCATATACTGGATTAAGCACCGCATGCCCCTTCTTGGATGGTGTGATTAATTCATGGAAGGGCATCTCTGATTAGTCTTATTTAAAGTTTATTTAAAGATGGTAGGCTAACTGATGTCCAGAGCTATGCTTCCACCACCTGGATTGACTTCTGCCCAACAGTTTTTTCAGCAAAATCTGGCTTCAATGAGCAGACTGACATGGATGGATCTTCACTTGTGCTTCTTAGTACAAGACAAGAACAGCAACTGAAGCTCTTTGGGGTTGATTCCTTTCCAGGCTGGAAAAACAATATAAGGGATTTTGAACTTAATTCTCTGCATCACCGGCTCCGGCTGCCAATATAGTACTCTAAGGGACATATTATCAAGACAGGCGATAAAATTATCGCCGCTTTAGTGGCAGAAAACTGCCGCTAAAGCGGCGATAATGGGCTTGATAATTTTCTCTATGGAATTGCAATTGAAGCCCATGTTAGATGTGAAGGACATCTAACATGGGCTTCAATTGGAATACATGATCATTGCCTGCAACATGAGATAAAATTTTATGTTTTTGGTTGCCAATGTTGAACGATGCCCAAAAGAAAAGCATGAATCTAAACATACTTCGGGGCAGATTTATGAGGCCGTTGCGCCTCTTTGCGCCGCAGTTGCGTCACTTTATTTGACGCAACTGCGGCACAAACAATGCGCCCTATTTACAACGTGGCGCATCTAGGAGATGCGTCACGTTGTAAAGCACTGCGCCATAAGGAGGCGTTCCTGCGCAGGGGGGGGGGCGTTCCTGCGCAGGAACGCCTCCTGAAAGTGGCTGAGTGAAATCTATGAGATTTCACTCAGTCACTTTCAGGGCAATGCTGCGTCAAAACCCTGCGCCTGCTTGAAGCAGGCGTAGGTCTTGACGCAGCATTGTGCAGATGGTGTACCCCCGAGCCTTGCTGGAGCTGCGTCGCGCTTGCGACGCAAGTCCAGCAATGCGCCACATTTCCGGCACAGATGCGTCACGCATCTGTGCCGTTTTTGCACCATGGTGCGCCGCATTATAAATGCGGCGCACCATCGGTGGCGGAGCTGTGGCGCACTGTGGCGCACGTTAACTGGCGCATCCCTGGGGATGCGCCAGTTAACATAAATCTGCCCCTTCATATTTTTTTACTGCGTTAGCAAGTGCTGGTATAGTAGCTCGTTCCACTGACCAATTGCACTTCCTTTCCATATCTGGGTCAAACTTCTGCCGAAGGAAAGGCGTGATAAAAACCTTGTGAGGCTTTGAGACTCGTCCATTGCTGGGCAGCTTGCACTTGCAGATTCCTCAACTGCCTCACATACTCAAGGGGCACAACGTTATCTTCCAGTTGCACCACCACTGGTGCACACACTTTTAGAACTACATAAGTTTCAGGCAGCTATCTTCCAAGCTCTTGAAAGCAGCCTCAAGTTTTAGCACTGTAGCAAGAGCTCTTTTCTCGAACTCCTTTTTTACCTCCATGTGATCCATTTTGGCCTCAAATATGGTCACAAAACATGGGACTCCAGAAGTGTGTGCACCAGTGGTGTCACAGTTGGGAGACAAAGCTGAGCCCCTGGAGAATACGGGGCACTTGTGCAAGTAGTGCAATATTGGCTGGAAATGTAAGAGCCTCAAAGACTCACAGGCTTCATCAGGACTTTCATTGGAAAGAAAGTTAACCCGGACTTGAGAGGGTAGTCCATCAATGTTGAAGGAGCAATTGAGGTTGTTCACGAGAAAGCGGAAATCTGGGAAAGGCGGATGGGCCACTGTGGTGAGGGCCCTCAAACAAGAGTCTCTGAGAGTGGCCATTTTGTGAAAAGGCCGGATGGAGGCGGCATATCCAATGCTTAAACTTTCTGCTAGAGACACACACTTGAGGTGAGCAGATTTAGAGCGTTGGTGGTGTTGTAGCTGCATTCTATATTAAAGGAGCCGCTCCCCACCCAAAATAGTGGGAACTACCTAGCATTCTCTATTTGTGTTTTTCATAATTTATGTGGCACTCTAAGACTCTATGGGCATTCCATGTACTTATACTGGCTGCAATATTGTTGTGCACCTGTGCTGTTTTGTTCTGGCTGCTCCCTTGTGTTTGGATGAAGCTATGCTTCTCTCAAGAGCTCTATTAGGATAAAACACATTGGTCAGAAGGTGCTTTTACTTAATCTGTTGATGGGGAGCCAGTGCAGGTTTCTCAGGTGGGGTGTAAAGTGGCTGCGGCGAGGGATGTCGAGGATCAGGCGTGCAGAGGCGTTCAGGATGTGTTGAAGCCATCTCAGGAGTTTGACCGAGGCCCCTGCGTAGAGGGCGTTTCCATAGTCCAACCTGCTGCTGATGAGGGCCTGTGTGACCATTCTTCTTGTTTTGGTGGGGTTCCACTTGTAGATCCTGCTAAGCATGGGCGAATTTTGCGAATCTGGCGTTCGCGAATTTTGCTAATTAGCGAACTCGCAATCCGCAAAATCTGCGAATTCTCGCGAATTTGCAGATTTTTTTTTTGTGTTCGCAAGGATTTCTGCCAGTTCGCAAGGATTTCTGACAGTTCGCGAGGGTTTTGTACCAGTTCGCAATTGCAAACTTACATGTCGGCTCGCAACGGTCACGATTATGTTGTTTCTATGTCTGGTTCATCATCACAGGTTCCCAGCACCCTCTGTTTCACCCCTGCCACCCTCTGTTTCACCCATGCCACCCTCTGGTACATCAATGCCACCCTCTGGTTCATCATCTAAGAACATAAAAAATAAATATCCCGTTATCTCTCTTTTTATACTCCTAAAAAATCAGAAACCTAGAAAACTCCAGGAAGAATATTATCCAGCATCCATCTATATAAAGGGTTCCGGCTGGCGGGCATTAACTATTTTATTACCAAATCAATCAGGTAAAAACCGCGTAAAACGCATGCTTACCACAAATAATTTGAATTGATAATCCTCATAAATTAATAGCTTGTATGATATTGCTCCATTCTTCCTTTTTCAGTTTTATCAAACTTGAGATTGAAAGAACCATAACAAGAAAAAGTGAATTTATTTTGAACAGCTTCTTAGAAAAAATTTTCTATTAGTAAGTATCCTACAACCAACACTATAAAATATCCTTTCTAATAAACCAAATTCTATTAAGGGACAACGAAACTGAAGAATAGATCCATAAAATATCAACAAATTATGCAAATAAATGCTATAGTTAACGATGCATTACTCTCTATATGCATATCTACACAGTAAATCCGTTGATCGTCACTAAGGTTACTTTACCATACAGAGTTTTTTGATCGCTTATAAAAATCTAATAAAGCGACTCTATACATATCTACGCAATAAATCCGTTGATCATCTCTAAGGTTGCTTTACCATACAGAGTTTTTGATCGCTTATAAAAATCTAATAAAGCGACTTTTTAAATTGCTTTGTAAATTTCTAGAAAGAATTATTACCATAAAATGTCTACATATATGCCCATCAATGGTAACTCCCCCATATTTTGCTACCTCCCCTTTTATTACTTGAATCCTTTTTTCCCCCCTCTGATAGATAGACGGAATTCCGCAAGGAAATGACAACAAAAATGTAAATTAGAGTGTTTTTATCAATCTACAGCTGCTAAAACTTAGATTTTTTCAATGTTAGAACTTGTTTTTAAATTGTACAAATATGTGACTTTGAAACAATATAATTTTATGTTCTATATGCATCTTCACTTTATAGATATTGTGTGGCTGCTCCAGGAAGAAGGCGCTGGCCGCCGAAACGCGCGTAGAGACTGAATTTTTGTGCCACCTATCTTTTTTACTGTTTGTCAATTTGCATATAATAATGTTTATGTTAAATATATACTGTGAATTTTTAACCGTGATTTGATGTCATATAAATGAACTTTTTTAACTGTGTTAATTGATCAATAAAATTAGGTTTTTAGTCAGCTGTAGTCTATTCTCAATAAATATTTTACCATTAAGTTATTCTAATCTTTAAGTTGCCTAGGTTGTTACTTTTCAATTGTACTAATTTCCCTGACCTAGGAATTACTAAATTCATTAATTCAGGGGGTCCTTGCTAAATACACATATACTTTCCCACAGCTTGTCTGTGCAGGGCTGTTCCTTAGATAGTGATTGCTACATCAATCTCTCCCTCTTGTCATTTCCCGGCAAAATTTCTGTCATCAACAACTATCTATATATCCCATATTATAACCCAGTACTAAAATGGCACTCCAAAAAACCTTTGGCTTCACAGACGAAGAATTTGAAACACTTGTAGGAACATCATCTACTTTTGGCGCCTCTACCTCGAATTCGAACCTACATAACGATGACACAAATAAATTATTAGAATTAAAAAAGAAATTAAAAAGAATTGAAGCGCATGGGGAATTCATGCTGGCCTACCTAAGGCTGGGCATTATCCCCATGGGTCTCCGAGTGAGAAACATCCCTGGCCTCTTTGTTCACTACAAAGCCTTTCTGGACAAATGGAGCAGAATTGCCAGTAGATGTTCAAGGGACCTCATGATGCTCATCGTCGAGACCGCTAAGGAATTAGCCGCAGAAGTAAGGTCTGAAGTAGAAGAATTAGAAAATAAGATTAAAAAAATAGGTAACATAGAAGAAGCCATAAAGAAAATTGAGGAATGCAATAAAGATATAGAATCATTTACCAGCTATCTAGAAAAAAGAAAAAATGATAAGTTATTGAAAGATAAAAGATATGCCACCATTGAAAATACGTATCCCTACCTAAGACCAGACTTCTATCAACAGAATCACTATACTACTGAAACTAGAGAACATCAACAACAGAACCAACGTGTAAACACCTTTTCAGAAACCTCTGATTCTGAAAATGAAAGTAACAAGGGTTACTATGATTCTGATTTACTTTATAACCAAACACCCAATAGAGGAAATCGCAGACAGCCTTTTTTAGGGAATCGTGGGGGAGGACGAGGACGCCCCAGAGTCCACTTCCAGGGTCAACAGAGAGGGAACTACCAACCGCAACACCATCACCAACAGGAAGAACCACAATTTTTGCGGGAAACCAGAAGCAGACAATATTGGAAGCAGGGCATATAATTCCAGTTTTCAATCTAACTAAACTAGAGTTAGATAAATACAGTACGAATCTGTTATCTAAAGGATTATCCTATGTCCCACACTCTACAGTCAATTTGTTTGAGCTACACTGTGACATTATTTCATTTTTCCGTAAAATTCGTCTAAAAATTTTTTTTGCATCAAATACTACCATAGATGAGGAACTTCCCTCTATGAAACCCCTTTGTCTTCCATCAACTTTTTGCCCAGGTCTCGAACAATTAGGGCCCGAAGTAGCAACCTTCGAACTAGTAGTCCTCAAAAAATTAGATCAAGCACTAAGATTCATCCCCAAACCCATTTACAACTTAGAAAAGGAAGAACATCAGGCCCTAATATCCCTTTCTAATAACAAAGACCTCACCTTTAAAGGGTGCGACAAAGGTGGAGGTATAGTGATCGTTGATACATCAGAATATGAAGTCAATATGCTCAAAATGTTAAATGACCCGACATTCTATGTTCCTTTGAGATCTCATCCTATGATAAATGTATCTAAGAGAATTATGTCCCTAACAAAATCTGCCCAAGAAGATGGCCTCATTAATGCCAAAGAATTTGATTTTTTAAATCATCACCAAGGAAAAATTGCCTGTATTTATGGTCTACCCAAGATCCATAAACATGCCAGTAACTCCCCTTACAGACCTATAGTCTCTACAATAGGAACAGCAACCGAACCACTTTCTAAATATGTAGACAATTATTTGCGTCCATTTGTCCCTAAAATAGAATCCTACATTCGTGACACAGGACACATGATACAAAAGATCGAAGGAATTCCCTTCAACTCTAACAATGAACTACTAGTCACAATGGACGTCGAGTCTTTATACAGTAATATTCCTCTGACCGACGCAAATGAAAACCACCAGTTCGTTCATTGACCTACACCAGATTCCATGCCCCAAAGAATTCCTACTTGCCTGTCTGGAAATTGTACTGACAGAAAATGTTTTTGAATTTGGCACCCACATATATCGCCAAATCAAAGGTGTCAGCATGGGGGCTTCAGTAGCCCCTTCTGTAGCCAACATCTTCATGGCAGCATTTGAGAAAGAATTTATCCACAATGAAATTGCCCCTTTTTATGAGTCTATCTCCCATTGGTCCAGATACATTGATGACATCTTTTTTGTCTAGACCGATGGGAGAGAAACTCTCCACGAATTCCTCCAATGGATAAATGGAGCAAATCCCAACTTACACTTTACCTCTCATGTTAGTAATGAGAAAGTAGAATTTTTGGATATTGAGATTATAAATAATGCAGGAAATCTAGAAGTGGATCTCCATATAAAACCTACTGCAAGGAACACCTTACTTCACTACCGGAGTTTCCATCCGCGAACCCAAAAAAAATAGCATCCCCTTCTCACAGTTCCTTCGTGTCAGACGTAATTGCACAAACTTAAATGATTTTGATAAACAAGCTGCAATAATGAGAACTAAATTCATTGATAGAGGCTACCCCCACCGTTTAGTAAGAGATTCTTACAAACAAGCCCGATATTATGACCGAGACTGCCTTTTAAAAACAAAAACCACCAAGCCTAATGATCAAATAGTCTGCATAACAAGGCACTCAACTATAAATGAAAAGGTAAAACAAGTCATAAATTCCAATTGGCATATATTAAATAGCAACTGCACAAATGACCAAAAACTGATGAAGCCTCTTTTTGCACATAAAAGAAATAAGAATATAAAATAATTTATTGTTCATTCTCGCTTTCAAAAGAGCACCAAAAAAGAAGTCCTAAGTCAACGATCAATCTTGACTAACAACCCCTTAAAAGGAACCTTCCCCTGTTCATCATGTAATTCATGTGGTAACATTCTGTCAGGCGAAGAATTTGAACATAATGGCCACAAAACTAAAGCGAGGGAAATGTGGAACTGCAAAACAAATAACGTGATTTACTTTATACAATGCCCGTGCCCTCAAGGATACATAGGTGAAACCTCAAGAATGATTCAGACACGCCTAAATGAACACCGCTCAGCTATAAGAACTAAAAAAACTGCATGCCCAATGGTAAAGCACTTTCTAGATAAAGGACACAGTGTTGACGATTTTAAATGGAGAATCTTAGAGAAAATGCATGTTCCTGATTCTAAAGGAGGCATGGCTACTCGAAAGAAAAGAGAAGTCTTCTGGATTTTCGTTTTTAACACCTTCCGCCAAGGCCTAAATAGCGAAATCCCGTGGGAACACGCAATTTGCTAAGAACCCCCACTATTACCAATATACACATATGCCCACATTAGAAATATACAGTGTATTATAGACTTAGATACTCGAAATACATATGATGTCCCCAACTAAGAACAACATAGATAAAAGAATACACTAAAATGATTCGGAAACCCCACAAACAAAATTAAATAAGTTTTTTATCAACTAAAATTAATAACACCCAATTTTCATATATCCAAGATCTTGTTATTAATTTCTCGCCACTACTTGACTGTTTTAGGGTTCCCTCTATAACCTTACACACTAATAAACTACAATATAGAAATAAAAGACTAAAACCTAAAAGGAAATATTTCCACTTAGTTTTCTGTTTTATTTACATCCTTCATAAAATAAGTACCAACAATCGTTTCTTTCCGCTGGTTTGTTTTGAAACCACAGATGGAAAGTCTTTCCTCTTTCGTTAATTCAATTTCCAAGAACACTAGAACCTTAACTGTGGGGTCTACGCTAAACTACATGAGTCTTAGACCTCCAATCGCTGAAGCCGATGCTAAACTCCGCATACGCTAAAACCTCCTATTTTTCAGAGCCTAGCATATGTACATCAAATCATGGAAGCGCTCACTAAACTTCGCACACGTCACACCGCCAATCATAGGCGCTCAAAGTCGGAACTCCGTCTTAGACTTCCCAGTGTTCTAGCCGATACCAAACTCCGCATACACCAAAACCACCAATCTTCAGAGCCTACCATATGCACATCCAATCAGGGAAGTTCTCACAAAACTCCGCATACGTCACACCACCAATCGTTGGCGTTTAAGTCGGAACTCCGTTACTCCGTACATAAAATGACATAATGAAAATAAACAACAGGTGCCAGTGATTTATAGCAATTAACGTTAGTATATATACAAGCGCAGCGAAAAAGGTAATTGTTCATCACTTTTCCCGCGCTTGCCGCCTTGTGAGACGTACCGACCCGCCGCCGGACATAGGGAGCCCTGCCGACCATCCTCAGGTGAGACTCCAGACCAGATCCAACAACTAGATTACCTATAATAAGAAATAATAAGATATAATATTTCCCGTTTAGTTATATTCTCCCTTTATTTCTAAATTTACAGGCAGGGAGATCTTTTAACCTTATTTCTACACATACAAGGATCAAGAACCTTCTTACATCTTTGAGACCTGAAAAGAACAACAGGTACATGCATCAAACTCGGCATTTGCGATTCCTTAATTGCGATTTTTAAGGAATCGCAATTAAGGAATTGCAAATGCCTATGCATCAAGAAATCGCTAAATAAATTGCGATTTCTTAGAATTCCTTAATTGCGATTAGCATTTTGCGAATCGCAATTAAGGAATCCCTTCCCATTCATTCCTATGGGCCTAGAGGCCCATAGGAATGAATGGGAAGACAATCTCAATTTGCGATTCGCAATTAGCTAATCGCAAATTGAGATTGCGATTTCAAGGGTGCAGGGGTGTCCAAAGGACACCCTGTTGCACCCCTGAAATCAAACAATGCACATATGTTGTGTACACACATGCCCTAAGGGCATGTGTGTGCACAACATGAAAGTTAAAAAAATGCAAAAATTGCATTTTTCTAACATTTCGCAAAATTACCATGAGGTCCAACCTCATGGTAATTTTTTCTCTCTAATTGCGAATTCACAATTTTTTTTAGTTTCATGCATTGCTTTTGAGGAATCGCAAATTTGCGATTCCTTAAAAGCAATCGCACTTGAAAAAATCGCTAAAATAGCGATTTATTCACTTTTAAGTTGATGCATCCCAAATAGTGATTTGGGAATCGCAAACGGCCGAATTTTGCGATTCGCACCGTTTGCGATTCCCAAATCGCTTGATGCATGTGCCTGCAAGTATCTAACTCTTTAGGTAAGACGGCTAACAAAAGAGCGAGAGACTCAATCATCATAAGCTAAAGAATACACAACTTACCCCTAATTTTGCACATATATTTTCTCTAGGCTAACAAAGTTGCTGTCGAAACTAATACTCCACAAATAGATCAGCTTTCAATATGGAAACTTGATTTCAAGACCTTATGAAAAGATCGATATATATTTCATTAGGTAAGATAACCACCAATTGCTGATACGCTCTGAACAACTTTAACTGACGAACTATTCATAGTCCCTTCTAAGAACATGAAAAATAAATATCCCGTTATCTCTCTTTTTATACTCCTAAAAAATCAGAAACCTAGAAAACTCCAGGAAGAATATTATCCAGCATCCATCTATATAAAGGGTTCCGGCTGGCGGGCATTAACTATTTTATTACCAAATCAATCAGGTAAAAACCGCGTAAAACGCATGCTTACCACAAAATATTTGAATTGATAATCCTCAAAAATGAATAGCTTGTATGATATTGCTCCATTCTTCCTTTTTCAGTTTTATCAAACTTGAGATTGAAAGAACCATAACAAGAAAAAGAGAATTTATTTTGAACAGCTTCTTAGAAAAAAAATTCTATTAGTAAGTATCCTACAACCAACACTATAAAATATCCTTTCTAATAAACCAAATTCTATTAAGGGACAACGAAACTGAAGAATAGATCCATAAAATATCAACAATTTATGCAAATAAATGCTATAGTTAACGATGCATTACTCTCTATATGCATATCTACACAGTAAATCCGTTGATCGTCACTAAGGTTACTTTACCATACAGAGTTTTTTGATCGCTTATAAAAATCTAATAAAGCGACTCTATACATATCTACGCAATAAATCCGTTGATCATCTCTAAGGTTGCTTTACCATACAGAGTTTTTGATCGCTTATAAAAATCTAATAAAGCGACTTTTTAAATTGCTTTGTAAATTTCTAGAAAGAATTATTACCATAAAATTTCTACATATATGCCCATCAATGGTAACTCCCCCATATTTTGCTACCTCCCCTTTTATTACTTGAATCCTTTTTCCCCCCTCTGATAGATAGACGGAATTCCGCAAGGAAATGACAACAAAAATGTCAATTAGAGTGTTTTTATCAATCTACAGCTGCTAAAACTTAGATTTTTTCAATGTTAGAACTTGTTTTTAAATTGTACAAATATGTGACTTTGAAACGATATAATTTTATGTTCTATATGCATCTTCACTTTATAGATATTGTGTGGCTGCTCCAGGAAGAAGGCGCTGGCCGCTGAAACGCGCGTAGAGACTGAATTTTTGTGCCACCTATCTTTTTTACTGTTTGTCAATTTGCATATAATAATGTTTATGTTAAATATATACTGTGAATTTTTAACCGTGATTTGATGTCATATAAATGAACTTTTTTAACTGTGTTAATTGATCAATAAAATTACGTTTTTTAGTCAGCTGTAGTCTATTCTCAATAAATATTTTACCATTAAGTTATTCTAATCTTTAAGTTGCCTAGGTTGTTACTTTTCAATTGTACTAATTTCCCTGACCTAGGAATTACTAAATTCATTAATTCAGGGGGTCCTTTCTAAATACACATATACCCTCTGGTTCATCATCACTGTAGATTATGGGGGGAAAAAGCAAGCACACCTGCCTGCTTCAACTGACATGAATTAATTTGGGGTTGATTTATTAATGTGTCACTGTTTTAAAATTCCAGTCTGGCACCTGCTTCCTTATCTGTAATTTGCTTTCTGTTGCAGTGCAATTTTTTTTTCCAGGACCTTTGTGGCCTACTTGTAGCTATTCTATGAGCCTGCTGTGAGGGTCAGAGCAGGGTCATACAATTGTTGCAACTAGCAACTGAACTCTGGAGGGGCCCTTGTCAGGAAGCACTACAGGGAACGGTTACTAATGATGAGTTTGAACTTTTGAACCTGCTTTCACTTTTGCAAAACTCGTTTTTCTGCAGAACAGCATTACAGCAACTGTAATGCCCCACCAAGCTTATATGAGAAAGTTGATTTCTAATCCAAAAGTTATCCAAAGAAAATCAAAAGGCCTCAAATCCAAAAAAGTGCAGGCAAATGTCAACCTGAGGAGTTATTCTGATAAAAATCATCATTTTCAGAAGGTCTATGCTGCTTGCTAGTAGATTTCTTGTGCAGAATAGCAATTTTTGTAATTTCGCGAGTGCGAGATTGTTGCTGCCCGCCGCACCTACATGTTCGCAATTGCGAACTTACACCGCACGCCGCAAAATTGTATCACCAAGAAAAAAAAATCCGCTGCGTGCGAATTTGCGGATTTTCGGTAAATTCGCGAGCATTCGCGGATTGCGAATTTACCGAAAATCCACAAAATCCGCGAGCGTAACGGATTTTCCGCCCATGCTTAGATCCTGCAAAGCATGTGGAGGGTGTTGAAGCAGGAGGAAGAGACGGCGCTGACCCGCTTAGTCATGGAGAGGGTGGAGTCGAGGATGACCCCTAGTTTGCGTGCGTGGTCGGTGGGTGTTGAACCTGTTCCCAGCGCGGTCGGCCACCAGGAGTCATCCCAGGCCGAAGGGGTGGATCCGAGGATGAGGACCTCTTGTCCAAGTTCAGCTTAAGTTAGCTGTTCCTCATCCATTCGGCGACGGCCTTCATTCCTTTGTGGAGGTTGGTTTTGGCGGTGTGGGGTCCTTGGTGAGGGAGAAGATCAGCTGGGTGTCATCGGAGTAGGAGATGATGTTGAGGTCGTGCAGTCGGGCAATGTGGGCGAGCTGTGCCATGTAGATGTTAAACAGTGTTGGGCTGAGGGATGAGCCCTGGGGTACGCCCCAGATGATCTTGGTGGCTTCGGAGCGGAAGAGGGAAGGCGGGTGCTCTGTGTTCTGCCGGAGAGGAAGGGGGTGGTTCAGTCCAGGGCCTTCTCTTGGATCCCGGCATCGTGGAGGCATGTTAGTAGTGTGTGGTGGCAGACCATGTCGAAGGCGGCTGACAGGTCCAGGAGGATGAGGGCAGCTGTTTTTCTGTTGTCTATCAGGGTCCTGATGTCATTGGTGGCAGCCATGAGGGCAGTTTTGGTGCTGTGGCTGCTGCAGAACCCGGAATGGGAAGGGTCCAGGATGCTGTTCTCCTCGAGGTAGCAGGTCAGTTGTTTGTTGACGGTCTTCTCAATGACCTTCACCGGGAACAGGAGCAGGGAGATGGGCCGAAAGTTCTTGAGGTCCTTTGGGTCCGCCTTGGGTTTCTTGAGTAAGGCGTTGATCTCGGCGTGCTTCAAGCTCTCCAGGAAGGTTGCTGTCTCAAAGGAGATGTTGATGATTTTCAGGAGATGGGGTGCGATGGCTGTGCTGGCTTTGTTGAAAATCTAGTGTGGGCATGGGTCTGATGGAGATCCGGAGTGGATGGTGTTCATGATCTTGGTGGCGTCGTCGTCATTGATGTTGGTCCAGGAGAGCAGGCGGTTGGTGTGGATGGTGGTCATGGGGCGGAGGTCTCAGTGGTTGTCGGGCGGTCGTGGCGTTGAAGCTGTAGTGGATGTCTGCGATCTTGCAGTGGAAGTAGGTGGCCAGCGAGTCGCACAGGTCTTGCAAAGGTGGGATGTCGTTGGAGCTGGGATTGGAGAGTTCCTTCACTATGTTGAAGTGCTCTTTGCTGTTGTGTGTGTTGTTGTCTAGGTGGTCTTTGAAGGAGGCCCTTTTGGCGGATCTGATGAAGTGATGGTGTCTGTGGGTGGTGTTCTTGTGGGCTGCGTAGCTGTCTGGTGTTCGTTCACGGAGCCAGTTCTCCAGTTTTTGGCAGGTGTGCTTGAATACCTGGAGGTCTTCAGTGAACCAGCTGGTTTTCTTACTGGTCTGACTGTTGGAGGGTTTATTGAACGGGGCGAGGGTGTTGGCGCAGTCGTCGATCCACTGTCAGAGGTTGCGGGCAGCAGTGTCGGGGTCAGTGGGGTCGGTGGGTGGGCTCTGGGAGAGGGTGGTGGTTAGCTAGTTTTCGGTGACTTTGCGCCAGCAGCGGCGAGGCATCTGTTGGGTGCGGTGGTGTGTGGTGGGCTTCTTGAAGGTGAAATGGATGCAGCGATGGTCAGTCAAGTGGAGTTCGGTGGAGAGGTTGAAGGAGACGTGGGGGCTTGTGGACAAGATAGGGTCAAGTGTGTGGCCGGCAGATTGGGTGGGTGTTGTGATGAGTTATCTGAGACCGAGGATGGCTAGGTTGTTGATCAGGGTGGTGGAGTTGGTGTTGTTGTTCTCGAGTTGAAAGTTCAGGTCCCCGAGGAGCATGTAGTCCATGGAGGCGAGGACGTATGTGCTGACGAAGTCGGCGATGGTGTCGCTGAACTATGATCAGTGTCCGGGGGGTCTGTAGACGAGGGTTCCTGTGAGAGTGGTGTTGGGGTAGGTGTGGATCTGGAAGTGTAAGTGTTCGGCGGTGCTGAGGGTGTCGTCGGTGTTGGTCGAGACTCTGAGAGTGTTCCTGTGGACGGTGGCGATTCCTCCTCCTACTCCGTTGGTGCGGTCCCTGCGGGTGATCTTGTAGCATTCCGGAACGGCTATGGCAATGTCGGGTGTTGAGAAGGGGTCACCCATTCAAGTCTTTGTTTCTGGTGACCTCTCTGAAACACTGATGCAGGTTTTCACTTGGAGGCTTCAAATCCGTTCACCAGTACTCTGTTCTTTGCCATCTCAAAGGGGTTGCAACAATATACCAATGCTTACCACTCAGTGTTTACAAAGGCTTCTTGTGTCTTCCCTTAGAGCAGGGCACATCCCAAACATATGTAAATGTCATTTGCGCCTTTCCAAATCTCTATATGGGAAACATTGATATTATAGAAAAGATGTTCACTTTGGACCTTGTCCTACTGCTCTAATTAAGGAAAGAAAATACAGATCCCAAACCTGGATAGGAAGATGTAGGTTCTGAGGGGCACATCTCGAAAAAAAACAGAAGCAGAGATCAGAGGAGCTGATTAGGTCCTTTGCAGGCGAGTACCTTTGACCAAAGTATGACTACATGATCTTACCGGTACAAAAGGGGGTGGTGATGGACGGAGCATCGGAACTAATCAAACACTCACATCCATTTAACAGATCTGGGTTTAATCCATCACCGTTCTTTAGCCCACTCTGCCACCCCAGTTCAGACATGGCCATAAGCAAATCAGTCTGACCCTGTGCCTCATGGGAACAGTCCAGCCCGAACTGCCAAGCCATGCCTTCCCTGGACCAGAAACAAGCTTCTTAGGACCGGTTTCTGGCATTCCAGCCGCCTTCAGCCAGGCTTGCTTGAATCCAGTGGCAAAGTGAGCAAGGGACTCACGTCTGAGCATACCCTGCCAACTTATGGCGAACAAAGCGGTACAAAAGGGGGTGGTGATGGACGGAGCATCTGAACCAATCAAACACTCACACCCAGTCAACAGATCTGGGTTTAATCCATCACCGTTCTTTAGCCCACTCTGCCACCCCAGTTCAGACATGGCCATATGCAAATCAGTCTGACCCGGTGCCTCATGGGAACAGTCCAGCCCGAACTGCCAAGCCATGCCTTCCCTGGACTGGAAACAAGCTTCCTAGGACCAGTTTCTGGCATTCCAGCCGTCTTCAGCCAGGCCTGCTTGAATCCAGTGGCAAAGTGAGCAAGGGACTCACGTCTGAGCATACCCTGCCAACTTATGGCGAACAAAGCGGTACACCCCGAGTGTGATGGGTATGCTCAGACGTGAGTCCCATGCTCTCCACACCACTGCAGTCAAGCTATCCTGGCTGAATTCGTCTGATAGCCAGAAACTGGTCCTAGGATGCTTGATTCCAGTCCAGGAAAGACATGGCTTGGCAGTTCGGGCTGGACTGTTCCCATGAGGCACAGGGTCAAGCCTGATTTGCATATGGCCATGTCCGAACTGGGGTGGTGTGGAGTGCAAAAGAACAATGGATTTAGGCCCAGATATCTGTACGGGGGTGAATGTATGACATTGTTCTGCATTCTGTTCATCAACTGTTGTTTTGCATTTTGTCACCCTGAGTGGGATGGGTATGCTCAGACGTGAGTCCCATGCTCTCCACACCACTGGAGTCAAGCTATCCTGGCTGAAGACGGCTGATAGCCAGAAACCGGTCCTAGGATGCTTGATTCCGGTCCGTTGGTGCGGTCTCTGAGGGAGATCTTATATCCGCAGGGGATGGCCACTGCGATGTCTGGGGCGGAGGCTTCGTTCATCCAGGTCTCGGTCAAGAAGGCCACGTCTGGAAATGTGGTTGTGAGTAGGTCCCAGAGTTCGACGGCGTGCTTGTGTGCGGAGCGGGTGTTGAGCAGGATGCAACGCAGTCGGTTGGGTTCTGTTGCTGTGGGTGCATCGGCGTCGTTGATGCAGGAGAAGCTGCGGTTCCGGCAGGAGAAGGGGCCGTGAGTGCGCTTGGGGGTGGCTTTGTAGCAGCTGAAGGTTCATCCGTGGTTTAGAGCGATGAGGTTGTTGACGTCGTAGCGGTAGTCCTGGGTGGTGTGGAGGCCAGGGGTTCTGGCTCTGGGCACAGTCCAGGCGCGGACGGGTGCAGACGGGCATGCCTTAGGCGCGCCTTTGGTGCGCCAGCGGCGCGGCCGCCATTTAAGGGGAGATGGGGAGGGGGGGATTAAGATGGGAGGCGGGAGGGTAGGACGGGCAGCGAATGGGCAAGGGGGGCGGGCCACAGGGGAGGCAGCGGCGGGAAAAACACGACGGGCAGGGGGCACGGGCACCACGCGGGGGGTCACAAGAGCGAAGAAGACAAAATGGCAAAAATGGGCAGGGGGCACAGGCACATAGCACACAGAATTGGGTGTACAGAAAATCAAGAAGGGGTCAGGGGGCACAGGCACACAGCAGCGGGGTACCTGTCATGCAGTGGCAGTGGCGCGAGTCAGTAGCCAGGGTGCAGGGGCCACCAGGAGCACAGGAGGCAGTATCAGGAGGGAGACACTGGCGCAGGTGGCGCTGCAGCGGAGGGGGAGCGATCTACCTGGAAGGTCAAGGGTCGCTCTCCTCACTGCACAGTGGCCGCCATTTAAGGGGCGGTGGGGATGGGGGGTTAAGCTGGGAGGCAGGAGGGTGGGACGGGCAGCGAATGGGCACAGGGCGGGGCCGCACAGGAGGCAGCGGTGGGAAATACACGATGGGCAGGGGACACGGCACCACGCGGGGGTCACAAGAGCAAAGAAGACAAAATGGCGTAAATGGGCAAGGGGCACAGGCACACAGCACACAGCAGCGGGGGTACAGAAAATCAAGAAGGGGTCAGGGGGCACAGGCACACAGCAGCGGGGGTACCTGTCACACAGTGGCAGTGGCGCGAGACAGCAGCCAGGGTGCCGGGGGCACCAGGAGCACAGGAGGCAGTATCAGGAGGGAGACACTGGCGCAGGTGGCGCTGCAGTAGAGGGGGAGCGACCTACCTGGAAGGTCAAGGATTCATAGTTACACTGTTTGATCCTTGGGGATCTTCCTTACTTTAAAAGGGCCGCTGTCCTATCTGCCTCCTTCTAATGCCAGGTTCCAACACCTTTCACATAGGTTTTCATCCGTTGTTTTTGACAACATATAGCAGGTGTATATGCTTGGACTGGTGCTGTTCTGATACACTTTTATTAGACTACGGGGCTGTTTTCATCTCTGATCCATTTATTTTATTATGGCCCATAATATTCTGGAATCCTAATTTTGAGTACATCAACACTATAGTTACATTTCTTATGTCTGTTTATTTCCTCTTGGCCTCCTCTTTGTACTCTGCTTTCTGGCTAGTTTTAATACCCTTCAAAATGTGCTGCACTAGTGTAATTCCAGTTCATCATTGTATTGTGACATTTAAAGTTTTGACGCATGACTAAAGTAGCTGCCACATTTGCTGCTCATGCTAACGTTACTAACCAGGTGTGCCCATCTCTGAGACATGATGAGGCACACTTGAGGCATAGAATTTGCACACTAGCTTGATCAGCAAAATTGCTTATGTTGTTGTTACTTGTGAAGGCCAAGTACTAGCACTCATAATCTCAGCTATGCATCTCCTTATATTCTTGATGAGAACTTAGGGTACACTTCACTATCACTTGTTGCTGACTATAAGTGCTGTGCAGGCTTGTGCTAAATGTGAGAGTTATCTTCAAAAGACCTTGGTGCATTGACTGGGAATCACAATGGCTTAACTGAGGAATAGTGACTAGATCTGTACCGGATCTCCTACAGACCAGGTGCCAAAGGTAATAAGGATATTTCTCCATGGGGAACTAGGGTCCAGGATATCCTGATGCTCTGTTCTCCTGTCTGGTCAGATAACAGTCTTATGTGAGTTGAAGTGTGCTTGCTTTGTATTTAATGAGTAAACACAAGCTTTTCTTATTTACTGTGATCTTGGAAAAAAGTAATGTCTGCCAGAAACGATGGGAAGAAATTATTTGGTAGGAAAATAGGGGAGTCGAGAGGAACCAACGTGAGTGATAATTATCAATATTATAGCAGGAGGCTATGAATGGATGGCACACTGACTCCTTAAGGACCACTAACACAGATCCTATATGTTGAAAGAAGTACACTCCTTTAGCCACCGCAGACATTATGTGATCCTCGAAGGGCTGTTACCTTAGGTAGTTCAATTGAAAGGGGGGCCAGAGTGAGTGCACTTACCTCCCTTCCTCCTAGAATGAGATGGCAAGAAAAGTTGTCAGACCCTTCTTTCCCTTTTATTCTAAAACCTTCCTTTCCCCACTCCTATGAAACAAGATGCAACAATATACGGCATATGACCTAAGGCTTTTACCTTGGTGAGAGTAAGGGTATATGAGGAAAATGGGAACTTGAGTCACAGCAAACAAATACTCCCACCAAAGGGACTCCTAACCACATTGTTACCAGCCAGTATGCGAAAAACGCTCTCTATGGATGATAGTCCAGACACTCTTCTGCCCTTTCGGCATTATCGAGGTCCAGGATAAGAAGGTAGTCAGCATACATATCTCTTCATTCCTCTCTGACCTTCTGAGTATTACTAGACATTTGCCCAAATCCAAAGTCCAGAATCAATTGGTAAACAAGGCCAACTGGCCGCAGCAGACACAAAGACTAATGATACGTTGGAAGCTGCTAGGGGTGTTTTCTTTGATGCTATTACAGAGACTGACCCTACATAGATTGATTGGACCAAAATAAACAATTGTTAGCCCAATAAGGGTGAATATCCTGCTAACTTCCTCGCAATTTAAGGATATTTTTGATCATCATTCTGGTATTGTGGACGTTGATAAACTGGCTTAAGAGATGGCCAGGGCACCATTTCTGCAAGACTTGTTGCCCAAGGTGCAAGAGAAGCTAAGAATGTTCTGTGTGGCAAGGCAAGTAAGAATCTGTTTAAAGTCGTTTCTCTGGCTAATTGTTGTGCAGCTGTAAAAGAAAGAAAGATGTTTCTGAATCGAAAGTGATATCTTCCAATCTTTCCACCAAGGATCAAAGGGAGCAGCAAAGGATGACAGTTAGGTGACAGGGCAGGAAATGGCCATGTTTTAGAAAAGGGAGAGTTTAGTCTATCTTTTAATGTCTCTTGCTTCAGTTGTCCATAATTGGATCCTGGAGCATTGGAGATGATATTCCTCAAACTAATCACAGTGCACCTATAACCTTATGAATATCAGAAATGTCATCCATTTCCTCTTCAAAAAAGGTACCCACCACTTTAGGATGACCCAATATGAGGCAGCTGCTCCATGTACACATTGATTCCTGTAGACTAGAAAGAGCCCTATGTACAATGGAAGTCAACTTCATGACTTATTGTAGTAAAGGGCGGAAGCGTCAATAGGTTTAAATCCAGGTTTATTGTAAGAAGCTGAAAACCCAAGCGGAGAACAGGACCATCTGTCGTCAAGTAGAGAGATAAATCACCAACTGTCCATAGTGGAACACTCAGCACAGCTGAACCACACAGAACACTTGGGATCTAGAACTCAGTGACATAGATAACAACAAGCATAGATAAGTGCAACATGAAATACTACATATGTCTTCCTTTTAGAAAATAAGTTTTGATACAAGAGAAGAAACACAGCAGTAGGAAAAAAGAAGAAGAAAACAAGAAAGAGCAAACAGGAGAGAAAAGCTGTGGAAGGAAGAAAAAAGAAAGCAACAGATAAAGCAGATAAAAGAACTTTAAACTCTAAATCTATGAGGAATCACCCTAGCACGTGAACTGCGCCTCAAGACTGATTGTCCCGTACAATCTTGTCTACCAGAAACAGTAAAACTGGGACTTTGGACTTGACGCCCCGTACAATCTTGATTATGACTGACAGCAGAGGAATTACAAGGTTCACCAGGCAAAGAACACTTCACCAACCGGCTCTTGTTCCACCAATTCCCATTAACCAGTCTAACAGAATTCCCTCTGATATCACACACTTCAACAGGAGAACTGAATTCAGAAAAATCCTTTTTAACATGAACAGGTTTCTTAATGGAGACATAATCTCCAGGAACTAAATCAACCACCTTTACATTCTTCCTTTTATCAAAATACACCTTTTGTTTACATTGAACAGATTCCACATTAGACCTAACAACATCATCATTGCACTCGTACACAGCATGCGCGGCTTACCGCAATTCCGCTACAGTCTTGGAAGGAGAAGTACCACCAGATTTGAAAGAGGGACGATGAACCAACCTCTTTACGAAGAATTTTGATCGATAAAGTTCAAGGTGAGTTCCTCCTCCTTGCGGAAGCTACACTGCCGTGATGTTGATGCTGTAAATACGAGGTGAAGGTGTATTCTCCTACTGAACACACCGTTTCTTGCCGATTCTTCTTTTGGATATTTGTGGGTCCGTGTGGGTTGTTCAGCACCCATCGCCAAAAATAGATGTAGTAAAGGGCGGAAGCGTCAATAGGTTTAAATCCAGGTTTATTGTAAGAAGCTGAAAACCCAAGCGGAGAACAGGACCATCTGTCGTCAAGTAGAGAGATAGATCACCAATTGTCCATAGTGGAACACTCAGCACAGCTGAACCACACAGAACACTTGGGATCTAGAACTCAGTGACATAGATAACAACAAGCATAGATAAGTGCAACATGAAATACTACAGTTATATATCTAAGTGTTAGGTGATTTGCCCTGAAAGTCCAGGGGCTTCCCGCTATTCCTCTCTTGGGCAAAATGTTTGATGCAGTTGACATTTCAAATATATGTGTCACTAGTCCTATGTCTGTCTCTTTGGACCGCTTTGGGACAGAACGCAGACCAGCATACTTTGCTTTAGAATCAAGCCTCTACTGCAAACTAGGTTAACATGATTGAATTTTATTCCAGCAAGGCTACAGAAATGTGAGCTGGTGAGCGTGAGTGAGTTTTGGTGTCCCATAGCATAATGTTCTAATGCGGAAGGTTATGACCGGTCAGAGGGCTGCTCCTCGAGTAGATTTGCTGCCACTCAAGTAGATTTTCTATTTGAGCGGCAGCAAAATCAGCTTGAATGGCCAAGTCTCCTTGCACACTGCACAGTGATTTGCACAATTTTTTCAGCGCTGCTCGCTCTACAGGCACCAAATTAAAGCATGAGCAGCGTGATGTGTATATTTTTCACCCATTGGCGTAGCTCTGGGAATTGCATGCAGTTTTTATGCAACTCTGTGGAATTTCGAGGAGTGAAACTGCGAGTTCTGCATCTGCACCCTCCAACTGCAAAGCTGTCATGGAGGGACCTTTTGCATTTATTGAACTGTAGTGTCTGCTATACTATTGATGGTGTCTTTTAAATGTTCCCATTGAAAATGAGAGTACTGTTTTAGCTGTGTTAAGAAAATGAATATCCTTGTGATGTTGTTGCCTATCGACGTTTCTACACAAACTATAGCTGATGTTCCTTCATCTTTATGGCCTGCTGTGTCTGAAAATATTGTTCTTGATTCCCTTCTTACTGTTGCTGCAACTCTTACTGTTGCTATAACTCATGCTGTGGTTGCTCTGTAACTGACCTCTCATACACAACACGTTCAATACTGTTGCTTTCTGTTTCTCATATTAGCTTTGTAAGATATCCTGTATTAAAACCAGCTTTCGTGTTCCTTGTGTCCTGGGATGGAAAACCCAATGAGTGTATCCCCGCCCAAACCCACATCATCAAACCTCACATAGATCACAATGACAGACCTCTGCTTAACAGTGATCTATATTATGCTGATGGTCCTTGCCTTAGAAATAGTTCAGAAAAGTTTATTGCTGGATGTGTTGTGTCCACCTTGCACAACAGTTTCTTCATTTGATGTTCATCAAGATTTACCAGAAGATGCTGACCTAATTGCTTTTACTTGTGCTTATATTTTAGTTACTCAGAAAACTAACAACATCTTCACTGATTCATGGTATGACTTTTCAGTTTCTCTTTCCACGTCCTGCAATATTAACTTTTGTATTCAGTCTGTGAAGCTTACAAAGACAACTCAAAATGTTCACCTGCCCCCTGGGTCTCTTCATCCATTCACTGACAGGTTTCATTCAAATGTCTTATGTTGCTCTTATGCTCTGCTCGTTGTGATCTGTATATTTCCAACATGTGTGGAGGCCTGTCCCTGAGCTAAAACTGATCCAATAGCCAAAATAACTGATCTGAAAACTACTCACAAATTACTGTCTAAATAAACATTTCCCCCAGGCCTTCTTTCCACTATATGCATCAACCTGCGTCCTGAGGGAAAGAAGAAGGATTTATGGAATGCTGAGACACTAAATATACAAAATATGTGAAGAAACAGGATTAAATTAGGTTGATGCCCTACTCAATCTCTAACATTGATGAGAGCCACTCCGAACCAAAAGTCTAATCTAAGCCCACATGACATTATTATGGGCAAGCCAATGATTGCCCTGTTCAACTGTGAACTCTCTCCATCACTGCTTGGTTCACACCTGTCATATGTTGTGACTTCACAGTATTGACAACAACTGACCTGCTGTTTCAAACTCTTCCCTTCTCAGGTACAAGCTCCGCTGCCCAGCAGCCCAAACAAAACCTGTCACAGCATGCAGCCAGGCAACTGGAGTGGCGTGAAGAATTACCAGTGAAAGTCAATGATTCAATCACGGTGACAAATTCCAAGTCCATCTCACCATCAGCACTGCCATGAACCACTGAGGCCTACCCTTTTTAATCCACGTATTACTCTGCAAGTGGAGCACAGAACGGAGAGGTGGCGTACCGGCGATCAGAGATGCCATCCCAGACGTTACAAAAAGGGGGGTTGAACCCATGCAGTCACAGGGACCTGGGCGTTATGTGATACATATAAAGAGGGGTCCCCGTAGATAGGGAACCCAGTTGGGTCATACACCATGGTAATTTTGTTAATAATTACAATAATCCATGTCTAATTTTTAGATTGGATGATGATCTTCGTCCCTTCCACGAACTATAGTAAAATATTTTACAAATCTTTTTACACAGAATGGCCCCACACTTCTTCTCTCCTTTGTGTGACGTCCTGATGAAGACCCTGTGAAAGGACTTTAATTGGCCTACGGATAGGGGTCGAAACGTCGACTGTTTTTCCTTTTTGTTGATTTTCCGGCACAACCCCTAATTCTCTAATGTTCAGATGTGAACGTTGAATTCTAACTATTAAATGTGTCTAAGAATTTTGCCCTGTATTATGGCTTTTGTATTATAATTGTTTTGATAACCGTCTTTAAATTCTGTATTGTTACTTCCTGATACTGTGTTACTTTCTTCTTACACTTCCTTGAGCACTACTCCCTCCCCTTTCTTCCCTTTCCCCCCCCCCTTTGGGGCTGACAATTTATATGACTTTGTACTGTAATGTACAATCACGTAGTATTGGTTATTAAATAATATATGCCAATCCCACAATTGCTTTAATTTTCAATTTTTGCTTTAGTGTCTTTTGAATAATTACAGTGTATGTAACTCACAATACACCTTCCCTATCTACGGGGACCCCTCTTTATAGCTACCATCCCAGAGGCACCACCCAAATGGATTTGTCGACATGTCCATTAAAATACTAGAAAGATCCAGTAACTCGATCTTGTTATAGTATTAATTTATTTTAAGCCAATTGAATCTCACCTCACAATAAAACACAAGGGTGACCTTCTCTTTTTAAAATATTTTTTCATGAATTCTTGAAACGTTTTTTCATCATTTGGTGTAGGTAACCCATATATCTCTGGACACTGCACTCTATACCAGAGGGCCTCTGGATGAGGCTGGCACCAAGCACATATTAGAACGCCCAATGATAACTGCCACAACATCAATGTGGGGCGGATGAAACATATATACCTCTGTTTCCGATTAAACATTGAGTTTTTGAGGACGTTTCAATTTCTAACCACTGGTTTAGATCTGTTACAAGTGTCCTTTTTACTTTTGATTAAAAATCGTTTTCCTCCTCCCTACCAGTTGATTAACTATTGTGATTTGAATATCCACAACATGATGTACAGACGTGCTGTCTGCTCTGGGGGTCTAAAATTGATAACTGTGATCCTGCTTTTCCCATTTTTGGTTATGCCACATACTAATACTGTTTTCGTGCACTGACCAAGGCCCGGTCTTTTGACATTGATATGTTTTGACCTAGTTTTGTCAGGGAGGGGTGTACCAAGTGCACACTCATATTGACAAAGATTGTTGCAGGTTTCATGCGTGGAGCACAGTGGTGGCAGTATACCATGGTTAGGGAATTGTGGTGATAGCGTTGTACCTGTGAGACATGAATGTGCGCTTAGAGGCCCATTTATATAAAATTCTGCTACTCATAATAAATCTGGAATCTTAAACACAATATTATGTGCGTTCTATGCGTGTATGCATGCTAGACATGATAGTGTGCCGTGGACGAGTGATACAGATCTGCGGGTTCCATTTTGGGTTCCCACAACCTGGTCTCATGTATAAGATGGATGAGAGGTTGCTTTATGTTATATTATGTTATGTTATGTATATTTGTATGGTGCACAACTTCCCCGTACAGTATCCTGGACCTCAAGCAGGAGCTATATGAGCTAAGTTAGGAGCCAGGTCTTCAGTTTCTTGTGGAATTCAAGAACCGAGAAGAAGGCTTTGATGTGCAGAGGTAAGTTGCGCGAGGCTTTAGGAGCAAGGTAAGAGAATGCACAATCACTAAATCTGATTCTGCATAACCATTGCAAGTATGTGAGTGGGAGTCCGGCTGAGCGGAAGTGTCTGGTAGGTTTGTGGAAGCTTATGCAGTTGTTGAGGTATATAGGGCAGATGTTGTGCAAGGCTTGCATGTGCGCATGAGGAGCTTGAAGAGTGCTTATTTGTGTATTGGGAGCCAGTGGAGCTCTTTAAGGTGTAGGATGATGTGAGTGCTGAGTTGAATGGTGAGGGTGACCCTGGCAACTGAGTTGTGCATGGTCTGGAGTCTTCTTGTTAGTTGAACATTGATTCCAGCGTATAGTGCATATCCGTAGTCCAGCTTGCTGGTGTTGAGGACTTGGGTAGTGGTACTGCAAGTGTTGATGGGGAGCTATTTGAAGATCTTATTCAGCATCTTGAGTGTTTGAAACAGGAGCCTGAGACTGCATTCACTTGTTGGTCATTGTGAATCGGTTGCCTATTACTATTCTGAAGTTATTTGCATGGATTGCCGGAAGGGGTGTCGGCCTGAGTTTTGCAAACCACCAGGTGGAGTTTATTTATTTATTTATCAAGTTTTGTATACCCCAAACTTGACCTAAAGGTATTGGTGTGCTTTACATAGTTGATACAGCAGCAACTACACAAGTTACATATGAGGTAGATAAAATACATAGAACAGTCTGCAAAAAGAAATAACAATAGTTAGTAGGATAGATATAGTACGTAAAAATGCATAGAACAATATGCAAAAAGAAATATACAATAGACAGTAGGACAATATAATTTTGAGGTTGTTACGGTAGATCTAAGTATCAAGTTTTTCCGAGTTGGCACAGTGGTAATTATATGAGTTACATATGGAGTAAATACATTTAAAAAATACATAGCAACAGTATATTAAAGGAGTTTACGTCAGACAGTAGGATAAATGGATGAAATAGTTCTGAGCTAGCTAAGGCCCGGTGCTGCAGATGTGGGGAGAGTAGATGAACACTTTTTCACTGAGGAAGTGATGCTCAGATTTATTTGGAGAGTGTGGGGTGGGAGCAACAGGTCAGTCAGATTTTTTAGAGGGGAGGGCTTAGATATTGGTTGAGGAGAAGAAGTTTCAGTTTCTGCTTGAAGTGAGGGAACAATTGTTACGTAAGTCCTGAGGCAGCTAGTTCCAGATGCTTGGGCGTTTCTGGAGAAGGAGCGGGTACAAGATTTTTCTTCCTTAAATTTGATTGGATTCAGGAGTAGACTGGTAGAGCTTTGAAGAGGCCTCTTTTGACCGGCTTTTGATAGTTTATTTGCAGGGTAGACTAGGTGTCTTTGCCGGAGATCACTACTTCTGTCTCGTCTGTGTTGAGCCTGAGGTAGTTGATTTTTATTCATCTGGTGACTTAGGTCCTGCAGGCAGAAATTGGTCAAGTGTTTGGCATTTTGTTGGAGAGTGAGATTATGAGCGAGTTATCATCGGCATAGATATGATGTTAATTTCATGGGTGCAGATGATGCTGGAAAGTGGTGTCATGTAGGAATTGAACAGAATGGTGCAGAGTTACTCCATGTAGAAATCCGCAGATGAGGTTGATGATGTCCGAGGTGAAGTGGGCCAAGCTGTCTGACTTGGTGTGGCCTGTCAAAAAGGAGCAAATCCAGCAAAGTGCAACACCTTGGATGCCAGCTGGGTGCAGTCATTGAATAAGGATGCAGTGGGAGATGGTATTGAAGGATACGGAAAGATCCAGGAGGAAGAGCGCAGTGGTGTCATGGTGCCACTTCTGTCCATGATCATTTGGATGTCGTCCTTGATGACAATTAGTGTGGTCTCTGTACTGTGATTGGGCTTTAAACCAGATTGAGGACCTCATTTACGGGGATTTGGCATAGGGCAGTTCTGCCCTACATCGAAGTGAAGTGCAGGAATGTGACATATTTGTGCAATATGGTGCATTCCTGTACTTTTCCTCTGCACTGGCACTGTTTCAGCAGGATTGTTTTTATGCAGGAAGGGGCACCTTCCTGCGCAAAATCAATGGTAAGAGATGTTACCTCTATATGTGTGCTGCAAAAAAACCCTCATTACACCTCACAAGGTGTAAGGATTTGCCGTGTCCCTAGGTATACATGATATTGTAAATCTGGGGCAACGTCAAAATCCATGGGTGTTGCATAGAAAAACCCAATGCAACACCCATGGAACGCCTCTCGAGTACGAGTGCAGAGTAAGGCAATGTGGCGGTTTGCACTGCCTTGCCTTACTCTATATCTATGAGCCATTCAAAGCCAAGCAGAGTGGCTTTTCATGTGGCCTCAAAGATTTGAATTTGTAATTTGTGCCACTGGAGCTTCTCGAAATGTGACCCTCTGGCGGCACAAGGGGCTCGTAAATAAGCCGCTGAGTGGTGTTGAAGCAGAAGTTGTAAAGTAAAGTGGGTGACTAGACAGTTTTTATAATCTTTTCCATAACTTTTGCTGGTAAGGGTAGCAGGAAGGAAGGCCAGTAGATAAACTCTTGGTGCCAGTATCATGAAATTGATAAGTTTAATGAGCATACTTCCTGCTGTATGTTGGACGAGCTGGGGTTGCCAACATTTGGCCTGATCCGAGGAGCCCTAAGGATAGAATGTGTCTTCTCTCTTTTACTGATTTTGCAGCTGTCTCTACTGTTCTGGCAGGTCAACAGTTTCGTTTTCACCCTCCTATGTTGCATGTAGTAAAACAGGTCTAAAAAATTTACTTTTTGCCTATTAATTTAAATATGTCACCTTATCTGGTGTTCAGTACTCTGGTCGCAGAGCCTGAAGGCTAGTGCACTTTACGTATTCTGTTTCAGACAGAAAATTCTCTCACTTGGCCAATTATGTGCTTGACCTTGAGTTTGACTCCAACCTCTGGCCCATCACTATACCCACCTGCTTTGTTTGAGGGAGCAGGCAGCAAGAGGCCTAAGAGAAGACATGGCAGGGATGCTGGTAGGAGAATGCAGTGCCAACGTTAAAATTTCCCGAAGTGAACAATGCACATCACAATGCAAGGTTGCTGCTCTGGTGGTGATTTACCTTATTATTGTTCCCCATTGGCAAATCACAAGGGCTCCTTAGAGTTTGGCCCAATTCACTGGGCCATCAAGCATCCCACATTTTCAGTAGCAGTGAGCAGGCCACAAGAGGTGGATTGGTGGGCAATGCTGATAACTGAACAGAGGGCTTCTTGTACAAAGGTTCAAAAACACACAAGGTTTGCAACTGAAAACATATTTTTATTTTGTACAAAGCTCTTAAACAAATCTGACAACTCTGACTCACAAAAAGCTTCTGCAACCCATTATGGATCATATATAAGGGCGAGGCATCCCCCTCCTATCTGATATTCACAATGGATTATATCGAAGGTGTGTGACCGTAATTGCGGTGGGAAGCCACATCAGTTACCAGCCTCTAAGGTAGGGTGGTAAATGATTTGCAATGGGGAAGCTGTCCAAATGGGGCAAAGTTTTCTTTGGGAATCATGTCAGATTCTTCGTCGCACCTGGAAGGGGTTTAGAGGACCACTTACGCTCCCCTGATGTGTTCCCAAATAGGAAACATTTTTTTAAAGCAGCATCTGAACCTCTAAAGCAACCTTGCACACCTCCCTCTCACTATCCCTAGCCAACCACAGGGAGTCCCAAATTATGACCTGCCGAAGGAGATTGTTTTGTGACCACCAGTTTGTGCTGCAACCTATTAGTACATAGGTCACATCACAAACCAGCCCACTTGGCCACTGTTTTGTGAATTAAATGGTACATCAAGTGCAGAGTTCCAAAGTTAAATACCTCCATCCAGGATGACATAAAAAGAATGAGACGATGGCAGCAATGGCATTATGTACCACTATCAGGCCTCTGAACTTGAAGGCACCCACTCAATTTGTTAAGGTGGCTTCAGTTTAACAGAAAGGAAATCGGTCCATTAAGATACCTTTATGTACCCAATGTGGCTGTGGATTTGTGATCCTAAAACAATGAAATACTTGTCAATAAAAGTGTACTTTAATACACGGTACACAATTTTAATACGCACGTTCTAGAATCTTGATAATTTAGGGACTGTTTTAGATTGACAAAGTACCCTGTCTCTGCTCCTCTGCCCAGTTGAGCATTAGGCATACAGTCAGCTTTCCATCGGTCAGAGGAAGCCGGTCATTATGGGCTCTGCCCCTCTCCATTTTCCAAAGCATGCTGAGTGTCTGTCAGGCTGATGAAAAGTCAGCCTGACAACAATTACCATGTCAGAGTCAGGCAGCCAAGCGCACCACCTACGATAATGCCCAGGTGTGTGGCTGCCTGAGCCAAGTTTTACCAGACTGAAGATGCCACAGCCCTGAGGGATATGACCTCACTAGCCTGACAAAGCCCTGTGAGGTTTTCACCCTCATGTTGAGAGGGAGCATCGCCAACAGAGTCGGTAGGGCATGGCTAGGCTCCTGCCGTCAGAGCAGAGTGAGGAGTGGTTTGCACTCCTGTAAGTGTGCATGATGGGTTGGCCAGCCCTCTTGGGTGGCCAAACCATCATGCACACTTACTATGATCTCCACTGGGCTGTGTTGCAGAGCCCGGTGGAGAACATGCCCAGGATCCCAGGCACTGCCTGAGTGGGTTGTTTGGCTGCTCAGACCAATCACGACGCTGCTGATGCAGCATTGTGATTGGCTGGGAGAGGAAGGGAGCCTGGGTGCTTCCGGGTCTTGGACGGAGTAAAGGCAGCTTCGACGTCAACATATGAGTTTATTTTGTAATAATATTTCATTCCTTCCCCAACCCCACCATTTCCAGTCCGAGGCAGGCTCTGGGATGGGTGGGAGTGAGTACGAGTGTGCACTTGTGGGTGGATGGAGGGAAGTAAATGTGCGCTTGTGTGCTATTGGTAATAAGAACAAGCTGCAACTGGTGTCAGCGGTGCTGCAGTTGACCCCATCAATGGAAAGATTCCTTTGAAGACCCAAGCTAGTAGGAGCTGTCAGAGAAAGAACATTACATCACCCACTCTATTTCGGATGGTTAGTGTGACATCCTTTTACAGGTACAAAATAAATAATGACCCTCACACTCAGGGAATAAAGCTCCCTGAATGTGAGGGTCATTAGTATTTTTTTTTCAATAACAAACTCATGGGCATATTTATAATGAAGTGGCGTGGGCAGCGCCGCAAGTAATTTTGCTGTGCTGACCAGTGATAATTAGAAAGGACTGAAATGCACCCTATTTACAAGGTACAGTGCATTCCTGTCCTTTCAGCCAGTGCCGGCGCAAAAATCTCTGCCGTGCGCCAATGCAAGCACCCTTGCACCATACCATACAGAATGTAGCACACGTGAAAAGAGGAAAAAAACGAGCAGAAATGTAAACATTTCTCCTCTTAACTCCTGTTCTGGGTAGGCTAAAGTTGTTGGCGTTGCCCCATATTCACGCTATGTTGTAAAACTGAGGCAGTGTCAAAATCCATGGGCGTTGCATGGCAACACCCACAGCAACACCCATGGCACGCAATGTAAGGCAACGCAGCGCCTTACGTTATGTGGGCCTACACCTTTATCTACAAAACCACGAAAAGACACGCACTGTGGCTTTGGATGGCCTTGTAGATTTGGGTCTGGGCTGTGCGTCAAAAAAAAGAGAGGCACAAGGGGCTTGAAAATATGCCCCTCAGACTTTAGAAAAACGAAATCTTTGGTAAAGTTTTGTGAACTGCTGTAGAAACAAACAGCAGCTGTTCATCAAAATATTTGCACCTTGACATGAAACGTCATGATGGAGGTTGGCATCAAGGTAGAGAGATTATGGCTGTGCTGGTGGTGATATTTAAATCTGGTGCTCGGCAGTCCGTCAGAGGGGTAGACATAATGTTCTCCGCCACCCTGATGGACTATTCTTCCTCTGTCAAAATCTAGCTCAGGCCCATAGTGTTTAGTAGCATGCATTTTGAGGCTATACCATTAAAGAAATGACCCAAGGATTCAGACTGTGAGCAGAGGGACTGAATTAATGTACTTTAGGACACAAACTGACTTTCCTTGATCAATGGCCCCTCATTACGACACCTGTGGCTGCTTTCTAACTGCATTATTGGCGCCAATGATGCCACACGAGTTGGTGTGGCTTGGGCAAAAGATGTGAATAGCAAAATAAGATGTCATTAATTTAATAACCAGTTGAACTTGTTGCACTTCCATCACTTTCATTCTGATAAAAACAGATGAACGCATTATCAGGCATATGAAAGAACCACTTCATACTCAAAAATGTGTACTTTTGGTCCCTCCACCTTTTAAATAAAAAAAAACAAAAACAAATCCATGGTTGTATTTCGTTCATGAATTCAATAAAATTCTCCTTTTAAACTTAAGAACTTAAGAACATTTGGCCCCTACGTTTCTTACACAAATATCGTTGATAAAACCATTTTGTCAGTAGAGGATGGGAGAGGGTGAAGACAGATGGAGGCGAAAGCATTTTGTCAAGTGTCAGTTGACAACTGATGCAGGTTCAGAAATCCTGAAATAAAGACATTTATCATAATTTTACAGTAAAACTAACCAGTGTCTAGTGCACTAAAAAAACATATTTAAATATAATATTGTAAAATAACATATTTGGGATGCATTCTATATAGATCTACAGATTTTGCATTGATGAAAAAAAGCAGCCTGCATCTTTCTGGAAGCTGTTGATGCAGCTATCTGAGTTAGAAGTCTGAAGGCTCTGAGCTCCCCGTCGTTGCGCATCCTGACCTGCATCGATAAAATGCAGCTAATGTCCTTCTCCCTGTCTCCTGTACTGGTGCGGAGACATTGCCTGTGTGACCTCTGAGATTAACCTAATTGTCTTCCCGCTTTGATTAGATGCGCCACAAAGCTAGCGAAAGGATCAAATTAAATTTGAGTGGCGGCAGAACAGCTTTGGAGCGTTGATTAGATTTGAAAATACCACATTTGAATATCTTAGCATTTGTGGGGATTAGCAAAGAGGGAGTCAGAGAGGGAGGGAGAAGACGGTGCACTGCTAAACCAAATCCCCAGGCAGCCATGCGTTGTGGTCGGAAAGTCTTAAATATGTCCGCTTCACCTGGCTCAGGAGCAATGGAATAGCTTCATGGAAACTGATGATGGACTTTGCCCGGAGTGTTTGCACTGGGAGCTGTGATCCTTTTTTATTTTAGCATGTGGTTGTAGATAGGTCCTCATTCGAAGCATATCTTGGTGTGTGATTTTTGGAATAATATTTGAACTCTTCATCTAATTAATTTTATACAAAGTTAACTTTATATGCATCTATATATTTAGTGCCACATGCACGTCACCAAAGCGAGCCACATTCATACAAATATTGTTTGTTTGTCTCAAACTGATGAACTAGCAACATGGAGACAAATATTGCCTCCAAATTGTATGCTAGTGATGCCACACTTACAGATATGCATACCTGAGAAGTTTTAAGACATGGGCAAAGTGGGCTCTTGGGCCAGGGCCCCAGTCTTTCAGGGGGGCCCCTGATAGAGCCGGCTCTGTTCTGCAGAGTATTGTCCTAATGACCTTGAACAATTTGTGAACAGAAATACTGTTTCTCTTTAATATTATTTTTAATGTGGGTAATGTGTAAGTCCATTACAGACATTTTGCAGAGAAATGCTGTGTTTACGTTTCATGCAACATCCATAAAAAAATCTTCTAGATGAAAAAAGAACCTCACATATTAGAAATGGGAGGGTGTCATAGAGATTATTTGCTGCTGTGCTACAATATTAAAAACACCCATCACTATCCCTAAATATTAGATGTAAACATTTTAGAATTTGGACACGTGTGTATGTGCACTGTCATTGGCTAATCAGAGCATGAACGAGCTGACATTGGATCATAAATTCAAAGCTGTTTCAAACAGGGAGCCCTAAAATCCATTTGTTCATAGCCCCCATCATCCTTAAAGTGTCCTTGATGCATGCATTCAGTCAAAACAAATTGTAAAAGAAATACAAGTTTAAGGAATCTATGAGATTGCTAATAAAGTGACCACTAAAATTATCATAAATACGATAAGGTTAGGTCTATGACATCACTAGTGACAAGATCTATGACAGGTGATGTAATTAATGGCAGTAGTGATGACAATGTTAGTCTTCGCATCAACGTACAGTGAGTGACTTGAGGAGAAAGAACAACGTTTAAAAGAGGGGAGGTGAGAAAAGTAGGTAAAAGTGAGGTAATGGAAAAGAAAAGCGTAACATAAAGTGTGTTTTGGAAAAAGCAACATAGTATTTAGTGTTGACTCTTGTAATAACAATTGGTGTAAATTCCTTGTTAACTGTAGTCTCAAGTTAAGACTTTACCTGGGAGCAGTGTAAATCTTCCTGAATTAATTTCAGCATGTCCAAACCTCAAAGGACAGACTTGTCCCAGTTTTTCTTTGGATCACCTTTAATGAGCACTGTATATCTTCTTGAACATTCCAAGTAATTGTCCAGAGATTCCTGCAACAATTATTCCACACTTAACAAAATCTACAGACTCCACGCCAGCACTTTGTAACAACTCAAAATGCTTCGCTTCAAAAAATTATGAAAGTGGGGTAATTTATTTTCCGCTACCTATGCAAATCAACACAATACGAAAAATACATACAGCCTTATTCATGAAGGCTAAATCGGCTCGCAAAGGGCCGGATTCTGAGAATCCGGCCCTTTGCGAGTGTGATTTTTGCATTTGGGATTCATCATCCCAAATGCAAAAATCGCTAATTGCGATTTCGCAAATGTGCGAGGAATTACATTTAAGGAATCTCTATTTGAGATTCCTTAAATGCAATTCATCATACATTTTCAAATTGCGAATATGCAATTCCTGGCCGCAATTTACCGCGAGGTCAAACCTCGCGGTAAATTGCGGAAACTCAGAAAAATGCATTTAAATGCATTTTTCTGAGTTGCATGTTACACACACACATGTCCTTTGGACATGTGTGTGTGCAACACCTGTATCAAATGTCATTTGAGGGGTGCTGCAGGGTGTCCTTTGGACACCCCTGGCACCCTTCAAATCGCAATCTTATTTGCGATTAGCAAATTGCTAATTCTGCCTATGGGCCTTTTGGCCCATAGGAATGAATGGGGAGTTTTTCCTTATTTGCGATTAGCAATTTGCTAATCGCAAATAAGGAATCATTAGGAATCACAAAACATTTTGCTAATCCTACATGAATCCCGTTTTGCGAGTCCTTAATAGCGATTCGCTATGATTCGCTATTAGGGCCTCGCAAAATGGGAGATTGATGAATAAGGCTGTAGATTACCTCACTTTCTAGAAAGCCGTTAAAACTTCACTCTTCAGTTTGTAGATGCTGCTTTGAACCTCATCTCTCTACAGACATCACGGATGAATCCCTCATAACTATTCAGAAAAGTCCCCATTTTTAGGTTTCGCCTAAGCGATAAATGGAGGCTAGCCATTGGAACAGAGATCTGTCCGTCATGGCCGGACCAGATTCGTGGGCGTTCCCGCGATTTCTTCCCTCTCTGCCCCTCTGTGCGCGCCATCTCAGCGGAGGGCGGGTTTTAAAATTTTTTTTTATTAGGTTTGTTTTGTTCATTCCAGGCCGATCGCCGCTGGAAAAAGTCCAGGTGAGTGCCCATTCCCGCTCCCCCTCCCGCTGTCCATGCCTTTCCTTAATAATATTTCAGTCAAGACAAACACAAATCATATCTATTGGCCTTGTCAGTGCTTGTTTTTAAAGTTTGGGGCATTAGGAGCAGGGTGCCGACGGAGCTGCCTTGTGACCCTCTTCACCCCCTCTTCCTATCCCTCGCGCCCCCACCCCTCACGCCCTCCAGCCATCGTCTGTGGTTATCTTATGCCTGGTTTTCTGCCGTTCCCAGGGCTGAGGTAAGCAGCAGACTCCCTCTTTGTACGACACATCGACCCCCAGTCTGTATGTGTGTGTGTGTGGGGGGGGGGGGGGTGAGGTTGCTGTCAGGACTCACGCTGTGCGTGTAGAGCGCTGTGCATTTGGGAGGTGTGTGGTGTGTACATTGATGGTGGCTAGAGTGAACGCAGTAGGGGAGTGTGGGAGAAGATGAGGGGGAGGGGTGTTAGTGAGCGTGAGTCTGTACACGCTGGAGTAAACACGAAAGGGCGCTGTGCCGGGTCTGCCGTGAGAGGGAATGGCGGTATGTATATTGGAAGAGGGGTGGCACATGTGGGCACCAGCGCAGACGAGGCGCTGCCGGGACAGTCCCTGGTGAGAGAGAGCCGTGGGGAATCAGGCTCGGTGCTGCACGGGTGTCGCTGAGAGGTACTGGGCGAACCCTGAACCAGGCACGGCTCCACACGGGTGACAGGAAGGGCGCAGGCTCCCAGCTGCAGCAGGCACTGCCCTGCACGGTGATGGTGGGGTGCCAGGCAGGGCATGGTGAGAAGAACCCGAGGGCCCGGTGATGCGGACACGTTTCTGCACTGGGGCTGGTGAAGGGTGCAGGCGGCAGGGCAGCTCTTGGGTGACAGCCCGATGGAGACGCTTCACTGCACCGCTGACGGTGGGTGTGCGGTGAGCTCCTTGGAGAGAGCCCTGGGGAAGGAGACAGACCGCTCCACCTTTGACAATCAAGGGAACAGTGAAGCCCTGGTGAGAGAGATCCCGCTCCTTGGGTAAGTAGGGAACTTTGCATCAGTGCCAGTGGGGGGGCAGAGCAGGCCCTGGGGAGAGAGAGACAGGGTGTAGCTGCTTTGTCGCTGGGGCACAGGAGCTGTGTATGCTGCCACATTCCTCGATTCATCAGAGCTGTGAGACACAGTACTGTCCCTCCCTCTGAGCCCAGGAACAGTGGCGCTGCTCTGCCCCATGGGCCATGGGACCCGGGGGTCTGGGTGCTGCTGCGGGGCTCGTGGCCTCGGAGCTGTGGGTGCTGATGTGGCCCTCTGGGCCTCGGAGCTGTGGGTGCTGATGTGGCTCTCGGGGCCTCGGAGCTGTGGGTACTGCTGTGCCCCATGGGACACGAAGCTGTGGGTGCTGCTGTGGCCCTCGGGGCCTTGGAGCTGTGAATCCGCCGGGTTGACTGGGGACTCTGGGAAAGCAGGGGCTTTGATACATGAGATGCAGCGCAGCCATTCTCGTGACTTAAGGGCTGGAACGGCCGACTCTGAAGCTGGGGAACCGCGTTCGAGTCTTGGCAGCCTCGACATCCTGTGTTTCTGGACAAATCACTTAATCTACCCCTGCCTAAAAATGAATGTGTCCATCCGTAATGCAACTGGTGCTCGCGTACAGCTCCCTGATACTTTCGGGTCGAGTTTGCGCTATATAAAACGGCAAAATAATCACAATGTGTACTCGTGTGCATAGTACAACCCTGCTCACCGCTTTTGTGGATGTCCATGATGACATGTCCGGCAGGTTTTTTATGTCTGCATTTTGCTCACACATAGATATGCCTCTTTCGTCTGCACCAGCCTATCAACGATGTGTGGTCATTTCTACATCACCTCGAGCACCACCCCTCCCGAGTGCCATCTACCACGACCCCCTAAGCCCCTTTCACCCATCCCTTCACTCTTGTCTCAGCTCTATACTTGCCAAACCTTCATTCCAAGATGCCTTCCAGTTACACCAATCTCTCAGTCCACCTCCCCTTCATTTCCTTCTCCCTGCCTTTCTCTCCTGAGTCCGTCTTCTCCTCTGGTGCCCCTTCTTCCCACCATCAGTTCACGACCCTTCGCCTCACCTACCCCTCCATCACTCCACACAGACCCCGCTGCATCCCGTCTGTTATTCAGCTGAAGCCCCTGCCGAGCCTCAGCCAGGCTCCCTTCCAACCCTCTCATCCTATCCTTCTCACATCACCTTCTCTCCACTACCCGGTTTCACTCAGCCATTCTTCCCTCTGCAGCCAGCTTGTCCGGCCCCCTTCCTTCAGCTCTCCTGACGTTTCTTCTCTTCATCTCCTCCCTCGTCTCCCCCTTCCATTCCAGCCCCTTCCCTTCGTACCCACTTTCTACGACCCTCCCTATCCCTATACCCAATAACTCTATCCCCCCCTCGTCCTTGTATACCACGTCCACCATCCGTCCTTGGCGCCCCACCCCCCTCCCTACGACCCCCTCGTCCCTCCTTCACCCCATCTCTTTTTGCCCGCCATCCCCCATTCACAGCATAATCTGAAAAAGTGTGGGCAGAAGGTGAGGTGGGGAGCTAGAAGGGGGAAGGAAGGGAGAGAATTGGGTGCTAGAAAAGTTTACGCTATATAAAACTGCATTAAGTAAAATAAATACTTGCACCCATTCACAGCATAATCTGACAAAGTGTGGGCAGAAGGTGAGGTGGGGAGATAGAAGGGGGAAGGAAGGGAGAGAATCGGGTGCTAGAAAAACTCGAGGAAGATTACTTCAAATAATTTTTTACACATCGTTTTATTTTATTTTAATTGTAACGGATCTTTGTGCAGAGTGCAGAGTGAGTGTGTAGAGTGCAGAGTAGTGAGTGTGCAGAGTAGTGAGTGCACAGTAGTGAGTGTGCAGACTAGTGAGTGCAGAGTGTGAGTGCAAAGTGCAAATTGAGTGTGCAAAGTGAGTGTGCAGAGTGAGTGTGCAGAGTAGAGAGTGCAGAGTAGAGAGTGCAGAGTAGAGAGTGGTGAGTGCAGAGTGCAGAGTAGTGAATGCAGAGTGCAGAATTACTAGGGAGTGCAGAGTTACTAGGGAGTGCTAGGGAGTGCAGAGTGACTAGGGAGTGCTAGGGAGTGCAGAGTGACTAGGGAGTGCTAGGGAGTGCAGAGTGCTAGGGAGTGCTAGGGAGTGCAGAGTGACTAGGGAGTGCAGAGTGACTAGGGAGTGCTAGGGAGTGCAGAGTGACTAGGGAGTGCTAGGGACTGCATAGTGACTGCAGAGTGACTAGGGAGTGCTAGGGAGTGCAGAGTGACTAGGGAGTGCTAGGGAGTGCTAGGGACTGCATAGTGACTGCAGAACGACTGCTAGGGAGTGTAGAGTAACTGCAGAATGCTAGGGAGTGCAGAGTGACTGCAGAATGCTAGGGAGTGCAGAGTGACTAGGGAGTGCAGAGTGACTGCAGAGTGACTGCAGAGATTAAGCTAATGGCAATGTAAATGACAATGCTTTTATTTATCTGTTTTCAACTCTAACTTTTCCAAGGGCGAAACCATTGCATTGTAAATGCTTGTTTAATTCTTAATAGTACTGTCGTGAGTCGACAGATAGGGCGACAGAAACACCATAGAAACCAACAGGGTGGCCATATTAAGGCCAGGCAAAACAGAAAAACAAGCAAGAACACAAGGAAAAGATCCAGAAGAAAGGAAAAAGGACTAAGAAAGCGGAGAAGAGGCTAAGTAAAGTGAAGCAAAGGAACAAAAAGAAGAAATAAGAGGAACAAAAAAGACAAAAGAAGATAAAGAGAAAGAAAGAAAGAAAGAAAAGAGAAAATAAGATAAAGAGAAAGAAAGAAAGAAAAGAGAAAAGAGACAAAAAAACAAAAACAAAAAAAGAAGAAAAGACAAAGAGCAAAGGAAACATAGAACAACGCACAAACGAGCGAAAGAACAGAAAGAGGAAAGAGCACATAAAGGCAAGAAGGCAAGAATGGCAGACCCAAAGCCCAGCTCACAATACAGGAGGCCACTGCCATTCAACTTATCGGAGTCAGAAATTGGAATTAGGTGGGAGAAGTGGATCAGACGGTTTGAAAGATATATGGAAGCAACAGGTGTAACAGACGGAAAGAGATTAGGGTTACTGCTGAACTTAGCAGGAAATGACGTCGAAGAACTTCTGGTGACACTGCCAACAGAAGAAACAAAGACGTATGAGAAGAAAAAGAAATGCCTAACGGCCAAATTTGACCCACAACGAAATGTTGACCGAACGATATACATTTACTATTGCGTGTCAACAAGTGGACGAGACACTGGATGACTTCGTGACAAGGCTCAGAAAATTGGTGACACATTGTGAGTTCTACAAGTTCGACAACGAACAAGCGATAAGGCTACGGAAGGCTGTTGTGACACAGGATTCAGGGCAAGAATACTAAAAGAACCGACCTCATTGGAAAACATCCTGTCACTGGCGAGAGCACAGGCGAGAGCAACAGAACATGCCAAAGAAATGGAAAGAGGGAAGAACGTCGAAATCGAAAACGCACACCTCATGACAAACAAATATCGCACAGGCCGGTGGAAGAATGACTGGAGGGAAGAAACAGAGAGAAGACAACCTGAAAGAACATGCTACAGGTGCGGAATGGAATTTCCACACAGAGGCCCGTGCCCAGCGTTTGGCCAGACGTGCAAAAGATGTAATGGAAGAAACCACTACGCCAGCATGTGCAAAGGCGTACAATTAAGAGATGACGGATGAAGAATAGGAAGACAACAAGAGTCGACAACAAGACACGTCAGGTATGTCGACAGAGAAAGGAGAAGTTCATCACGAGGGTCAGGTGAAGAAGAGGATGAAGAGAAAGTGGAAAGACTATACCACATGTCGGTGGTTCACACAGAACTGAGTGGGGGAGACGAAAAAGAGAAACAACACACCCAACAGGCAGAAGCACCCAAGAAAAACCGGACTTGGCAAAGATAGGAGTAGGAGCACATGAAGCGGAATTTGTACTGGACAGGGGTGCAACATTCAATGTCATGTGTGCATCAGAGTACGAGAAGATGGAAGCCAAGCCGACACTGAGAGCGTCCAGGGTGAAGATTTTCACCTGGGGGTCAAAGGAAGCGGTAACAAGCCTGGGAAAATTCACAGAGGAACTGAGGCATGACGACAAAAAGAACAAAGAGGACGTCCACGTGTTGAAAGGCGATGTCCCAGGACCATGCCTGCTGAGCAACAGCACCGCCGAAACAATGGGTCTCATAACCATGACATATGACACAAAAAAAATGAAAGACACACTTTGAGCAAGCAACGAGAAGACGCAGGGCCCAGAGAAAGAGGAAGAGAACGAAAAAGAATCACGGAGGGAACAAACACAACAAAGGGCAGCCGTAGAAAGAGAAGAGACAACGGAGATGGCGCCAGCTGGCCCACACCATTGGGCACACGGCAAGGAGCTAGAAGCAGACGAATAGAAGCTGGCAAGCGGAGAGCAGAGGAAGGACAACCAACAAACAGAAGCAGAAGCTGAGGGCAGAGAACAGCGACCAAAAGGGGAGTGCAAGTGGACAAAGAGACTAAGTGATGAAACGTAGGATTCTGAGACTGGGGAGACGGGTCGACGAGACAGATGGACTCTCTCTCTCTCTCTCTCTCTCTCTCTCTCTCTCTCTCTCTCTCACCACAACGATGAGCAAATGGGGTGAGGGGGCGGAACTGATCAGCAGAACTGGACTATGAACATTTGTTTGCAACAAAGGGGGAGATGTTGTGACCCGACAGATAGGGCGACAGGACATGGGGACACTAGGACCCTGTGGATCATGAGGGAGGTGACCAGGTCACCGGACACCACATCTGGTTAGGGACAGGAAGGACAGCAGACTGACCAGGACGGGCACGGGGACGGATGTGTATGTGACCAGCAGCCCAGAGAAAGTAAATAAAGAATCAGTGAATAACCGACCTGTGTCCCGAGTGTGATTTGCTGCCTGGCGCCCACTGCAGAGACACGACAAGTACTGTTCCAGGAAAATGTATCTGTGATGTATGTGTGATCCGCTATTTAAAAAAAATCTTTACTTACTTTATCAATTCATTGAGGTTAAAAAAAACGTATGCAGCAGGCAAAATCCAACACCTTCAATGTGTACACCTTTAACAAACTTTATTAACGTCGTTGAAGTTGAAGTCTTAAAAATAAAAAGACTTTCACCAGTTTCCTCAATTTCACAAATCTCATACACGTTTGTTTTTTACAAGTTGACCGAAAACGTTATGCTATGTTTTTTGTGTCAAAGCTCTTTATCAGCACTCTGGTAGTGGTCCGAATAAAAACAGGTCATATCCTTAAAGTAAAAAAGTCTACTGCAAAATCTCTAAATAATTGTGCTTTGCACACTTAAAACAACCTAATACACCATTCTCGTGTACTAGGAAAGGGCATCAGGTGTTTCTCTATGCAAGTTTTTTTTCCAATGAGCAAATCAAGTTTACTTGCAGAATTCTTACCGACCAGCCTGTCCTTCGGGTGTATTGGATCTTGTTTGGTTGACAACTATTTCCATTAAACCAAACAAAAGTACAAAATAACTTGGCATTCTAGAAACATGCCTCACAGTGAGCTTTTGAAAGTTGCACGAAGCCAGTCTCGCCAGGTTCTTTGTTTTTGCAACTTCACTTTTCTTTTACTCCTTTGTGAGAATATATTCATTTGGATTCTTTCAAAATCTGATCCATCCGTACTTTAAAACATGAATATATTTCAAATTGATGCGTAATTATGCATGTGCATTGATTGTATCTCCGTCCCGAACATGTGAAAAATATCAATACAATTTACCACTTATATTAAGCGTATGGGATGTTTACTGTGTTGTCTATGTATTACAACTTTTTAACTTCAAAAAAATTAGCAAATGGCAAAAAATGAAAGTTGGAGAAAATCCCTGGAAAAGGTGTTAGGCGCCAAAAAGCCCAGACCAACTACTTTTTTAAATGGAATTCTCCTCTAATCAAGGGTCATACTGGAAATTTTGCCATAAAAACTAAACTTTTGTGTATGAAATTTCATCTGTTGATGAAATTTGGTGAAGGTAACATATAAATTTATAGATGGGTAACAGTATATTACGGGGATGTTTTTCACCAAAGGGTTCTCAGTGACATGAAATAGACAAAGGATTGGTGTTCGAGTTGTCTATGATGTCACTCAGACCCCCTAGGTGAAACACATCTAAGTAATTCGCTGTTTACCCATCTATAATTCTATATATTACCTTTACCAAATTTTGTCAACAGATGAACCCATCTGACCCTATACCTATCTATAACCTTGTGTTATGTATGGCACTACATGGCCAGTGGCAGAGGAGTACTTAGGGAGCCATACATAACGTAGACTCGGTTATGTATCCGTGTCCCAAAGGTTAAAAAAAAAAAAAAACTTACCTGCCATCCTTGACCAACCTCCACCATTTTCCAAGCCTTCCTCACCCCTGCTGCAACTTTGCTTTCTGCTTTTAGTCAAAGCACCCAAATAACGCTGCGCGGACAGGCTCTCACAAAGGCCTGTGAGCCTAATCTGGAAGGATTTTGACATCACAAAAGTAGGTAACCAGTTGTTGTGATGTCATCAGTGATGTCATTTGAGATGTCTTCAGTGATGTCATCAGTGATGTCACTGACCATGTCATGAGTGATGTAATATGTGACGTCATCAGCAATGCATTGCAGGGAACAAGTTATAGTTAGCTCTACTAACTATAACGTTCAAATTTCTGTCGTTTTGTAAGAGTGAAATGTCCAACTAACTATACCGTCCCTGTAACCCATATTTTTTTCAGTGAATTTCTAAGGTTTTGTAAATGCTAATATCTAACTATAACGTCCCTGAAACCTATGTTTTTTCAGTGAATTTCAATGGTTTTTTAAATGCTAATTTCTAATTATAATGTTTATTAAACCTACAGTTTTTCAGTGATTTTTAAATTATCATTCCACCCTCAAACTGGTGAAAACAGCTGATATCTCCAGTTTTCTACCAATAGCTTCTGCAAAAAAAATCGCCACAAATGAGAGCAACAACTAACGCTAATAATATGCAGAGTAGGCGTTCCCGATATTTTCTATGAGCAGCCAAATCTGCAGTGCGATCCAAAAACAGGCGATAAGCCACGTTAGCAGTAGGAATCTAACATCTGCCTTTTACTGGTGTAAAGGACAACTACCGACAGTGTGAAAGGAAGCCCAGCCCAGAATCACATCTGAAGACCAACACACGTCATAGAGCTACTGATCATGCACCTCCAACACTCAAAAAGGCCACAACACCCACTGCCACCACCCTCAGGAACGTCCCGCCGGACCCTCCTTACTACCACTGGGGCAGCACACAGCAGGACAGCGGACATTTCAAAAAAAAGTATGGCCCCTCAGCCACACAATAGCTGAATGTTGGGAGATGTCGCAACCAAACATGGGTGAAGGACGCAAGTCACCCACCAATAATAATGCACACAATACCAAATGTAGCAGTGATGTGCTGGACAGACCTCACTATGCAGAGCACAAGCCTCTCCATGTGGATATATACTGCTGGTGCTTGTAGAGTGGACAGTGGATGCAAACATGTTACCTCAGGCAGTGGGAAAGATCTTAATCATGTACCTGTGTCGTCGTCCCCTGTAAGCGGAAGCATAGTGGGCTGGTCCAACGTATGCCACTCTAGCGTAGAAGTGTGAATAAATAGGCCGGGGCTCTAGGCGTGGTTCACTTGTGTGAAGGCCAACACATCTACCAGAGCGGCGGCTCTCACTCTGCCGCGTGGCCACCACCATGATCGCAGGCCTCCGCGACACTGGCCCCTTGCGAACCCAGCGGCACAGCACCGCAGAGTTTTGTCTGTACAGACTACTGCCTTCGAAGTACACTGCGGACAGCAGGGCTCACAATTCAGATTGAGTCATGATTGCAGGTGACGCAGTCCAGTAGGCAAGACGCATTGCTCCCAGTGCTGCCCACCCGCACCACTCATCCTCGCAGGCTGCGTACATGCTGAGCATCAGAGGTACCACTAACTCAGTGCACCACAAGTCAACCCCACATGGGATTATTAAGGCAGAAATCATTGCATTGGACAAAAGACATTGCTACCAGTGCAGCCTGCCCAGACTAAGCACCTTCGCAGAGTGCGCACATGCTGAGTGCTTCAGATGCCACTAACTCAGTGCACCACAAGTCATCGCCACGTAGCCTTATTAAGGCAGAATTCATTAGACAAAAGACATTGTACCAGTGCGGGCCACCTGGACCACGCTGAATGCTTCTGATGCCACTAACTGTGCAGCTCAACTCAACGCCACGTAGCTTTGGGCCCTTGCTGACGGCTGCCTCTGACCTACACTGCGATCAGCAGGGGTCACAATGAAAATTGAGTCTTGATTCATTAATTACAGAGTCCAGTAGGCAACTAACTAACACACCCCTAAAACCTACATAATATCCTTTTAGTATCCTTGCTTCAGGAACTTTTTTTATTTCAATTATAGCTTTAGTACAATGACCAAATTCATCTTGCAAGTTCAAAGGAACACTGAATGGCTGTCCTCACTGCGGACAACAGAGCTCACAGTTCAAATGACGCAGTCCAGTAGGCAAGAGACATTGCTCCTAGTATGACCCACCCACACCACGCATCATCGCTGGCTGCGTACACGCTGAGCACACCTACCACTAACTCTATGCAACACAAGTCAACGCCACGTGGCTGTGGGCCCTTCCTAACCACTGCCTCCGGTCTACACTGCGGTCAGCAGGGCTCAGAATTCAAGATTAGTACCGATGCAAATTGTGTAAGAGACTATAATCGGTTAAGAAAAACAAATGCTCCCAATCTGTGCAGCTCAAATGAACGCCACGTGGCTGTGGCCCTTTGCTGGCTGCTGGCTGCTGCCTCTGGCCTAAACTGTGCTCAGCAGGGCTCACAATTCAAATTCAGTCTTCATTCATTAATTTCACAGTCCAGTAGACAACTAACTATAACATCCCTGAAACCTACTTATTTCGACAGTGTATTCCATAAATGTTTATTCTTTTGTTCGATACACCTACACTGCGGTCAGCAGGGCTCACCATTCGAATTCAGTCTTGATTTATTAATTGCAGAGAGAATTATACTCTGTCCTTGAATTTTGTCAAGAGGAAGTGGCAAAAAGCATTCCTTGATGTCTGTGCTGACTACCGCCTTCGATCTACAGTGCCGACAGCAGGGCTTACAATTCTGATTGCATTTCGATTGCATAGGACGTAGTCCACTAGGCAACAGACATTGCTACCCTCCCGGACCACGCATCATGGCTGGCTGTGCACACTCAGAATGCTTCTGATGTCCCTATCTCAGTGCACCACAACGCATGGACCCTTTATAATACAATCTTTTGTATATAATTTCAGATCTGCTACCCCTACATCAGTGTACCACAAGTCATAGACCTTTTACAATACAATCTTTTATGTATTACTTCACATCTGGTGCCCCTACCTTAGTGCAGCAAAAATCATTGACCCTTTATGATTGAATCTCTGTGTGTGATCCGATGATAACTGCTGTACTTGTTGCCAGCACCAACCATTCCCTGAAGACTGGCTTACACTCACCCCACACGCATCCAGTACAGACATCACTAGATATGTGACCCTGGTAATAAAAAGGAATCAAGCGCACATGCCAATACCCAGTTCCACTGTCTATCTAACTGTGCCTGTGTGTTCATTATGTATGCATGAGGCTGCCCCTGGGCCCTTCCACATTACATTGTTCTGTCGACAGCGTATACAACCATGTTACCTCTGGCAGTGTGGAAAACGTAGGTTATTTAATGTTGTCTCAGTCATTCTATAATGACGTAGGTAGAGACTTGATCATTACAGTACTGCAAGGAGAGTGTATAGTGAATTTATAAGTGCTTGGGGATTGGCAGAGTGATTTTACAAGTACATATGTTGGCGCAGCCTAACCCCCGAGCACAAGCTTGGCTCTAATTGCCTGCCCTCCATGTGCCAAATACTGAAACTTCAACTTTGCATCGCCCTGTATTGCTACAGCTGCAACACTCCACTGAATGTGCGATAAACATTCTTATCCACACAGATGTGTCATGTCGACCATCTTTCATGTGTGGAATTATGGATGAATATAGAGTCAGTGATTCCCTGTACCTTCTATGTTGGCCATGTTGTGGGATTTGGGTCAGAGACTGACACATTGGTGCTTGCGACCTGGGTGACGGCAGCATTACAACAGGGACACCCGCATCAGTTGATTCCTCATACAACCCAGGACAGAACCACACCAATAGCTCCGGAGTCATTCTTCAGAGCCTCACGCAGCACTGGCATAAGCCAGGCCAGCCCACTCCGCTCACGCTTACAGGGAGGGACGACAACGCTACATGGCCCACATTTTCATTGCAGTGATCTACTGGTCACAGGCCTAGTTGTCAGTACGCCTCAGCCACTCCCCATGGCTGGTATACACTGACACCACACCCATCCAGCATAGGCGTCACTGGACATGTGACCCTGCCAATGAAAAAGACCAGGCGCATGTGCTCTACGTCATTTCAGACTTTCTGGCCCCGGATGCACTGCAGTCAGCAGAGGCACACCGCCACAGGACGGTGACTTTCGGTCCACTGAGGTAGGGGCCCCGTAAGTGCTAAGCAGCCTGCGATGATGCCCCATACCGACGGTCCGGACAGGTCAGCTTTTGTGTGCCCTGCTGCACGACAATGTAGGTCTAAGCCATCAAACAAAAGGGGGCCTGCTGCCACGTGGCTTGGCCTCGCTGGTGACAGAGTGCCACCAGAGCTCAGCTGGTGTGCAGTCTACGATGATGCATGGCTTTGATACACCATTCAAGCAATAAAGACCAATTTGAATTGTGAGCTCGGCTAGACCGTGTGTACGCCACGGCTGAGGAGGTTGCTTTTGCATGTGGTGGACCCTCTTTGACACACAACGGTGGTGAAAGATGAGCAATGAGGCCTGGGTACACTGGCGCAGGCAGTCACCTCTTGGCGGTGGGAGTGGATGGCGTGCAGCAGCCTGGGTGCACAGGGGGGGGGGACACCGATAAAAGCATTTGCAGTCATATGTACTCTGCCATTACTGATTCTATACTATGTTTCAGATGAGTGAGCTGGAGGGCGGCAGAATGTCCCGGCACGTGGTTGAAGACACACCGGAGGGGGAAAGGTGAGCAGTGAGACCTGGGTGTGCAGGATTGTGCATTCACATCTGGGCGGTGGGAGTGGATGGTGTGCAGCAGCCTGGGTGTGCAGGATCGGGACAGCGATAAAAGCGTGTGCAATCATATGTACAGTGTCAATACTGATTCTATACTATGTATCAGATGAGTGAGCTGGAGGGTGTCAGTATGTTCCAGCACGTGGTTGGAGACACACCAGTGGAAGAAAGGAGAGCTGTGAGGGTTTTGTCCGGAGTGTCTGCACTCACTCACCCTCTCCATCTCTTCCTTTTTATCTCTCACACTCTTTCTCTCTCTCTTCCTCTCTCTCTTCCTCTCTCTCTCTCTCTTTCTCTCTATCTTCCTCTCTCACTCTTTCTTTCTTTGTCTCTTCCTCTCTCTCACTCTCTTTCTTTCTCTCTCTCTCTCTCTCTCTTTTTCTCTGTCTTTCTCTCTCACTCTTTCTCTCTCTCCTTTGATGGGCGCATAACGCACAATCTTATTTCCTTTTCTTTTTTTTTTTTTTAGATATAATGACCTCTCAACATATACCGCCCTTGTCGTTTTTATCTAAGGGGTATGGACTCAGCTGATGGTGTTTAAGTGGCACCCGACCACACCACTCATCGGGAGCTGGCCAAGAGGTCTAATCATCGGATAGCACAGGTAGATTAAACACTGACAGTAGCATCTAACAGCTTCCAAAACATCCCCAAATCTGCCCTACCCCTATTCTGGTTGACCTTTTGATCCAAATCTCTGAAATATCGTACCGCATTCCACCAGGCTCTCCAAGTTGGTGGGAGGACCTGGCGCCATAGCTTACAAATCTCCTTACTTGCCAACAGGACGAGGTAGAATACCAATTTACTCTCGAAGCCCGAGAACCCCAGCAGACCATCAGACTTCAATATAATACCAAAAATAATCAGAGAGGGGCTTACCTCAACTTCCATGCCCAAAAGATCAGACAAGGTCTTACCCACGCTGCCCCAAAACTCTTGTATCCGGGGGCAAGCCGCGAAGATGTGAACTTTCTGCATTAGGGGCTCCACATCTTGTACAATTAGCCTCTCCACCTCCCCTTATTTTCGCGAGCTTCAAGGGCGACAAGTATATCCTATGCAGTGTGAAGAAATGATTTTTCCTGAGTGCAGCAGATTTAATTAATGGATATAAACTTTCCAAAGATACTTGCCATAACTTTTCCAGATCTTCACTCGGCAAGCACTTCTCCCAGACCAGATAAGGGTGTTCCATTTTGTTATCTGCTGCTACAAGAAGATGCTGGTACCATCAGCCTACTTCCTTTTTTTTAGCGTTAGGGTCTTGTAGCTCATCTTCTATAGAGGTATCCTCGAGCATTAATCTGATTAGACTTCTAGACCAGGAGGAGATTTGGTAATATTTAAATCTAGAAAGGGTTCCACTGCTAAGGTTCAACCATACTTCCCAAGGATGACAAATGTTCCCATCCATTATATCCTTCCAGAATAGTACTCCGGACTCTTTTAATGGTTAAGATAGAGCATCTATAAGGCATACCGGGGTTCCTGGAGAGTCCCACACTGGAGCCCAATCACTATAATACGCCAGTCCTAAAACAGCTCGATACTCAGTCCAAAGTTTAGCCGCCATATATAAAGTCTTAAGCCTGACCTTTTTAAAGTATTTAGGGGCTCCAAATTTGTACATAAAACCCACCTTATCCATCTCTGAGAGCATGGCTATAAACATACTACCAATCAAAGAGCTATCTGGTTTTCATAGTACCATCCTACAGTTTTTAGGCTTCGCTGGGGGACGGAGCCTTTAGGCTCCGCCTCCAGAGAAATCTGTAGTTTCTAGTATGGGTGACTTGAACACGCCCCTCTGCTTCATTGGCTAGCTCCATAAATGGAGGCTAGCCATTGGAACAGAGAGGCGTCCGTCATGGCCGGAGGAGACTCGGGGGCGTTCCCGAGATTCTTTGGCTTTTGCCGACGTCACGCGACGTCAGGCGAAAGCCGGGAATGCCCCCGAATCTGTTCCGGCATTGCCGGCACCTCCCTTGCTGCTCGGGACGGGTCTCCTTATTATGCCCAGGTCTGCAGGTGAGTGACCTTCCCCCTCCCTCCCTTTCTCCCCCTCCCTCCCTCCCTTACTGCTCGATCCCCGCCCGGGGGTTTCTTCAGCCGGCCGGCCAATCCTAGCGCGGCCGGCCGGAAGTGCCCGCCCCCCCCGCCGCCCGGGGGAAGAAGGAAGACAGCGGCCCACAAGAAGTATGGCGGCCAGGCTCAGCCATCGGGACTCCATGGGAGGGGGAGAAGCCGTGCCTCCTCCCGGGCTCCTCCAGCAGCATTGGCGGCAGCTCGGGGTGCGTGCTTGAGTTGCTGCCAGCCGAGAGCGGAGGAGGGAAGCCCGACTCGCCCAGCATGAGCCACGAGCCCTGTGGGAGGCACTAGGACCCAGGGCCGCATGAAGGACAACAGGTAACCATTATTTTTCAGGACATTCCCAATCGCTGTCACCCATCCAGGTTCTGCATACTCCTCCCTGCAGCAGTTTTACAACCTTCCCTCCCAGCATGGAGTTACCACTACATTATCTGACAGCATCCGTGTTTCCCGCGGCCAGCATCACTGTGCCACCCTTACTGACACTAGCATGCCTCCTACCAACACGCCCATGTACTTGAATCATGATAGTGTCATATTACCATCGGTGTCATTTCTGGTGCACCCTTGCAAGCAGCAGTGTATTTACTACGCCAGCATCATTGTACACCATGCTGGTATCCGCATACTATTACCTGAGATTAAAATACCGCCGCTATCATCGGTACAATGTTTTACCAACAATGAAGTCTCATTCACAGCATCTTTCACTGAACAAGCATCATCGTATCTCGTATCCCCCCCCCGCCATCATCATAGTAGGGTAGTAGCCTTTTTACCGGCACCTGTGTCTCCCCTGCCATCAGCGTGCCTCTCACGTCTGGCAGGATAAGGTCACCCTGTTCGGTGCACACGTCAGAACCCCCTGCCCCCTCCTGCTTTGGACAGTTCACTTCCCCCTCCGGGCTAGTTCACTTCCCCTTCTACAACTGTTCCCGACTGCTCTCTCCAGGCACACCTTATTTTCCAGAGTATAGGCCATACATATATTTGTGTGCGCACAACAATCCTTATTATTCACTGGTCATTTGCATATACAGAACTGCTTGTACTTGAACGTATTTTTATGTCTATGTGAGGCCATTCGACCCTGTTTATTGTATATGCTGTATTACAACCCAAAAGTGGAGTGTTCACTATCAGAACCGTCTAAGATTACCAACCTCTTGACTCATCCAATCCGCGCCAGTGTACCTCCTCTCCTCCCTTCTGTGTGTTTAGTGTCAGCGGGCCAATCCCTGGGATCTGACTGCCGAAGTTTATTCTGGACGGAGAGCTCCAATTACACACCGCGTGCGTTTGATCTATGTGCACGTCTTTATTGGTTTCGTTTTGCACTGCATACAGCTTCTCCTTTATATTCTCTTTTGGGTCCAGAGACTTTATAAAGCGCACACCGTGAATGAAAAGATCACCGAGCCCCTTTATTCGAAATATTTACTTTTGGGTCCAAAAGGGTGGTGTAGTGTCATTTGCTGTATTTTTTCCCTTTGTTTACATTAAACAAGCCCTTTTAACTTGTGTGATATGATACTGCAGCATGCCCTCAGAAAGCATCTTGCCGTTAATCCCAGTAAAGAACAGAGAAAATGAAAGTGGACGGTGTGTGTAGTGTAGTAAAAAAGTATAATCGCACGCAACAGAACTGGAACAACTAACTCAACAGGTTTATTTGTGTGGTCGAGAGTTGTCCAATAATAACGCCCACGAAGAGCAGACAGGAGCCTCTCGAAACGCTGCTGTCCTGGCCTATCATCAAGTTGGGATGTCAGATGGACCAACAGCAGCAACCAGGGCAACAGAATCCACATCCAAAAGTAAACATGTAAGAAGACACGTGCACATAAGGAACACCTGCATATGAATAATACAAAGCCCCGATATATCTCCCTTTCTTAACAAAACAAGAGAGTGAGAATACATACACCATAACATAAGAAATGTTCAAACCAAGCTGTAAAAACAAAAGCGATACAGTGAAAAAGGAGAATACACAGTATCACCTAATACAAATAATAATTGTATTTTACAGGCAACACAGTTATCCTTCTAGTACCATTGCCAGTGGAATCAAAAGTAGAAGAATTAGAAACATTAGTGTTAAGATCACTGATTCTTCAACCTCATCACTCGCTTCCTGGTAACTTGACTCTGTGTGAGTTTGAGATGAATTCATATAATTTACAGTGACACATTCAGGAATTTGATTATCAGGCTGATACATGGAATGTGTGGTAACACTGCCAGAAGTAAAGTCTTTTACCTCTACACCTACATCCCATGTAATACAACTACTTCTCTCACTATCATAAACAAGCGTCTTTTTCTCTGTTAACTCCTTCTGAATGGTTTGGTACTCACAACCGCTCCTTTTATTCAACATCCACAATTTTTAAGCAAAACAGCAGAAGGTGTGACTCTTACAATTTGAGTAGGATATGAGAGATTTGACTTTCCATTAACCGTTTTTTTTTTTACCAACCCCTATTCTCCTGTATCAAATTGTTTCGAGGAACTCTGGGCAAATTCACGCTCAGCCTTTTTAGGTTTCGCTGGGGAACGGAGCCTCCGCCTCCAGAGAAATCTCTTGATTACAGTAAGGACTCTGGAATACGCCCCCCTGTCCCATTGGCTAGCTTCATTAAGGAAAGAGCTTAAAAACATGGCAGCAAGTAAGCAGCAGGTATTTAAAGTAAAATGCTGGAAAGTAATGCTCGAAACAATTGAGTCAAACAACGTAAGGAAATTTTGGAGACTGGTATAGAATGGGATTGAAAAAGCGCAGGGGAAACTGACAGGTTTGATAGGAGAGTATGCTTGGGTAGAATACCTGGAGGCAGTCTACAATAAAGATGCCATCATTTGTTAGCCTGATAACATTTCTTGCTAATAAAGAGATCAAAGAGGGGTTCTCAATACCAATCATTAAGAAAACAACTGAGATGCTAAAACTTACAAGAGCAGGCGGCACTGATAACTTATCAGCAGTAATAATAAAAACAGCTATTCCCCTTGGAACAACTTGCTCCACCTGCTTTTTCAAACAAATTCCCCTGAAAAGAGCTTCCTAGATTGCTGGAAGGGGCAGTCCCTCGAATCTGGGGTACACCTCCTCCACCTCTGGCCAAGTTCGACCCCCCGCCCCACGTATGGAGCTCTCCCTTCATTGTTTACCTCCTCTCTTTCATCACTTCTCCCTTACCCTCCCTCTATTTCATGCTAGAGGCTTCATGCGAGCCTCAGCTGGTGAAACTCTGCTTCTGTGCCACCCCTGACCTCTGTGTGGGGCTCTTTGCATGTGTGTGGGGCTCTTTGCATGTGTGTGGGGCTCTTTGCGTGTGTGTGGGGCTCTTTGCGTGTGTGTGGGGCTCTTTGCGTGTGTTTGGGGCTCTTTGCGTGTGTGTGGGGCTCTTTGCGTGTGTGTGTGTGGGGGGGGCTCTTGCGTGTGTGTGGGGGCTCTTGCGTATGTGTGTGGGGGGCTCTTGCGTGTGTGTGTTTGTGTGGGGGGCTCTTGCGTGTGTGTGTGGGGGGCTCTTGCGTGTGTGTGTGGGGGGCTCTTGCGTGTGTGTGGGGGGCTCTTGTGTGGTGTGTGTGGGGGGCTCTTGTGTGGTGTGTGTGGGGGGCTCTTGTGTGTGTGTGTGGGGGGCTCTTGTGTGGTGTGTGTGGGGGGCTCTTGTGTGTGTGTGTGTGGGGGGCTCTTGTGTGGGTGTGTGTGTGCAAATGCAATACGTCTTGCATTTGCGACAGAGTAAGCTATTGGCATTGTAAATGAGAATGCCATTTATTTATCTGTTTTCAAAACCAACACATAAATAAAAAGTTTGCCATTTACAATGCCAATAGCTCAAACTTTTCCGAAGGCGAAACCGTTGCATTGTAAATGCTTGTTTAATTGATATGCCCAACAGTACAACTGAAGATCCGGCAGACCCAAGCCTCCCTTAACCATCTTTCGCCTAGGCTTCTTCCAGGATAACCTGATCCCTTTACTTGCCAATATAAACGAGGAGATCTTACCCTGTATTTTCAAAAGAGCGGTTTTGTCAAATTCCAGAGGAATATTATTAAAAAGATAGGCAAATTTGGGGAGCACACACATTTTTATCAGGTTTACTCTCCCATAATGAGATAACGGTAGAATCTGCCATCTCTTCAATAAAAGCTCCACCTCCTTAGAGACTTTATCCAAGTTTATTTTGGGGATCTTTCCTATATCTTAGGTTACTATCACTCCCAAATATTTTAGTTTTTTAGACAGCCTGACCCCTGTGCAGAAGTATTCCAAGCCATGATCTCTGTTTTGTCACTATTAACTTGATAACATGACACTTCCCCGAAAGACTGTACTTCAGCCCTTAGCTCAGATAGGGTCGGGTTAACGTTGGAGGAAAATAAAATAAGGTTATCTGCATACAGAGCAATCTTCCTGGTGAACCCACTGATTTTAAAAGGGAAGATGTTGTCATTCTGTCTTAAACTCTGAGCCAAAGGCTCAATGTATATATCGAAGAGGATCGGTGATAATGGGCACCCTTGTCTTGTACCACGCTGAATCAAGACCGCTGAAAGATTACCATTAACCAAGATCTGTGCCCAGGGGAGAATATATATTTTAGAAGGAACTTCCCTGAGGTTAACTCCAAACCCAAAAGACTTTAGAGTGTTATTAAGAAAATACCAGTTAACTTGATCAAAGGCTTTTGCAGCATCGACCGTGATAATTGAGAGTGGGGCACCTAATGTTGTTGCCAGGTCAACCAAGCCATTTAAGGAATACACCAGATCCAGCATCTGCCTGCCCGGTAAAAACCCTTTTTGATCTTGGTGGATGATTGGCCCCACTATCTTGCTAATCCGGGCATTTAACACACCAGCAAAAACCTTATAGTCACAATTTAGTAGTGAAATAGTGCAATAAGTTTGACACTGAGTTGGATCCTTGCCTGGCTTTAGGATTAGCGTAATGACCGCCTCATTCCAGGAATCTGGCAGGGGAGAGTTCCCTCTAAGGATCTCGTTATACAACCTCAACCAGATTGGGATTATTTCATCTTGTATTAACATATAAACTTCGATTGGGATTGCGACGAGGCCTACTGCTTTCCCTTTCTTAGTTTTGTCTAGAATTACACATAGTTCTCCCTCCTCTATGTCCGGCTTCAAAATAGTTTGGCTTGGTAAATCCAGTTTCGGTAGTTGTTTTTCAGACAGCCGCGGATCGATGACCTCATACTCAACCGATAACTCCTCCCTATACAGGCCTTGAAAGAACTCCACAAATGCTTTCTCAATATCCCTTTTTTCCTCTACCACACTTTGGCTCCTACCTGATCTTATTAATAAAATTGTGTGACCTATCAAATCTACTTTTCATAGCAAGTAATTTACCACAGTTCTCCCCCTGGTTGAAGTCACTTATCTTGCTTGCCTCCCACTTTTGCAGCACTATTGCTTCAGTTTTAAGCCTAAATTTCATCTGTAAAAAAACTATCTTATTTTGCTTTCTGTCTTGCAGGCTGTGATTCACAGATTGTAGACCCCCCACCCTCCCCGGAACGGGCCTCCCGTCATGTGGCGATTACTTCAGTTGGACTGAGTTAGAGCCACCAGAACTCCAGCCCTGTCATAGCAAACGGAAGTGTACTGGGGATGCAAACCCCGGGACATTGCAGGAGCCAGCCCTGGGGGCTGGTGGTCCATAGGGAACTCAATCGATCCAGGAGGGGAACCGCACGGCCCCCCTCCCTCTATTTTCACAGCCCCCAGGAGGAGGTGGTCCCCGAGGCTTCAGGGTCCTGCGAGAACCACCCTGCATATTTAATTAAAGCCCCGGAGGGTGGCAATCCTTAGTACTTGGGATGGCCTTGAAGCCCCCCAAACAATTACAAAACAAGCCCCGGGAGGTGCCGATTCCCTGGACTGCAGGAGGTCCGTGTGCCTGATTTACATAGGAGGTGGCGGTCCCCAGTGCTGCGGAGGCCCTGCAAGCCCCCGAAATATAATTATAGGATTGCCCTTAGAACCTGGCCCACCAAGGAGCTCATTTAAATGAAGGGGTGAGACCCTCCTCCATTGTTTTATTTTTAGTTTTACCATCCGGATTCACGCACCCAGTGCGCATTCTGACATTTTTTTATAAAAAAAAAAAATGTTAGGCCTGCGTATCCTTGCTGGACTCCCGTGAACAGGACTGGGGGGGGGGGGGCGGGGTCAGGATGTTTCTACTCTATGCCCTTTTCTTCTCTTTTAATCTTTTTTTAACTGTTTTCATGCAACTCGGTTCTACCGAATCACAAGATGGCTGCCAACACTTCCTGGTTTAGAGTGTTGGCAGCCAACCACAGTGAAGCTCATGGTTGTGACTAAGCATGGGCGAATTTTGCAAATTTGGCGTTCGCGAATTTGCGTATTTGTGAACTCGCAATCCGCAAAATCCGCAAATTCTCACAAATTTGCGGATTTTTTATTTGTTTTGTGTTCACAAGGGTTTCTGCCAGTTCACGAGGGTTTTGTACCAGTTCGCAATTGCGAACTTACTTGTCTGCTCGCAACGGTCGCGACTTTGTTGTTTCTACGTCTGGTTCATCATCACAGGTTCACAGCAATCAATCAATCGATCAATCAGTGACACTTATAAAGCGCGCTACATACCCGTAGGGTCTCAAGGCGCTGGGGAGGGGGGGTGCCGCTACTGCTCGAACAGCCAGGTCTTCAGCTTCTTCCTGAAGGAGAGGTGGTCTTGGGTCAGGCGCAGGTCGGTCGGGAGGGAGTTCCAGGTCTTGGCGGCCAGGTAGGAGAAGGACCTTCCTCCTGTAGTCGCTCTTCGGATGCGGGGGACGGCGGCGAGGGCGTGGTTGGCTGATCGGAGGTGGCGTTTGGGAGCGTAGAAGTTGACTCGGCTGTTGAGGTAGCTCGGGCCTTGGTCGTGTAGGGCTTTGTGTGCGTGGGTGAGGAGGCGGAAGGTGATTCTCTTGTTGATGGGGAGCCAGTGGAGGTCTCTCAGATGTCCGGAGATGTGGCTGGATCGTGGGATGTCGAGGATGAGTCTGGCTGAGGCGTTTTGGATCCGCTGGAGTCTCTTCTGGAGCTTGGTGGTGGTCCCGGCGTAGAGGGCGTTGCCGTAGTCCAGTCGGCTGGTGACGAGGGCCTGGGTGACGGTCTTCCTGGTCTCTGAGGGGATCCACCAGAAGATCTTCCGTAGCATGCGTAGGATGTTGAAGCACGCCGAGGAGACGCTGTTGACTTGCCTGGTCATGGAGAGGGAGGAGTCCAGGATGAAGCCCAGGTTTCGTGCATGGTCTGTCGGTTTGGGTGCGGTGCCCAGGGCGGGAGGCCACCAGGAGTCGTCCCAGGCGGAGGGTGAAGAGCCCAGGATGAGGACCTCCGTCTTGTCCGAGTTCAGTTTCAGGCGGCTGGTCGTCATCCACTCGGCTACCTCTTTCATCCCTTCGTGCAGGTTGGCTCTGGCGGCGGCGGGGTTGTTGGTCAGTGAGAGGATCAGCTGGGTGTCGTCGGCGTAGGAGATGATGCTGAGGTGGTGTTTGCGTACGATGGCCGCGAGGGGGCTCATGTAGACGTTGAAGAGGGTGGGGCTCAGTGATGATCCTTGGGGCACGCCGCAGATGACTTCGGAGGCCTCTGACTTGTACGGAGGTAGGCGGACTCGCTGTGTTCTTCCGTCGAGGAAGGAGATGATCCATTCCAGCGCCTTGTCCTGGATACCGATGTTGCTGAGGCGCCGTGTTAGGGTGCGGTGGCAGACCGTGTCGAATGCCGCGGAGAGGTCTAGGAGGATGAGGGCCGCTGTTTCTCCATTGTCCATCAGGGCTCGGATGTCATCGGTGGCGGCGATGAGGGCGGTCTCGGTGCTGTGTTTGGCTCGGAAGCCGGACTGTGAGGGGTCGAGGGATCCGTTCGTCTCGAGGAAGGCGGCCATCTGCTTGTTGACGGTCTTCTCGATGACTTTGGCTGGAAACGGTAGAAGCGAGATGGGGCGGTAATTCTTGAGGTCGGTGGGGTCCGCTGTTGGTTTTTTGAGTAGAGCGCTGAGTTCGGCGTGCACCCTCTGTTTCACCACTGCCACCCTCTGATTCACCCATGCCACCCTCTGGTACATCACCGCCACCCTCTGGTACATCACTGCCACCCTCTGATTCATCACTGTAGATTATAGTGGGGAAAAGCAAGCACACCTGCCCTGCTTCAACTGACATGAATTAATTTGGGGTTGATTAATGTGTCACTGAATTTAAAGTTCCTGTCTGGCACCTGCTTCCTTATCTGTAATTTGCTTTCTGTTGCAGTGCATTTTTTTTCCCAGGACCTTTGTGGCCTACTTGTAGCTATTCTATGAGCCTGCTGTGAGGGTCAGAGCAGGGTCATAGAATAGTTGCAAGTAGGCAACTGAACTCTGGAGGGGCCCCTCAGGAAGAACTACAGGGAATGGTTACTAATGATGAGTTTGAACTTTTGCACCTGCTGAGTGCTTTCAGTTTTGCAAAACTCGTTTTTCTGCAGAACAGCAACTGTAATGCCCCAAACAAACATAGGCAACTGAACTCTGGAGGGGCCCCTCAGTAAGCACTACAGGGAATGGTTACTAATGATGAGTTAACTTTTGCACCTGCTGAGTGCTTTCAGTTTTGCAAAACTCGTTTTTCTGCAGAACAGCAACTGTAATGCCCCAAACAAACTTACTTGTGAAAGTTGATTTCTAATCCAAAAGTGATCCAAAGAAAGTCAAAAAGGCCTCAAATCCAAAAAAGTGCAGGCAAATGTCAACCTGAGGAGTTATTCTGGTAAAAATCATCATTTTCAGAAGGTTATGCTGCTTGCTGGTGGATTTCTTGTGCAGAATTGCAAATTTTGTAATTTCGCGAGTGCGTGATTGTTGCTGCCCGCCGCATCTACATGTTCGCAATTGCGATCTCTCGCGATGCGTCGCCAAACTCCTGCGGGATCCCGCAGCAAGATCCAAAATGGCGCAGCACTCGCAAAATATCGAGAAAAACAACTCGCCAAACGCTGAATGACGGTAAGTGAACGCCGCAGGCCGCAATATTGTATCACCAAGCAAAAAAATCCGCTGCATGCGAATTTGCGGATTTTCGGTAAATTCGCGAGAGTTTGCAGATTGGGAATTTACCGAAAATCCACAAAATCCGCGAGCGGAACGGATTTTCCGCCCATGCTTAGTTGTGACAGTCAATTACAGTCAAGCGAGTGGTCGGGACGGTGCACGAACTCACCGCTGCCCCAGATATTGAAACTTTATTTTTTACATTTCTCAGCAACGACTGCACGGATTTATGCTTCTGAATCAAGCACTACCTGTTTGCCAAGTTTCGTGTCATTCCATTCAGTAGTTCGATCTGTAGCCTTGCCTAAAGTTTCCTATGGGAAAATTATTTTTTCACTTTTATTTATTAAATTACTCAGCAACTACTGAACGGATTTACACCATGCAAAAAAAAGGTCGCTTTCTAAACCAAGCTCTACCTTTTTGCCACATTTGCTGTAATTCCGTTCAGCAGTTCGGGCTGTAGCCTGTAATAACATTTCCTATGGAAATTAACATGGAGAAAACACTTTTTGGGACCCCCTTTTTTCTCAGCCCCCGCTTGATGAATCACCCCCAAACTTGCAGGATATCAGCTTACCAAGATAGACCTTTTCTTGGGGAGAATTTCACGAAGATTCGTCAAATGACGCCAATGTTATAGGCAAATCAAAAAATGAAACTAGGTTCTCACTATAACTACCTTCTGGCGACCGCCAGTAGGTAATATATATATATATATATATTACCTACCTAAAGTTTGGGGGTGATTCGTGAAGCGGGGGCTGAGAAAAAAGGGGGGCCCAAAAACGTGTTTTCCCTATGCTATTTTCAATAGGACCTTTAGCCAGGGCTACAGCCCGAACGCCTGAACGGAATTACACCATATTTGGCAGAGAGGTAGACTTCGGTTCGCAGTTCACCCTTTTCATTAAATGGTGTAAATCCGTTCAGTAGTTCCTGAGAAAATCATAGATATACTTGCGAAGTTGTACCGTACGCGTACCGTCAGAGGACAGTACGTGTACCATTACGAGCACGAGCTGCATGGTCATTGGCTGTCAACTGTCTGTCAACACTCCAAACGAGGAAGTGTTGGCAGCCATCTTGAGCCTCAGTAGAACTGAGGCACAAGAAAGCTGTGAAACAAACGTGTAAAACAAGCAAAGGGGGCAGGGTAGAAACACCCTGACCCCCTAGGCCTGCTAAGGGGGTCCCACAAGGACCCCCAAGGCCAATTAAATGTTTTCTTTTTTTTAAATCGCGGGGTACGCTAGGTATGCGTACCCCATGAAAAAAAAAGCCGGTCTGCTTTTTTAAAAATTAGCCCCCGGGGGGAGGCAAATCCTGGGGGCATAATGTAAAAAAAGTGTGTGGGGGGCCCAATCTCCCTCCACACTGCCCCGGGGACCGCCACCCCCCGGGGCAAAGTAAGTATGATAGTGGGGGGCTCACGGCCCTCCCGCAGCCCCAGGAACCGCCACCCCGGGGCTTTGATATTAATGATTGGGGGCCTCTAAGGCCCCCCAAGCCCCAGGAACCACCACCCCCCGGGGCTTTCTTATGAAGTATGCAGAGGACTCACTGCCCCCCCGCAGCCCCACGGACCGCCACCGGGACTTTGATAATAATGATGGGGCCTCTAAGGCCGCCCGAGCCCCAGGGACCGCCACCCCCGGGGCTTCGTTTTAAAAATAAATAAATAAACCTGTGTGTTGGGGCTCAAGCCCCCCCACATGCCCCGGGACCGTCACCCCTGGGGCTTTTAAGAGGTGGGAGGGTGGCAGAGCAGCCCTCGATGGCCCTGGATCCCGCCACCCCCCAGGGCCGGCTCCTGCAGTGTCCTGGGGTGCCCACCCCAGGGACACTGCTGTTTGCTATGGTAGGGCGGGAGCCTCACAGCTCCCACCCTACCACAGCAAACTGCTTTGATTTTTGAAAGAGAGAGCAGGAAACCTCAAAAATCAAAGCTGATTGCTTTTCTGCATGGGGAGCAGTATGTTAGCTGCTCCCCATGCAGAAAAGCAATGCCAGCTCCCGCAGGATGCAGGGAGCCGGCAGAGACCGTGGGGGACTTGGGGACCCCCCCACATCCCACAATGAGGACGGCCAGGCCCCGGGGGATGGGGTCCCTGGGGCTAGAAGTGGCCCGGGAGGGGGACCACACGGCCTCCTCCCCCCCCCAAAAATATATATTTTTTAAAGTGAGGCCCCGGGGAATGGGGACCCCGGGCCTTAAGGGGCATGGGAGGGGGGACACGCGGCCCCCTTCCCGTAAAAAAAAAGAAAAAAGAATTGGGGAATTTCCCTGGGGGATGGGGTCACCAGGGCCAAAAAGAAAAGAAAAAGAAGGGGGGCTACAGAGCCCCCCTTCTTAAAAGTTAAAAAGTAAAAAAAAAACAGGATCGGAGGAGGCCACGCCCCCTCCCTGCACCTCTCTGCAAACACGCCCCCTGCACGTTTGCAGAGGTGGAACTACTTCCACTTGCCTACAGGGGGTCCCTGGGGGCCAATTAGGCCACCAGGAGCCTCCAGTATGGGCCAGGAGGCTCCCTTGCAGAGAGGTGTAATGAGGCCATGCCCCTCTTTACACCTCTCTGCAATGCAGCCCCCTGGCGCATACTGGAGGTTGCTGGTGGGCTAGTTGGCCCCCAGGGACCCCCAGTATGCAAGGGGAATTAGTTCCCCTCTGAAAAAGCACCAGGGGGCTGCGTTGCAGAGAGGTGTAAAAAGGGATGTGGCCTTATTACACCTCTGTGCAACGCAGCCCCCTGGCGCATACTGGAGTTTCCTGGTGGGCTAGTTGGCCCCCAGGGATCTCCAGTGTGCAAGGGGACTTAATCCCCCAACTTAGAACACTCTACAGGGCGCGTTTGCACAGTGGTGAAGGTAGGGGGCTGGGTTTGAGGTGATGTGAGTGCAAACATGCCCTGTGGCGTGTTTTAAGTTGGGGAATTAATTCCCCAACCTAAAACGCCCCACAGGGTGTGTTTGCACACATGTTACCTCAGGCCCCGCCCCCTTCCTTCACTTTTGTGCAAAATATTCCTGTAAAATCAGCCGAACTACGAATTCCGATTTACTCACCTGTTATCACATGAGACGTCAGTGCTGCATCTTTGAGAGAACTACTGATCCTGAAAAGTCATTCTAACCATACTTACAGTAAGTTGAATTTCATTCCATAGGCTAACATTGACTGGTTTTACTTGGAAATTTTTCTAAGTGTGGAGTTTTGGAACTTAAAAAAATTCCTCTAAAATCAGCCGAACTACGAATTCCGATTTACTCACCTGTTACCAGGAGAGACCTCAGTGCTGCATCTTTCAGCCCACTACTGATCCTGAAAAGTAATTCTAACCATACTTACAGTAACTTGAATTTCCTTCTATAGATTAACATTGACTGGTTTCATTTCTAAATTTTTCTAAGTGTGGAGTTTTGGAACTTTAGAAAATTCCTCTCAAATCAGCCGAACTACGAATTCCAATTTACTCACCTGTTATCAGGAGAGACCTCAGTGCTGCATCTTTCAGCCCACTACAGATCATGAAAAGTAATTCTAACCATAGTTACAGTAACTTGAAGTTCCTTCCATAGGCTAACATTGACTGGTTTCACTTGGAATTTTTTTTAAGTGTGGAGTTTTGGAACTTTAAAAAATTCCCCTAAAATCAGCCGAACTACAAATCCCGATTTACTCACCTTTTATCAAGAGAGACCTCAGTGCTTTATGTTTCAGCCCACTACTGATCCTGAAAAGTAATTCTAACCATACTTACAGTAACTTGAATTTCCTTCCATAGGATATAATTGCCTGCTATATAAAATATATATAAATCCAAAAATAAACAAAATTATTACAATTTCAATATTTTTAAAATCATTTTTTTCCAATTTATATTAAAAATATGTAATGTAATTAAAAAAATAAAGTATCTAAAAATAAATACTTTAAAACAATGTAGTAAATTAGTATAAAAAAATATAACAATTAATACATTTTAAAATTATCATTTACAAAACCTTTGAAATTCACTGAAAAACCATAGGCTTCAGCCACGTTATAGTTAGGAATTAGCTTTTAAAAAACCTTAGAAATTCACTGAAAAAACCATAGGTTTCACACACGTTATAGTTAGGAATTAGCATTTAAAAAACCTTGCAAATTCTTTGAAAAAAACAGGTTTCACACATGTTATAGTTAGCTGGACATTTCACTCATACAAAACCTTTGAAATTCCCCCGTTATAGTTAGTTCAGCTAACTATAACTCGTGCGCCCGCAATGAACTGCTGATGACATCACATATTACATCACTCATGACATGGTCAGTGACATCACTCATGACATCACTGATGACATCTCAAATTACATCACTGATGCGCGCAAACCAGATGTCTGCGCGCACCAGCCGCCATGTTTGGACAAGTCAGCGAGCGGCTGGGCCGGTAGGCTAGGGCGAACGGGCCTAGTTTTACTTAAAGAAGCAGCCTGCGCAGGCCAGGCCAGTACAGTACTGTGGCGCCGGCACGACTATACCGCTATGGCTGGTTGGCCTTCAGTGAATTTGAATGAAACATGGATGCATTGTTGCTTGCTGTGTTTGATATTGTGTTCCTCTTACCTGCTGGGTTTGATTCTGTGACCCGCTGTTTTTGTACGTTCTATTTTGCAACATTTCTCTCATGTAACGCAACTGGTTCCATTGCACAGCGCTCTGATAGCATGAACTTCGCTTGAATGTACTGGAGCACTTTAGATGCCCACCAGTTACATTACACATAGACACTTCGGGTTTTTTACGCACAGGGAGATTAAGTGATCTGCCCAGAATCACATGATGCTTGAGGCCACACCGAGACACAAACCTGGTTTCCAAGATGGCAGATCTGGACGATACGCCAATTGAGGACTGTTAAGAAGTTGGGCTAATCTTGCCGGAGATGTTTATAATACTGGTGCCCTGCAGCTGTTTGTGCTCGCCTTCCTTTCTACTTCCTTCCTTAAGCAATCATGTTACGAAATATATTTACACAATGTACTATTATGAAAATGAATACAACAACATTATTGTATTTAGAGGAAAGTAGGAGAAACAGAGAGCAAGGCATGCATTTAATTTAATTGCACTAATCACTCAAATAAGCTAAGTTATTTATTTTCACAGTTGCAGTAATTGTTGCTTTTGATTGTGAATATGTACTTTTTGCAGCTAGGTCATCATGATCGGCAGGCTTTATCACCGAGCTATGAGTAGGCCTATAGGGAGGGGTCAGCTACAGTGATCAGGTAAGCAGGCTTCGAGGGAGCGATGTGCGGTCCATGCAGACAGGCCTCGCTGCAGGGTCTCACTGATGGGGATCTGTAACGGGCTCTAACGCCAAACAGCTTTAACACTCTTCAAGAGACCCATCTCTCCCAGAAGCAGGGGAAACAACGTATGGGGAAAGGAAGGACGTGCACACTGTATTTGATCTGCAAAGGCCACCAGTAATCATGCAGATGGCAGGCCAATGATGATTTGGCGCTACCCGCATGCCATTCAAAGAAGCCCTTTTTATGGCAGGCCACAGAAGACTTGGGGCATATTATCTAGATGTGCGTTATATAACGCACATCGCACATTTCCATATCGCCGGCTATCGCCGGATTTCTTCGCCGTATTAGCGCATAATTTTCAATGCGCAACACGTAGGGGAAATTAAATCCGACGATAGTCGGCGATATGGAACATTAGCGCATGAAAACAAACGCTGTTTTCACACGCTAATGTGTGCCTTGATAATATGGGGGGATGGATTCAGCATTATGATCCACACCCCCATGTTATCAATGCCTTAACACCAGGTCAGAGCAGGCGTTGGGAGACCTGCGATAAACGAGTTTATCGCAGGTCTTCTTCTCCCAACGCCTGCCTTGGTAATAGGGTGTTCCCACCTCCAAACACATTTTACATGTGGTTGGACATGGGAACGCCCACTTTGCATGTATTTAGCGATGTTTCTCGCTGACATGCAAAGTGGGCTTGAGGCAGGCTTTAGCATGTCCTTGTTAATAGGGCGCTGGAAGTATCGCTGCTTTCTTGGCACAATTCGCCGAAAAAGCGGCGATACTTCAGCTTGCTAATATGTCCATTGGTTCTCTGTTAGTACCAGTAGCACCACACGCACTGTACTGCTCTATCCTGTACTCCTGTATCCCTACGAATGGAAGCCTTGCTCTTGGACAGCATTCCCTAGCACTCTACCCTGTCCCAGCCCTCCTAGCTCACGCTCTCTCCCACGAGTAGCGACCTTCACAAGCCCAGCTTCGCGCCGAGTTTCATTTATCTGTACTAGGACAATGCGCCTAAGCAAGGAACGAAAGTGACGTGTTGATGTGCAAAACCATTAGGAGGCAGGAAAGAAGAGCGACACTAAGGTCAACCTATGGGAAGCCTCAGGCAGGATTAAAGCCCTAAATTGAATACAGCATATCTTGCAGACAGCGCATTCGCGCTGCCAGGCTCGACCTAAAAATGGAGGGAGGATTAAAAGATACCAAAAATTTCTAACCTACTTATACATTGATAAGAGGAACACCAGACAGTTATAATACAAGGACATTAACCAGTGGATAAAACCAAGGAAGGAAGATGTAAAAACATAGAATATCATTATTATTACAAGCCAACGTCATGCATTAGTTCATTTGTAACTATTTTGTCATTGAGAAATAATCAGTATGTTGAAAAGGAGGCTTTACATTCATCAATTATTACCATCACTTCAATTTGAACATAGCATTGTTCATATTATTAACATTATGGGTCATCACATTATTAGCATTCTGGTGGACAATGTACTTCAAAAGCAAAATGTATTCACGTATTTGCACCAATGCTTTCTTGATGTATTTTGTATAAAACACATAGAGATCAAACTAATATAAAAATAAAGGTTTTCATGGCCTATAGTCCTGTCAGAGAAGGTACGCTTTCAAGTAACTATTACAATGCTTACCGAGCTCCATATATTAACTTTTTACCTGTGCACTCTTACACTACTCTGCCAGAATCTGATTACACCAAAGGTACTCCAAGTGGTATTTTCATTAGTAGGACGCGGATGCCTTCAGACACCGATCACATGGAAACATTTAACCTGGGTGAATGTCTGAAGAATTGACCCACTAACATTAGCGGGACATCCATGGGGCAGTGGTTTAATACTCAAATATTCATGGGTTAATTTAGCTCTTGTGTCCCTACACGATTCCTGCACTGGGACTGTGAGTCTCTCCTAGGGCCTTATTGTCTTTACATTTCTAGCTATGCATGAAAAATCAGTGCATTCTGTGGGAATGTGTTTTTTATAAAACCATTGTATTTGTGTTATTTATCTGTTCCATTGCACATAAAGTAAAACAATTACATAAAGTAAAAAAAATAAAAGTCTGCTTCGTAGCAGAGTTCGTCAGTCTTTACAAACAATATTCTATTTACTATGTCTAAGCTGTTACAGCTGTAAAAAATAATTTTACCAGCTACCATGTGCCTGAAGGTACACTTTATACCATGTCACCTCACTGTGCATACTCATAAGGTTGGTGAGGGTTTGCCAAACACATTCAGCATTGCTCTGCTGTGCAGTGCTCTCCAAAAAAACTTTAAAAATAAAACATTTGTCTACTATCATGCAAGGCCTGCTTCTCCTGCAGAGCTTAAACAAGGTGTACAGCCCTTTTGGGATCTGCGTTGACATGTGGGGCAAACTCTTAATACCTGGAAAACTTCAGTTCAGAGTATGTATGAATAGTTCTCAGAAACTTGGCAAAAACCAGACCTGGGATTTTCTCAGGGCACATTCAGAAACAGATGACATTCAGAGAAGCAGAACTTACCCCGCGTGACCTAGAGTTCTTATGCTGAGTCATGGGATCGTGGTTTGAAGCCAAGTACTGCTGCGTCAGTCATGCGGGCTCCGTTCTCATCAGTGTACAGTTCTGGAATAGTTCCAGACTGGCTTACCCAACTTCAGTGTATACTATGAAGCTCGCAGCAGGGGCAGGCTTGGGAAATACCTCTGAATGCATACATCTCTCAATGGGACTCTTTTCAACTCTCCTTCATATATAAATCTTCTTTTCATTAAAAAATTATTGAAATAAAATTAACACAGTGGTTGTTCAAGCTCTAACGTTTCAGGGCAGAGAATCGAGCACCAGGACATTTTATTGAACATCCACTTATGAACAATCTCTTGACACCTCTTCACTTACAAACACCATAAGAGTTAGGTGACTGGTCCAAAGTTAATGTTGCGCACCCCGTTGGACTTCAGATGGGCTTCAATTGTAAAAAAAATATATATACCACAACAGTGGGGCTCATTTGTCGCCAGTTGTTTTGTTAGATACAGTTGTTTCAAATATTGTGCAGTTTTCACCTGTTTGGAAATTCCACCTGAGTCCACAGTAGAGCCTCTACAAAACATGTTTATTTGTTTTACATACAGAAGATTCCCCGAAGGTACTTTCTCTCCCATAGGTGTACTGACACCCATGCCAATCAAGAGATTTACCACCAGCATGGTGGCTTTAAAAGCAGAGGTATAGCTGGGATACTACCTGTTACATATAAAACCACATGCCATGCAACTCACCCTATTCATCTTGCATCAGCTAGGAGTAGTCGTAGATAGCCACTACTACTCCAGGCGTGCTATTGGATAGTGATAGTGATAGGGAATTTCTATAGCGCACTATTACTCCGAGGAGCATTTTGGCGCTTTTATGGCTTGTGTATTCCAGGTGGTGGGAGATGTAATGACCCACAGAGGCGTTTGAATCCTAAACCAGGGTTTTGCAGGTTGTGCCTGTTAAGTTGTAGATCCCGGTTTTGATGGCTTTCCTGAATTTACTCCAAGCACTACCTTTATTTCCACTGCTCTCAGGGATCATGGTGGCATCACTAGGGAGTAAAAAGAGCTCTAATATACATATTTACTTTTTGTAGTTTCCATTTCTCGCCCTTTCTCCTGCTCCTCAACACCCAACAAGAGGCTGCTGAGAAGCTAAGGGTGGGGCAAGAGAGACAACCGGTGATGTCATCAGGGGGAGGGTTAAAGGATGCAGCATCTTAGTCCTGCTGCTTCTGGTATTTGAGTGATTATAAACCCAAGCACGAGCTTCCCTGTCTGTGGTGCCAGGCAGCCAGCCAGGACATCTCAAAGAGCACCTATTGACCTGTCTGCAGCTATGAAGATAAGGACGAACATAGACAACATAAAAAGACAAGCTTAGACAATTTCAGAGACCGTCAAAGGTTTTACTTGCTATTCGATTGTGTTACAAAGTTACGGTGCTAAACTCAGATCAGAAAGAGTGCTGTTTGGCATCAGGGGGAAGTGGTGAAATTAATTCATGTCCGAATTTCAGAACTGGGTAAGTCCAGCAGAAACGCAGAGCAGGTATGAAAATACAGTGTGTGTCACATCTTTTGGGTGCCAGATCTATGGGGAGTGGGGGAAGCGGTGCAAATTTGCAGAGGCCTTCAATCACAACGTTTTTTTACGTCATCATCCTTGTGAACGACACAATTTGAAAATGAAAAAAAAATAACAGGAGAAAAAGTCAACTAAAAGTACGGCTGCTAGAGAAAACCTCTACTGAAGAACTACTGGTTACATTTTTTTTCAACAAACCCCTACCAACTAAATGTTTTTTTTCAGAAATATTTTACAGTAAGCATGGATGAGAAACTTGGCAAAAAAGCTCAAGAGTTCAGAATGTGAAGAGCTTGCCTGCTTGTGTCGCCAAAATTCAATGGCGAAGTTTGACACTTCACTGACTACCCCCATTTCATAGGGATGGTTTGAGAAAACCGAACTTCAAAGCTTCCAATCTCTGGCATGCCAACAGGAGGGGCAGAGAGAGCCTCGTTTTCAACACTCTGCCCTCCCACACCATGCCCAAAATAAGGAGTGGCCACCATTTATGGACACAAGTGTTTCAAAGATACGTTTTGGTTACTGTGCTGAATACATGTATTAAATTGTTGGTGATGGGCTCTAGTGCTGATTGGAAACGCTTACTCGGTCTAACACCAGTTGATTTATAACATCCACCCCTACGTTTTTTCTGATACCTTTGGGAGTCGTGCAGTGGCGAACCTAGGTCTTTGGCCACTGGGGGCGGCCCCTGCGTCCCCCCACCCCGCGGCGGCCATATCTAAGAGCAGGGCTGAACCCTCCTTCGCCCCCCCCTTGCTACGCCACCGGAGTCCTGACTCCTAACGTGAAGTAGGATACCAGCCCGCCCATCCTTTCTCTCACTTGCTGCCCTTACTAATCTCAGGAAGGACTTTCGTGCTAGTTGAGGTCCAGCTGCCTCTGGCAACATAAAGTAAAATAACATAAATTGTCCTCATTCTCAAATCATGTTATGTTATGATTCATATATCACTTCCTCATATATATAAATAAGAGGAGCCCTTAGTAGTACAATGTTATGACATTTGTGACTTACATCACAAATAGTGCCATGTTTCCCTTGATGTACCCGGGTAATTTTAAATTCATAAGTTGAGATTTGTCCCTTGACATCTAGTCACTGGTTGAAACCCGAATGATATATTATGGTGAGCAATAATACATTGATGGTATCACCCAGGAACAATTCAGCCACATGCAACAAAGTCATAACACTCCAATGGTTCTTTTGAGACAATAATTTGAAAAATGTCCTATGACATATTGTGATTAATCAGGCACAATATGAGATGTTCTGGTTAGCTAAAGAACAATAAAATAATCTAGTGGTATCACTCAGGAACATTCTAGCCCCATTGAAATGAAATAATTAAAATATCCAAGTGGTTTAATCAATACTGTTTTCTTCAAGTCATCCCAGTTTGATCATACCCATTTGGTGATAAATACAAAGTAAGGAAAGCTCAAGAATATGATGTATTTTTCAAAATCATCATTAGCTCTTAGTACTTTATGCTCACTTGGGCAAGATTCTCATCACAATCCATCATATTACTAGGATTTTAATGAAAAGAACAAAACAGGCTGTATGGATATTGATGTTTAGAGACTTGGCAACAAATGTTGTAATACTGACTTCTTATTCATTGCGTAAACAAACCATGTGCTCGTTTTTACAGATAATGAGCATAGCCCCCTCCCCAAAAAATGTTAAAAGAACAGCAACTAAGAATTGGTTGCCACATGCATAGGACGGATATTTGAGACTTTATTTCTGACAAAGATGTAAGAGGGATTGATATATTCATGATACATGCCAGTTCAGGGCTGACATGGCTTGGTGTTCGGGCTGGACTTTTCCTATTGGAGCAGGGCCAATACTATTTTGTATCTGGCTGGGTTGAAATTTAGATGGTGTGGGCGGGCAAAAGAATGATGGGTTGGAATGCCACCAAAGTGATTGTCTGTGGTTAGGTTTATTGCAAGCATTCCTCCCTTCACCTTTTACATTTTTGAGGAACCTCCCTAACTGGCGAGGATATGCGCAGACATGGGTCCCCGGCTCACTGTGCCACTGGAAACAAGCTACACCTGACTGGAGAGCCCCAATGAGTGTGAACACTGTCTTGTGTTGTGTTTGATCCAGTTCAGAGACGACCTAGCCTGGCAGTTCGGGCTTGACTGTTCCTTTTTGGAGCAGGGTCAAGGCTGATTTATATATGGCAGGTATAAACTGGAATGGCAAGGTGGGCAAAAGAACAGTGGGTTGAATTCTACCCTGAATGATTTCCAATGGTTAGACATTTTGCAAGCATTTTTCCTATCACCTTTTGTGTGTTTGATATACCACCCTAAATGGCAAGGGGTCACTATGCCACTGGAACCAAGCTACACTTGACTGAAGAGCATCAATCAAGACAAAACCTTTCTTGGGTTGCTTGTGTTCCAGTTCAGAGAGAACCTGGCCTGGCAATTCGGGCTGGACTGCTTCTATCGGAGCAACACCAAGACTGATCTGCATAAGGCCTGGTCTAAACTGAGGTGGGATGGTGGGCAAAATAATGATTGGTTGGAATTCTACCCTGAGCGTTTGCCATTGGTTAGACTTATTGCAAGCATCCTCCCATCCCTTTTTGTGTTTTTCATTTCACATTCCCCAGCCATTAGTTGATTGCTACTGCCATTCAAGAGTTATGTAGTTTTGCCAGTGCCCGACATTCAAGAGTTAGATTGCTGCAGAATTAAGAAGAATCAGCATAAGGAAGTGACAACTTTATCCTTTTTTGTTTTAAGGGGACACAAGAAACAGCAGCCAGCTGCCCATGACTTCGGGCCTGATTACAACTTTGGCGGGGTGGAAGCGGGCCGTCGCGTCCAGCTCCTACACCTCCAGAGTTGACTGCCCCCGTCAGATTACGAGTTTCTTCATGGTCTGGCGGGTTGTGCCTTGGCGGTCCAACATCGGTGCAGCTTAAAGGTTCATATGTGAGCCTTAGAACTGCTGTGCAGCGGGAGCGCCAAAGCAGGTTACTGCACGGTATGGACTGTGCAATCCATGCCATGTAGGAACTGTGGTGCATGCACACAGGGGTGCACAACATGTGCCCCCCGCGTGCACCTCCATACACAGAGGCACTAGGGGGTGCTGTGGGACCCCTTTACATTCCTGGCAGCACACTTTCATGACAGGCCTTACTCCATGTAAAGTGTGGAGGTCTGGAAAGTTGTAATATGCTTGATGGTGCCCACGGATCCCCAGCGGTTGTGGCGGTCCCATGGTGGTCCGACTGCCAAAAGTGTAATACAGTGGTCGGACCGCCAGTGTGGCGGTAGCCTAACTGCCACTGCTGCGCCATGCCGTGTTTGGCGGTCGTCAGACCACCAAACTACAAATCATGCCCTTATTGATTGCAGCCTCTGGTTTGGGTTAAACAGACCGGATATCTGAGCCTGATGGTACCACATGCATTCATAGCTACTCGGGGCAGTGTCAACACTATTTCATTAATGTCCTTGCTATAAGCAGACACATAAAAATCCACTCTTTCTTTGAGAAAACAACTGAAATAAAACTATTCTAATTATTAAAAATAGGCATGGAGCAAAGTTTGATGGCTCCACAGAAGATGTACCATCTCAGACAAGAACGTTTTCGACTCCAACCCCAGAGGCCCTTCTAGCAGCTGAACTCTGGGGGTTGTAAGGGTAACTCTTGATTTGAGGGCAGAACGCCAAGATGTAAGTGCTGACTAAGCTATGTAGTCACTGCTGGCAAGAACTAACTCAGTCCCTCTAAATGAGCAAAAGTCCTGCTGAGAAATGCAGCAATACCAACTGCTTGCATTGCATATCTGCTGGGAAAACCGCTACTGGCCCAGTAATGGTATAGTTCCAGTGCTGATAAATGGTTATACTGTCCCATTAAAACATTAGCATCTCTGCTGAAAAATGCATAGACTGTCCGAAGACATCTATTGTACCCATGCTGAAAAATGCTGCCACATTCTATTCATGAATGAATAATGAATGAATAATTCACTTTCTGGGCTTACACACCAGAAATGCTGCCATTGCCTCATTAAAACATTGTCACCGCTGTTGACAAACCCTTTTACTGCATCAATAAATGCTTAGAACACATGCTGAGCGTTATCAGTCAATCAATCAATCAATAAAATAGTTTGCTCGCCAATTTAAATGTCATAAAAACAATCAAGCAATACAGAGCAAGTTTCTTTTCCGAAAATTGCATAATAAAAGATTTTGCAAAATTCACCAAAATAATTATTAAACAAATTACCACTTTGATCTTAAAAACATGAGAAATTTAAAAACGTTCCCACAGCATAAACAGAAACAATCAAGGGCAAAATCTAGGAATAAAAGGACGGCGCGGTTCGCCAATTGTCAGACTGTTATCCCTGCAGCAAAGATTTAAATAGATTACAGTACATTACAATGTATGGGGGATCTCCACAAATCATGCTCTTGGAGTGGAAAGTGGGATTCACATAATACCAATTCTTAATCTAGTTGAAAGGCAATGTTCATAAAAATTAAGCACTAGGAGGAGCTTCGCTGCCAACCAAGATGGCCGCGTGAGCTCGGAGCTCCGAAGACCTCCCGATCCTCCGCAATAATCCTGTGATCCATCCTGTCCCACGATTGTGGGAATCGGTTGCTAAGCCGGTCCTGAGGCGGCACCCGCTTTCGGAATGAAAATCGGACATTCCTAGACTCAGTTAGCTCGACGGATCCCGGAGGCTCCGCCCGCATCGCTGGCGACCGTGGTGGGGTACAACGGTGTCTCCACATGGTACCTCCCTGCCTGCGCTTCGTCTTCCCGATGGGTGCTTCGGATCCTTGAGCGCCTTGCTGTGCGGCCTCAACACAGGACTTTGGAGCTATCGTCGTGTGCATTGGGTAAACTGCACTGGACCCTTTCCCCCCTGGTATCCCCCCGTCCCGAGTGTGCCAATATGGCGGGCAAGGGTGGCTCGGACGCAGGCAAATCTCAGCGGCTCAACAGGAAACCGTCCCAGTCCCAGTCCACCATTCCGGAGCGATTCTCCCAGTCTAGGGGATCACCGGTACTGGCGGGTCGTACTAAAGACTCGAGAAGGGATGAGTCACCGGACGACTCCGAGATAACACTTCGGGACGTCATGGGAGCGATAACGGGGGTGAAGACAGAGATGCACACACTCCGCGAGGAACTGTCCAGCAAGGTTGACTCCCTGAAGATTGAGTTAAACCTCATCAGGACCGACCTCGGGAAAACTAACGACCGGGTGAAATCGCTGGACCTCAAGACTTCCAGCCTGGTCACTGATGTGTCTGATATACAGGTGGAGATGCGCGACCTGAAAATGGCTAATGGAATGCTGGCGCGTCGACTGGACGAATTCGAGGGTCGCGCGCGGCGCCAAAACGTTCGCATCACCGGAGTACCGGAAAAGGCCGAGGAGGACTCGACTGAGCTCTTTGTGGAAGAACTGGTGGTTAAGAACTTGGCACCGGGGGGCCTGAGTAAGTTCTTTTCGGTGGAACGGGCCCACAGGATCCCGGGTGGGCCGCCGAAATCGGGTTCCTCCCCTCGCCCCATCATCGCGAGGCTGTTCAACTACAGGGACAGAGACGCTATCCTGCAAGCATCGAGGACCGCGGGCCCTCTCCGCTTCCAGAACTCTGAAGTGAACTTCTTCCCGGATTTCACCCAGGCTGTTCAGAAAAAGCGCCAGAGCTTTACGGGGGTGAAACGGAGACTGAGGGAAATGGGCCTGCGTTACTCCATGCTCTATCCTGCCAAGCTTCGCATCGAGCGTGACCACCGGACCTTCTTCTTTGACTTCCCGGATGAGGTGGGACACTGGCTTGATACCCTGCCCCAGGAACGACATGAGCCGACCGACCTGACGGAGGAGCCCACCGGAGGCGCGGAAGCACAGGAATGATTGTTTGGTTACTTGCCTACCGAGAGCTGGGTTGCCGTGGGGGGCTTCGGCTTTTGACATTGCTGCTGTTATTTTGACTCGTTTTGTACTTAATATGGGGGATGACGGGGGGGGATGGGATGCCTCCTTTCTCCTCTGTGGACTTCTTGTAGGTTAGTTAAGGGGCGACAGGCACACTGCTAGTTGGGGTGGATTATAGTCTAATGCAGGGGTGCAGGGTGGTGGGTAGTTGGGGTGTGTTTTTTCGTACTCTTTCTTTGTTTCACTCTTTGTTCCGGCTGAGGAACTACTGGACTGAAATGTTATTGCTGTGGGCGCCGTGGTGGGTGGGGGAGGGGGCGCGGATCGTCCTTGATGATGGGGGGTAAATCTCTTAATTTGTTGAGCTGGAATGTGAACGGGTTGGGGGACCGTATTAAGAGGGGTATTGTGTTGCAGATGCTCAAGCGCTGCTCGCCTGACGTGGTTTTTCTACAAGAGACCCACTTGGTGGGGCATGCCTGTAAGGCCTTGAATAGACGTGGATACAAAATGGTGGCACATTCAGGGTTCTCCTCGGGTTCCAGAGGGGTGGGCATTATGGTGCGCACGTCCCTCCCGTTGGAGGTGGAGTCTGTACTTGCTGATGAAAGAGGCAGATATGTGGCGTTGGTGGGCAAGTGGGAGGGCCGCACGCTAGTTTTGGTTTCGGTTTGTGTTCCCCCGGGGCTGCAGGAGACTACTTTCAGGGACCTGGGAGGCGCCATTTTGGGCCTCCCCGAGGGATTGTTGCTGGTGGGTGGGGACTTCAACTCTGTAGTCGCCGGGGACTTGGACCGCTTTCCATCCAGGGATCTCCGCCCTTCCCAGTCTTGGCTGCCTGATTTTTTGAGTTCCATGGGGATGGTAGATTGCTGGTGATTATTACATCCTACCCAGCGGCAGTACACTTTCCTCTCTGGTGCCCACGGTAGCCTTTCTAGAATAGACTACGTCCTCACCCCGGCTGCCCAGGCGCAGTCTGTGTCCACCGCGCGTCTCTTAGCTAGGGGCATTTCGGATCATTCCCCGGTCTGGGTCTCCTTTGATTTCCAGATACCCGCGTCTTCGCGAGTGGCTCCCATTAACCCGTGGTATTTTCGCGATTCGAAGACCAGGGCCCTCCTGACTAAAGCCATGGACCGGTACTTCGCCGAAAATACTGGATCCGTTGACTCCGCAGTCTCCCTTTGGGAGGCCTTTAAAACTGTGATTCGTGGCGAGGCCTTCTCCCTGATTGCGGAGGCTCGCCGCCGCCGGGATGCGGACGTGGTACGGCTGGAATCCGATCTCGCTGACATAAGCGCCCAACTGGAGCTGGACCCGTCTCCCGACTTGATTCACGCTCTCTCCCTTAAACAGTCCGAACTTCGGGCGACCACCACTGATGCAGCGAAGGCCTTGAGCAGGGAACAGCAGGGCAGGATATACGACTCGGGTGATAAGGCGGGCAAGCTCTTGGCGTGGCTGGATAGACGGGAGCTGGCGTCCCGGGTGGTCCCAGAACTGGTGGGTGAGGATGGTTTATCCCTGACGGACCCGGCGGCTATAGTTGGGTCCTTCGCTGAGTACTTCGAGGGGGTCTATACCTCCGCGAATCCTCTCCCAGAGTCTGTCTCGGCCTCCTTTCTGGAGGACATCGACCTTCCCTGCCTCTCGGATCTTGACCGAGAGGACATGGATCGAGCCCTGTCTGTGGACGAAGTGGCCCTGGCGATCCGCTCGCTGCGCTCTGGCAAAGCACCGGGACCCAACGGTATCCCGGTCGAGCTTTATAAACTCAAGGCCGACGCGCTGGCTACACCGCTGCTCAATATGTTCCTTGAAGCCCGCGAGGCGGGAGAACTCCCCCTCGATCAGAGACTCGCCACTATTGTGGTGATCCACAAGGAAGGAAAACCACGTGATTTGTGCCGGTCCTATAGACCCATCTCACTCCTGAACGCCGAACCCAAGATCCTGGCCAAATTGTTGGCCAACAGACTGGTGGGTGTGATCACGGACTTGGTCCACCCGGACCAGTCCGGCTTCATACCGCACCGGAACACGGCACTCAACTTGAGGCGGCTCCACGCGGTCATGGCACGTGCTCACCTGCTTCGTGAGCCTGCAGTTCTCGCCTCTCTTGACGCCACTATGGCTTTCGACTCGCTGGAGTGGAGTTACCTGTGGGCAGTCCTAGCCAAATTGGGGTTTGGGCCCACTTACATCGGATGGGTCCGGTTGCTGTATTCCGCACCGTTGGCTAATGTGGCCGTCAATGGTCGGCTGTCGGCCTCCTTTGCGCTGCACAGGGGCACCAGGCAAGGTTGTCCGCTCTCGCCGCTCCTGTTCGCCCTGGCACTGGAGCCCCTGGCGGCCTGGATCAGGACACACCCTGATGTATCCGGGATTACGTGGTCACCTGGCTTTGAGGACCGAGTGTAGCTTTACGCGGACGACATCCTCTTGTATCTCACCTCTCCTTGCCGCTCGCTTATTGTGGTTTTCGACCTGCTGGGTACCTTCGGGTCACATTCCGGCTTGGTGATCAACTGGTCTAAATCCTCACTATACACGTTGTGTGGAGACACTCCGCGCCTCCCCCGTGGGTGCTCAATACAGATAGCCCAGCAGGGCTTTCGATACCTGGGCATTTACGTATCGCGCGACCCCCGAGCCCGATACTCACACAACCTTCTACCACCGCTGGCGCGTTTACGCAGGGATGTCGAGGGATGGAAGAAGCTACCGATCTCCCTAATGGGCAGGGCCGCTTTATTCAAAATGATGGCGTTACCTCGCTTCCTCTACGCTTTGCAGAACACCCAGGATCCGGTCCCGGCCAAATACTTTGGAGAGATCGAATCCCTGCAGCGAGCACTGTTGTGGGATGGGAGGCCATGAATCTCGTTGCTCAAGCTGACCATCCCGTGCTACGACGGGGGTATCGCCCTGCCGGATATGCGACGCTATTACTGGGCGTCCCAGCTTGTGGCCATCAACCATGGCCTCTATGGCCCAGCGGCCAGCCCGGGCTACGCCATGGATCGGTGGCTCGTGAACGATGGGAACTATTATAGAGCCTTATACTCCAGGTCCTTGGACCGGAAGCTGACGTGCCCCACCAAAACGATGGTGCATATATGGCGTGCGGTCACTGACACCCTGGGCTGGAAAGATAAGATTACCTTGGCCACCCCCCTATATGACTCAGACATACTGGGAAAGCTGTGGAAAACTAAGGGCTTCGACCGGTGGGACACCATTGGGATATCTAAGGTTGGTGACATGATGGCGAGGGGGAGGATCAAGTCGTTTGACATGCTACAATCTGAGTTCCAACTGGCGTCGACGGAATATTTCCGACACGCCCAGCTTAGTCATGCCCTCTCCTCTCACATATCGGAAGGAGATGCGATCCCTGAGTCATCACCCCTGGAGGATCGGGTGCTGGACGGCCACATGCCGGACAGCGCTATCTCCCTGACGTACAAAAAACTCATCAATGTGAGAGTGGATTTGCTTGAACGATTGCGGCTGCACTGGGTGAATGATGGCATAGAGATGGACGACGAGGAATGGCAATCAGCGGTCTCCTCCCCTAGGGAGGTGGCCATATCAGCACAACTCCGCCTGGTTCAGTTGAAAATACTACACAGGGTGTATGTCACTGGCCCTAGACTCATACATATGGGACTTTCCACGGACGGCCTGTGTCGTAGGGGTTGTGGTATGCTTGCTACTTTCCTGCACATCATATGGGAGTGACCTGGGATTGCCCGGTATTGGACGCGAGTGCATGAGGTGATGGAAGACGTGACTGGAGTGGCCCTACCGGCTGAGGCCCGGCGATGCCTCCTCAATGTTTGGTGTCCGAATGATTACAGTGTAGCCCAGACCCGTTGGGTCACCCTGGGTAATATGGTGGCCAAGAGGGACATCGCCCAGAAATGAGGTGCGCCTGCTCCTCCCTCCCTCAGTTTATGGGAAACCAACATGGACTGGTGCATGCTGCGTGAAAAGACGGTGTACGTGGCCAGAGGCAAGCCTAAAATGTGGAGGTCTGTGTGGGGAGCCTGGAACTCCTATAGAGGTGATATTTGCGACCCCCCAATAGAGATTGACTCTGAAGTCCAACCTTCCCCTTAGAGCCCCTTCCCGCAATTCCAGATGGGTTATCCTGGTGTGTTACCCCCCACATGCCTTACTGTTGTCACTGTTCCTGTGTGCTGTCTTGGGTGTGCGGCCCTTGACCCCCTCCCGCTGCGCAACTCCACTGCTTCTGAACTGTCCTCAGCCACTCTTTTCTTTCTTTGACTCTCTTTCGTGCCTAGCACACACCTCTTTCCTCTAGCCTTATTGAGGCCTTCTTCTTCTTGGTTTATTTATTCTAAGTTTGATGCTATTGAAAATTAAACCTGATTGCTTCTGTGTACAGTATTGTACACGATCTTGCCTGCTACCTCAATGCTGCCTGGCCTCCGGGATGTACGGCTGAATAGCGGTGTATTTTTTCTACAAATAAAGGTTTTCCAAAAAAAAAAAAAAAAAAAAAATAATTAAGCACTAAGGGGCATATTTATGAGGATGTGGGGCATGGAAAGGGCAGGAATTGCCGTATTTAAAAGAGGGTGGGTGATTATAATTGTTTCTTATGTCCAAATGCTCACTCAGATATATGTGGCTTGGTTAACAAAGAGGGGGAGCCTAGCACGCATTTTGTTGACTCAATGTTTGGAAATTGTGTTAACAATTTAATGTATGGTTTGGACTTGGGTTTTGGAAATGAAGTATGTAATCCGCAGGTTGAATTTGCACCCACGTTTATTGGAAGGGGCTGTCATTCATTGATAGATTTTGCTCTGGTTTCAAATAGTCTCTCGGAAAATATTGTTAACTTTGAAACTGGAGAAATTGCACTTAGTGACCACTACCCACTAAGCTTTGCATTGGACATTAAAGTAAAAAATGGAGGGGAAAGTGGGATTGCAAACACTTTGTACCACCATAGGATAAATCTGGCCAAAAGAAATGGCTGTGCGTTAAAATGGAGTAAAATCGAACCAGTGAATTTTATTCAAAACCTGGTGAAATCTAAGCTGGATGATTTTATGGGATGCCTTACGGAAACAAGCAGCGAAGATATGGTCACCTTGGCCTTCTGTAGGATTTCAGATGAGATCAGGAAATCTCTAGAGGGCTTGCAGAAGAAACCAAAAATGGACAAAGGTGAAAGCTGGTTCAACCACGAATGTACAAAAGCACACACTGCCTTGAAAGTAGCACTTAAAGGCGTCCCTAGATCCTGCACGGAGATTAAAAATGCTAGACATATTTATTATAATGCTATTAAGCAAAAAAAAAAGGAAATAAAAAAGGAGGCATGGAGTACCCTCCACCAAGCAAGCCTTCGAATTGACAGCATAGCCTTCTGGAAGGCAGTGAATGCGCCTTATTTTATAGAGAGAAAACCCGATGCCATAGAAATAGCAATAACGGAAGATGTCTGGCTCTCCCATTTTACCAATCTTTACAAAATGGACACCTCACTTACAATTACGGAGGCAGTCACACATGGGGTAGAGGTTGTAGAAGGGGAAGACGATACTTCCGTAAGTTTATTCCCTCTGGACATTAGCTTCAAACTACAAGAGGTAGAAGTGGCCATTTGTGAAAGCTCCATGGGTAAAGCACCTGGGCCTGATGGGGTTCCAGTAGATATGTTTAAATCTGATATTAATTTATGGGCCCCATTATTAACTAACGTTTTAAATTGTACTAATAAAACAGGGTTTTTTAATACTTGGCAGGAAGCGATAGTGGTCCCAATTTTTAAAAAGGGGGACCGAGATGATCCCAAATGTTATAGGCCCATCTCGCTGTTAGATTCCTTAATGAAAGTAGCGGGTAGGGTCATCTTAAATAGATTGCAGGAATGGGCAAAAGAATCAGGAATGTTATCAATATTCCAATATGGTTTTAAAACGGGTATAGGGACAGTTGAGCATGGGCTGAACCTAGCAACTATCATTGGAAAATACACGGTTGCGAAAAGAGATAAGCTATATTTAGTGTTCGTGGACTTAAGCTCAGCTTTTGACTGCTTAAGCCACGACATTTTATGGGAAACACTGATTATGATGGGAGTAGCTACGAGTATACTTAATTTTATTAAAGAGCTTTACAGGGGAGCGGGGGCTAAGGTTAGATATGGCAGCAAAGGGGAGTGTACATCTAAGTTTCCCATTAAAAAATGAGTGCGTCAGGGTTGCATATTGGCACCCTTTTTATTTAACTTATATATTAATAACATTGCATTGCACTTGATAAATTGTAGACAAGATTACCCACAATATGGAAGAAACCCGGTGCCTATTCTGTTGTACCCAGACGATGCAGTGATTATGGCCAGGACACAAGTGGGCCTCCAATGGTCTCTTAAAGTTTTCTCAGACTTTATGAGCGAGAGAGGTTGGAAAATTAATAGTAGCAAGACCTATAGTATGTGCTGCACAAAAAAGAATAAATCCGCGCAGTGTAGTATTTCTCTTGCTGATACCAGGATTGAAAACACCAAGACTTTCTCTTACCTGGGGATAATATTTGATAGAAACGGAGCATGGGTAGCAGCTGCTAGCACAAGGAGACTTGCTTTCTCGTGCGCAATCGGTGCACTGTGAAATTTTGCTGTCAAGCTTGGCGGACGGCCTGTTAATATCTTAGTAGATATCTATAGAGCTAAGTGCGTGTCCACCGTTACCTATGGCGCAGGGTTATGGGGGATTGCGGATACTAGCGAAATACAGCTGTGCGAAAATGCTTTTGCACGATATTTGCTTGCCTCACCCAAGTCTACCTCTACTTACGTTTGTCACCAAGAGTTAGGCTTAACATATGTAACCGATATAATTAAAGTGAGCCCAATATTATTATGGCACAAAAGATGGGTATCCCATCAGACAACATTACATAGGGATATTATCCAAGATTGACTGAAATCCCAGGGAAGCCAAGAAATTGAATGGTTTAAGTATGTAAAAAACTTTTTAAAGGATTTAGGTCACCCTGAATTTTTCGAGAAACCAGAAAGAATGATAGAAATTGCCAGAAAAAGGTTAAAGGAAGTTTGTCTTATTCATCTGGAAAATAAGAGGTGGGAAATAGAGGGCAAGAAAACTTCTGCGATACAAAATCAATTAATGTTACAAAATCAAGGATTGCAGCTTTACTTAACCTGTTTAGAAAATAGCTATACACAGATGATTCTGACGCGCTTCAGAGGGGGAAGTCTATTTAGATTAGTAACATTCCCCGTCGCAAACACATGGTCCTGATCATTTATTCTATGTGCAACACAACAGGGCTCATGAATATGTCCCTAATTGCAGATATTGCCAGTATACTCTATTTGATGCTTTGAGGGAGTGTTTGATCTTCATTCATCATGATTGTGATTTTAAAGTACATTTTCTAGACTTTTTATAAAACATTCTGCAGATTTAAAAAATGTAAGGACGACTATGAAACGGTATTGCTGGAGTTCATTTTGACACAATTGTAGGTAATTTCCTGATTTCATCTTGCACTATTATTCAATCCAATAAATAGCAGCATAAGAAAAAAGGCTAAGTGAATCGAATCTTCCAAACAGCGGGAGCCCAGGTTCTCATGGCAGATGAAATAAGGAGTCTCCTGTGTTTAAACCATCATTCTCCTTCGAAAAAATGGTTTCTAACTCCTGCAGACCTCTCACAATAGCCTAGCCTCAGAAATCAGCTCAGTGAAAAACTCAAACGCATTTGGTCATATGTAAAGTGGTAATACTTTCACCAACATGCTCCCAATGGTAGATATAAGATTAAAGACCAAACCTATAGATGATATATGTTTTATCCATCTATCATGTATGAGGCTTTCCAGTTAGATGAATTATCAAAACAAATACTAAAATATGAAAAACCTCTGCACTTTTCTCAGTATCATCATTAATAGAAGAGTCCCTGACTTTAGTAGATTAGGGGCCCAAAGTTAAAATAAACTATTTAGAAATATTAGTGATATGATCAACTCTATCTATCTACTTATCGTAACAACCAATCAGTTATCTTAGTCCATTTACCCCCCTGGTGATTATAACTGCATCGCATCATCAGCATATATAAGTGCAGGACTATGTTTACAAAGCAGCTGTGGGAGCAGAACCTCAAACCGCAAAAAACATATCCATCCCAAAATCTTACTTTAAGAGACTCTGCTCCAACAGAACTGATCTTGCGTTAAACCTCAACATAAGACCCAACATTAGTATGGCAGAGTAACAAAATATTAACTTAGACTACTCAATGACTGCGTTCTAGATCATGAAAATGTTAAAGGGATATATTACAAACTCTCACTAAGCAATACAGAGAAATGCAACATATATGCCATGAAGGCTCATATGCAGGGGTCACAGAAATCAGAATCATGTCCCAATGAACAGCAAAAATCACAAACATTGAATCCCTAATAGGAAAGATAGGTCATCTAATTCTCTGAAAGAAACTGGTCAGAGTCTCATGAGGAAAAGAATAAAGCCCAGATTTACACAAAAACAATCCTGCCTGTAACTCATGCACCCTTGTACCATGGTGCAAGGGTGGCTGCATTGGCACTTTTCAGCATTAAATGCACCAGAACAGAGAGAGAGCAGGAATGTGCTAATATGTAAATATATGTGGCTTTTTCCTTCCCTCTCCATTTAACGCAGTGCTGCAAGTTGTCTTACTGTGTTGCATTGCACAAAATATTAGTAAATATGGTAGGATAGCTGTAAGGGATTAGTAGAAAAGCCACAAAAGAGTTATTATTATTATCATTATTATTGTTAGATATTTCAATGCAAAAGCACTTCATGGGGTAAGCAAAAGTATGGAATTTAAGAATGCCTTAAACGTAGATTAAATTGTGGGTTTCCCTTAGTTAGCTCCACACTCTGTATCTATCCCTAGGAGAGGGAGGTATTGGGGGCATGTAGGAGGTAATGGGTGTGATAGTTTTAGATAGCACAATGCACTTTGTATCTTTCGTAAATCTGGCCAGTGTATACTTTGTATATCTTCCACTTAGTATCATCTTTTATTTTTGTAGATTATATTCCATCCTGTGGCAGTTTTAGATAGCACGCTGCCCTTTACAAATTAGCCAAAAGTACACACTGCTTAGTTTGTACTGTGAATAACTTCTTACATTGATTAAGAATTTTAAAGGCAATGTGATTTTGTTTTAAGAACGATGTTTGTATATTCTAGTTTTGGTCAGATGTCTATGCATTTTGTGTTTTTAAACAAGGAACATTGCTCAGGTTACCGACCTATGGAAATATGCTAATTGTGGTGTTAATTAAGTACTTCTTAATCTTAACTGAGAAATAAGGTGACTTATATTCATTTTTTTAAATGGTTATGGTTTTAATTGACTATACAATAAAAAATGTACTTACTTACTTACCTGAATCTGCATTTCAGAAGTTATAATGTATGTTCTGCTACAGACCTTGTATGTGGTACAAGCTATGTTTTAACTCCTTTCACTAGCTGTAACAGCATTTAGAGATGGCATGAGGAGCCAGGGTCATATGGAATATGCACTATCACCTACTGAAGAAATCCCCAAAAATATACTCATTGATATATAAAATTAAATGGACATTATGAAACAATACTACAAGATAAATGATTTATTCAATAGTATGCTGTGAGAAGTTGGCCTGATATATGATGCTCACTAGTTCTAGTGATCACCTTGTATCAGTCCAAAAAAACCTTATGGTGATTGGTTGTAAGTCAACCTTATAGACCAGCTATCCTAATGGTAGCATGGACAAAGCAGTCTTTAGGCTAAACTCTTTTGGCATGTGAAGCCAGCTGTTTTACCACATATAACCCCTTGAATACCAAGTGAAAGGACACCACACAGGTTGTTATGAAAATAAACAAGTATGTATTAACTAACATACACCTCTGAACTCTTTATGAGGTCAGAGGGCTAAGCACATGACAAACTCTTAGAAAAAATACGTTTAAGTTGCACGATTTACAATGGTGCCCTAGGGGCACGACAAACCATATACTAAATAAGTGGAAAGTGAAAGTCAATATTAGGAATGGAGCTGTCCAGAGGCTGTAGGATCGCTGGGACCATGCTATACTAACTTGAGGTAAGTAATAGGAGGCCCACGGAACGCGTGTGCAGAGTGTGAACTCACACGCGAGATGAGTACAAACGTCTATGGACAGTACAGTTTAAGAAAAAGGTGAGTACGGACGTCCCTGACTAGATAGGAGAAAAACGACTGTGGAACTGGACACTAGGAGAGTCAAGCTACCCTTGAGCACCGAGATGCTCGTGTTACCTCACCCACAGGCTGCGGGTGCATAGGTGCCAAGTCGTTTCGGGTTCCAGCGTTGAAGTCTATGGAGCCTGGAGGAAAAGATGCTGCAGACGGTCAGGAGGAAGATGTCCGGTGTGATCCGAGGGTGGATCAGTGGATCCAACGCAGGCTCTCGCTGTCGGCGGTATCGTCTTCGGATTCGGAGTCAACAGGCCTTGGCAGAGGCAACCCACGCGGTGAGTGGAAAAGGCATCTGGAGTGGACCAGGAGGGTCCGGGGTGCTCCTCTTTTGGAAGGGAGCAAGGGCCAGTCTGGAGCAACCAGACCAGCAGAGAAGATTTCGCAGTTCGTCGTCTAGGAGGTCACTAGCCAGCCGGCAAGTGACCAGACAACACGTTGAGCAGCAAACAGGCAGAAGGGCCCCACGCAGATCTCGTGGATGCTGGAGGGCTGGTCTTCGGTTCAGGAGCTGCTCGGTTCTTCTCAGTCCCCAAAGCACTTGGACAAGGATGCCTCTGAAGTCGTGCTGGAGCGAAGTGCTGCTTCTTTCAAGATGGCCGGTCCCACGTGTCTCGTCGCACCCATGGGTCTCAGCTGTGCTGTAGATGTAGGTAGAGGTCGGAGAGGTCTGGGAATCTGGGTCTCTTTGGGCTCTGAAGTCTGGATCCTTGCTGTAAGACGACAAAAGGAAGCTGCTGTACGCTGATGGTGCCTGCTTGTGCAGGGTGGACACTCCTTTCCCACAAGGGAGATTTCTTCAGTCTTCTCTGGAGCAGAACGTCGAAGTCCAGAGTTTCTTCTTGTAAAGTTGTTCAGGATAATCTAACTTGGAATGGGACCAGCTCCTACCTTTATCCGGCTAAAGGGGGCTGCACTATGACTAGGTCCCTCCTCTGGGTGAGACCAGGAAGGGGAGTGGTTACACCCCCTTTCCTTTGTCCGGTCTTGCACCAGCTCTGGGGCTGGAGTGCCCCAGGAACTGGTTTAGACCGGTGTATGCACAGGGACACCTTGTGTGCCCCAGGCATGTCTCATTCCTTTCAGCCCTGTCCTACCTCATGCACAAAATCCTGTCTGGGGTGGTGCTAGCACCTCCCAAGGCAGGAAACCCTTTGTCCAAGCCTCCCTCACTGGAAGTACTCCCAGCAGCAGGAGGTCAGACTTGTGTCTGTGGTGGCAGTATCCATTTTGTGATGCTGAGGCTCGAGTTAACTTTAACCGGGGTTCACAGTTACATACATGTCGTGTCCCTCTAGAAGGGTGGAATGCTACCCCCGTCGCCAGAACTGGCGAGGGGGTAGTATTCCAATTCGTATGACACCTTACTCGACATGTTTTGATAATGGTATACCAAAGTTAGCAATAACCGCAAGGATTATAATGCACTTAAGAGTATATGGTATAGCGTTATCATGGAACCAGCTAAAGGACTTGGTTCCGAAAGCTGCAGACAGGCTCAGCTCATGCTAGAGCACCATCTCACATAATTCCAAGCACTCTGCCTTCAGGATTGATAAGGCCTGCCATAGGAGTGACTGATAGGAGGATATGTGTCCATTTTAGGTTTAGATATAGGGATACTATATCTAAAGCAAAGGGTGATTACACCACCTTGCCCCAGCTGATTGATCAGCCAGTTGTGTCAGATTTGGATGGCCAGCCAAGGGTGGCATAATACATGCTGCAGCGCCTGGTAGGCCCTGGGTACACCTAGGCCCTGGGTACCTAAGGTACACTGTACAAGGACTGATAAGGTGACTCAGAATCCAATTGGGTATGCACCTAGGGTACATGGTTGTCAGTTTTAGAGAGAGCACAGCTAGGCTGTTGGTCTGATTAGCAGGCCCACAGCCAGGAAAGTCATAAACCAGTGAAGCAAAAAGCAAAAATCGGGGGTGACCATAGGATTGCAGACCCTACTCTCCTACATAACCCCCCCCCCCAAACTTAGGGACATTAAACTAACCTTGACCAGGTGAGTCTTCTTGTTCTAAGTGGAAGTACCTGGAGAGACCATCTGCATTGCCATAGTCAGTCCCTAGTCTGTGCTCCACTGTAAAGTCCATCCCCTGTAGGGAAATGGACCACCTAAGAAGTTTAGGGTTTTCACCCTTCAGTTGATTTAGCCATAAGAGGGGCTTCTGGTCAGTCTGAATCTTGAAGTGAGTGCCAAACAAGTATGGCCGCAACTTCTTCAGGGCCCAAACCACAGCAAAGGCCTCCCTCTCAATAGCTGACCAACGTTTCTCTCTAGGGGTCAGCCTTCTACTTATAAAAGCAATGGGCTGATCATGACCATCAATATTCAGTTGAGATAGAACAACTCCCACACCCAACTCAGAAGCATCTGTTTGGACAATGAAAGGTTTGGAGTAGTCTGGACTCTTGAGAATAGGTGCAGTGCACATAGCCTGCTTTAGGTCATCAAATGCCTTTTGACAGCTAACTGTCCACTGAACTTTCTTTGGCATTTTCTTACTTGTCAGGTCATTAAGTGGAGTCACAATGGTTCCATAATTTCTGACACATTTCCTATAGTAACCAGACAGGCCCAAGAAAGCTCTGACCTGTGTCTGGGTGGTTGGAGGAGCCCAGTCCTTAATGGCCTGTATCTTGCCCTCCAAAGGTTGAACTTGGCCTCCACCTACAAGGTGGCCCAAGTATACAACTTGACTCTGCCCTAACTGGCACTTAGTAGCCTTGATAGTGAGGCCTGCCTTTTGCAGGGCCTCCAAAACTTTCCTCAGGTGGATCAGGTGATCCTCCCAGGTGGAGCTAAAGACAGCAATATCATCTAGATATGCTGCACAGAAGTCATCCAGCCCAAGGAGAACTTGGTTCACCAACCTTTGAAAAGTGGCAGATGCATTTTTCAAACCAAAGGGCATCACCACAAACTGGTAATGACCTCCTGGGGTAGAAAATGCTGTTTTGGCCTTGGCATCCTCAGCTAACCTGATTTGCCAATAACCAGCTGTCAGGTCAAATGTACTCAAGAATTTGGCAGAAGCCAATTTATCTATGAGTTCATCTGCTCTTGGTATTGGATGGGCATCCGTCTTAGTGACAGCATTGAGAACCCTGTAGTCTACACAAAACCTCATCTCTCTCTTACCATCCTGGGTGTGAGGTTTTGGCACTAGAACCACAGGACTAGCCCAAGGGCTCTCTGAGGGTTCAATGACTCCCAATTCCAACATCATTTGTACTTCTTGTTTTATGCAGTCCCTAACGTGGTCAGGTTGCCTGTAGATTTTACTCTTTATAGGCAGACTGTCACCAGTGTCCACCTCATGGGTGCACCACTTTGTCTGACTGGGTGTCAGAGAGAACATTTGTCTAAAGGACTGAAGAACCTGTTTGCAATCCTTTTGTTGATGTTCAGAGAGGCTGTCAGAAAAGACTACACCATCTACTGACCCATCATCAGGGTTCTGAGTGAGCAGGTCTGGGAGAGGGTCACTCTCTTCCTCCTGTCCCTCATTTGTAGCCATGAGCAAGCCCATGTCTTCCCTGATGACAAATGCCTTGAGCCTGTTCACATGAAGTACTCTGTGAGGGCTCCTGGGAGTTCCAAGGTCTACCAGGTAGGTGACCTCTCCCTTTTGTTCAATGATGGTATGGGGTTCAGACCATTTGTCTTGGAGAGCTGTTGGGGCCACTGTCTCCAACACCCACACCTTCTGTCCAGGCTGGTAAACAGTAAGGACAGCCTTTTGGTCATGCCAAGCTTTTTGCAGTTCTTGGCTGGCCTCAAGGTTTTTAGATGCCTTTTCCATGTACTCTGCCATCCTAGAGCGGAGACCAAGTACATAGTCCACTATGTCTTGCTTAGGCTTTTTGAGAGGTAACTCCCATCCTTCCTTCACAAGACACAGGGGTCCTCTTACAGGATGCCCAAATAGAAGTTCAAAAGGGCTGTAGCCAACCCCCTTCTGTGGGACCTCTCTGTAAGCAAACAAAAGGTACGGTAAAAGGATGTCCCATCTTCGCCTAAGCTTTTCTGGTAACCCTTTTATCATCCCTTTGAGGGTCTTGTTGAATCTCTCCACAAGCCCATTGCACTGTGGGTGATAGGGGATGGTGAATTTGTAATTGACACCACACTCCTTCCACATTGCAGTCAAGTATCCTGACATAAAGTTTGCACCTCTGTCAGAGACAACCTCCTTAGGAAACTCCACTCTGGAGAAAACTCCAAGTAGGGCCCTGGCCACAACAGGAGCTGTAGTGGTCCTAAGGGGAATAGCTTCTGGATACCTGGTGGCATGATCCACTACCACCAGTATAAATCTGTGCCCAGATGCTGTTGGGGGGTCCATTGGTCCAACAATGTCAATCCCAACTCTTTCAAAGGGTACCCCCACCACAGGTAGTGGTATAAGGGGGGCCTTTGTGGTGACACCTGATTTGCCACTGGCTTGGCAGGTGACACATGAGCGACAAAACTCTTTGGTGTCTTCAGACATATGAGGCCAGTGAAATTGAGGGACAAGCCTTTCCCAAGTCTTGTTCTGGCCTAAGTGACCTGCAAGAGGAATTTCATAGGCCAAGGTAAGAAGGAAACCTCTCAGAGACAAGGGGATGACCAGCCTCCTGGTAGCACCAGGCTTGGGGTCTCTTGCCTCAGAGTAAAGGAGTCCATCATCCCAGTATACCTTGTAGGTACCTGTGGCATTCCCTGCAGCCTCAGCAGCAGCCTGCTGTCTGAGGGGTTCAAGAGAGGAACAGTCTAACTGTGCCTGCCTCAAGTCTGCCCTGCAAGGTCCCCCTGTCCCAAGAAACGCAACCTGTTCAGGCTCAAGCTCTTCTAGGACAGTTCCTTCTGGGGTCTTTGGGTCAGTCTCCTGAGAGAGCTGATCCTCACCTTGAGGCAGGGGGGAAGGCCCTGCCTTAACCTTACTGCTCTTTCTCTTGGGAAGTGTCTGGTCCATTGTTCCAGGATCCAGCACTTGTTCAGCTGGGCATTTTTTGGCCTGTGACCTAGTCACAGCAAGGACATGTGCTAACAAACCTAACATTTCCACATGAGTCCTATACTCCACATCTGACCATAGGGAGGATTCCAAATCATTGCCCAAAAGACAGTCCACTGGGAGGTCTGAACTAACAACAACCCTTTTGAGGCCATTTACCCCTTCCCAGGAGAAGTTAACAAGTGCCATACTATGGTTGGTAGTGATATTGCTAGCATTGGTCACTAGGTAGTCTGAACCTAGTATTACCTGTCCAGGGTCCACAAATGCTGGTGTCACCATAGTGACACTGGCACAGGTGTCCCTGTAGTCCTGAGCCATTTTTCCATTGATTAAAGGCATTTGCCTGTACTTGCCCAGAGTACTGGGACTTATTGTAGGGGTCAAATCCATGCCCCCAGTACAAACAAGAACAGCCTGGGTAGGTACTCTGGCTAGGTCAGAGCCTGCCTCAGATACCAAGGTTAACCCCACTATAGCCTTTGGAGGAACACTACCACTACTAACTGAACTAGGGGTTGCATGTGCCTTAGGGGCAGTAGTGGTAGTAGCTTGGCCTTTCTTGGTGCACTCACTAAACCAGTGAGTATTACTTTTACAGTATTGGCACCATGGTTTCTTCTGACCATTATTCTTCTTCTTTTGGGAATTCTGGGTCCCACCCTCCTTAGATTGTTGGGGCCCTGTTGAAGACTTCTGGTCATTTTGCTTATTCTCATTACCCTTCTGGTCTGCTTTCTTCTGGCCACCACCCTGGTTCTGGTTCTGCTGCTTGACACTTGTCCTGACCCATCTGCCTGCCTTCTTTCCCAATTCTTGGGGAGAGGTCAGATCTGAGTCAATAAGGTGCTGATGCAACAACTGATTCTGACAATTACTTAAGATTTGCTCTCTCATAATTAGATTATACAATCCTGTGTAATCAGTAACTTTACTTCCCAGTAACCAGCCTTCAAAGCCTTAGTGGCACAATCAACAAAGTCAGCCCAATCCTGAGACTGAATTTTCTGGGTGTCTCTGAACAGCAACCTGTACTGCTCAGTTGTTAAGCCAAACCCATCAATCTGTGTGTTCTTCAGTACTTGGTAATTGTTAGCATCCTCAGCTCAGCTCTAGTAGTGAGGAACTTATCTCTTCCTTTACCTTCAAATGAGAGCCACAATATAGCTGCCCACTGACTCTGGGGGATACACTGGACAGTGCAGGCCCTCTCCAAAGCAGTCATCAATTTGTGGATGTCATCCCCTTGTTTAAAAGGGGGCACTATTTTACTCAGGTGTCTAGTATCAAAACTCCTGTCTTTATCTCTAGGGATAATGCTGCCACCAGTTGGGTCTGCCCCACTCAATCTCTGCTCTCTGGCAAAGGCGAGTCTTTCTTTGGCAAGGGCAAGTTCTTCCCTCTCAATCCTCAGATTGACTTCCCTCATCTTAGCTTCATGCTCTCTTCTCTGAGGGGATGTCATCCCTCTCTGAGGGGATGTCATCCCTCTCTGAGAAGATGCCTGAGAGACATGGGTGTGAATAGATCTGTTAGAGCCTCTGGAGTGACACCTAACTCGTCTATTCCCAAGGTTAAGCCTGCTTGAGGATAGGCCTGGGGCTCCCCCAGTCCCATTCTCATGTATGCTTAAGTTGGCCCTGGTAAGTCTACTGACTCCTCCCTGACCATGGTTTACTTCACCATCAGATGAGTCTCCATCTCCCTCCACTTCATCAGTTTCAGGGAAATTGGAGTCCTTCTCTAGTGGGGGTATGTTTCCCTCTGTAGAGTCAGATGGGCCTGGATTAGAAGCCCTTCTGGCATCAAATGTCTCTAAGAGACCTATCAGAAAAGGAATTGTAGGGTTAGAACCCTGTTTTAGTTTCCTGGAGGTACACAATTGTCTCATCTCCTGGAAGCTAAGGGCTGCATATCTTGACATGACCTGTGGAGGGTCAACTGCCACAAGGGGAGCCACTGTGTTCTCTCCTGTGGTAGACATGCTTTTCAAGTGAGGTGTAAGTGGTGCACTTACCTACACTATGGGTTTACCTACTGATCCCTTGCTAAGAGTTGTAGTCAGGGTGTGCTACTCCCTTTCTTCTACAACAGCTGGTTCAGTAGAACTCAAAGTATTTCTAAGCTTGTTATATGTACCTATGGTACCTTATGTGATCTTTCAAATGATATCTCAAGATTATATTTGGTAAAAACAACAGCAAGCTCAAATCCCAACCGCTGCACACCAATGTGAGAAGTTGGCCTGATATATGATGCTCACTAGTTCTAGTGATCACCTTGTATCAGTCCAAACAACCCTTATGGTGATTGGTTGTAAGTCAACCTTATAGACCAGCTATCCTAACAGTCTTTAGGCTAAACTCTTTTGGCATGTGAAGCCAGCTGTTTTACCACATATAACCCCTTGAATACCAAGTGAAAGGACACCACACAGGTTGTTATGAAAATAAACAAGTATTTATTAACTAACATACACCTCTGAACTCTTTATGAGGTCAGACGGCTAAGCACATGACAAACTCTTAGGAAAAATACGTTTAAGTTGCACGATTTACAATGGTGCCCTAGGGGCACGACAAACCATGTACTAAGTAAGTGGAATGTAAAAGTCGATAATAGGAATGGAGCTGTCCAGAGGCTGTAGGATCGCTGGGACCACGCTATACTAACTTGAGGTAAGTAATAGGAGGCCCACGGAATGCGTGTGCAGAGTGTGAACTCACACGCGAGATGCGTACAAACGTCTATGGACAGTACAGTTTAAGAAAAAGGTGAGTACGGACGTCCCTGACTAGATAGGACAAAAACGACTGTGGAACTGGACACTAGGAGAGTCAAGCTACCCTTGAGCACCGAGATGCTTGTGTTACCTCACCCACAGGCTGCGGGTGCATAGGTGCCAAGTCGTGTCGGGTTCCGGCATTGAAGTCCATGGAGCCTGGAGGAAAAGATGCTGCAGGCGGCCAGGAGGAAGATGTCCGCTGTGATCCGAGGGTGGATCAGTGAAGAGAAGAACCTGAAAGCAGAGGGGACAATGTTCACAGTCACTAGCCAGTGACTGGAGTGGAACCAGGAGTGGAACCAGATGTCGTTGTCGCGATCAGGTGAAGGTGGACGGTGGTCTCTGCAGCCACGTGGACCAGGTGGTGTCTTCGATGACCAGGATGGAGGCACGAGCTGTCCCACGCAGGCTCTCGCTGTCGGCGGTGTCGTCTTCGGATTCGGAGTCAACAGGCCTTGGCAAAGGCAACCCACGCGGTGAGTGGAAACAGCATCTGGAGTGGACCAGGAGGGGTGTTCCTCTTTTGGAAGGGAGCAAGGTCCAGTCTGGAGCAACCAGACCAGCAGTGAAGATTGCGCAGTTTGTCGTCTAGGAGGCCACTAGCCAGCCGGCAAGTGACCAGACAACGCGTCGAGCAGCAAACAGGCAGAAGGGCCCACGCAGATCTCGTGGATGCTGGAGGGCTGGTCTTCGATGCAAGAGCTGCTCGGGGTCGGGGCTTCTCAGTCCCGAAAGCACTTGGACGAGGATGCCTCTGAAGTCATGCTGGAGCGAAGTGCTGCTTCTTTCAAGATGGCCGGTCCCACGTGTCTCGTCGCACCCACGGGTCTCAGCTGTGCGGTAGATGTAGGAAGAGGTCGGAGAGGTCTGGGAATCCGGGTCTCATCGGGCTCTGAAGTCTGGATCCTTGCAGGAAGATGACAAAGGGAAGCCGCTGTACGCTGATGGCACCTGCTTGTGCAGGGTGGACACTCCTTGCCCACAAGGGAGATTTCTTCAGTTTTCTGTAGAGCAGAACGTCGAAGTCCAGAGTTTCTTCTTGTAAAGTTGTTCAGGATAATTTAATTTGGAATGGGACCAGCTCCTACCTTTATCCGGCTAAAGGGGGCTGCACTACGACTAGGTCCCTCCTCTGGGTGAGACCAGGAAGGGGAGTGGTTACACCCCCTTTCCTTTGTCCGGTCTTGCACCAGCTCTGGGGCTGGAGTGCCCCAGGAACTGGTTTAGACCGGTGTATGCACAGGGACACCTTGTGTGCCCCAGGCATGTCTCATTCCTTTCAGCCCTGTCCTACCTAATACACAAAATCCTGTCTGGGGTGGTGCTAGCACCTCCACATGGCAGGAAACCCTTTGTCCAAGCCTCCCTTGCTGGAAGGACTCCCAGCAGCAGGAGGTCAGAATTGTGTCTGTGGTGGCAGCATCCATTTTGTGATGCTGAGGCTCGAGTTAACTTTAACCGGGGTTCACAGTTACATACATGTCGTGTCCCTCTAGAAGGGTGGAATGCTACCCCGTCGCCAGAACTGGTGAGGGGGTAGCGTTACAATTCGTATGACACCTTACTCGACATGTTTTGATAATGCTATACCAAAGTTAGCAATAACCGCGAGGATTATAATGCACTTAAGAGTATATGGTATAGTGTTATCATGGAAACAGCTAAAGGACTTGGTTCCGAAAGCTGCAGACAGGCTCAGCTCATGCTAGAGCACCATCTCACATAATTCCAAGCACTCTGCCTTCAGGATTGATAAGGCCTGCCATAGGAGTGACTGATAGGAGGATATGTGTCCATTTTATGTTTAGATATAGGGATACTATATCTAAAGCAAAGGGTGATACACCACCTTGCCCCAGCTGATTGATCAGCCAGTTGTGTCAGATTTGGATGGCCAGCCAGGGGTGGCATAATACATGCTGCAGCCCCTGGTAGGCCCTGGGTACACCTAGGCCCTGGGTACCTAAGGTACACTGCACAGGGACTGATAAGGTGACTCAGTATCCAATTGGGTATGCACCTAAGGTACATGGTTGTCAGTTTTAGAGAGAGCACAGCTAGGCTGTGGGTCTGATTAGCAGGCCCACAGCCAGGGAAGTCATAAACCAGTGAAGCAAAAAGCAAAAATCGGGGGTGACCATAGGATTGCAGACCCTACTCTCCTACAATTGCCATCTCCAAAAACTATCATCTTGGCATGGTTGTAGAAGTCAGTGTATGAACACATAGGAGTTCTGTACTTTCAAGATAGCATGCCACAAGAAGTGAACTAATGCACTCTACAATGTATACAATTTGAAGGCCATATATATAATTATTTCACGCAACACAATATAGTAGGACACCTTACTGTTATCCCAAAACCGGTCCCATGATGCTGATTTCTGGTCCAGGGAAGACCTGGCCTGGTATTCCGCGCTGGACTGTTTCCATGGGTAACAGGGTCAAGACTGATTTACAAATGGCTGGGTCTAAACTGGAATGCTTGGCATGCAAACAAACAATGGATTTATCCCCTTGGCTGCTGGGGTAATTTTCCTACTGTGCTGGGGGGCGGGGGGCGCGCACAGCGCCCCGGTGCTCATGACGAGCTCAGCTCGTCATGAGCTACAGTGCTCCTGTGCTCATGACGAGCTGATGACGAGCTGAGCTCGTCACGGCCACACCTGTTTCAATAGAACATTCAGCACAGCAGGGGAATTATCCCAGCGTGCGAACGTTCTAATGGCCATGACGAGCTCAGCTCACCAGAGCACTGTAGCTCATGACGAACTGAGTTCGTCTGGAGCATGCAAGGGGTTAACCCAGATCTGTGACTGGGGGTGAATGTTTGATTAATTCAGCATTCCTCTATCATCTGTTCATTTTGCATTTGTCGCCCTAAGTGTGAAGGGTATGCCCAGAGGTGAGTCCTGTGCTCGCTACGCCACCAGATTCAATCTAGCCTGGATGATGAGGGGTGTTTCCCCGAAACCGGTCCCAGGAAGCTTGTTTCTGGTCCATGGAAGACCTGGCAGTTCGGGCTGGACTGTTCTCATGGAGTACAGGATCAAGACTGATTTGCATATGGCTGAGTTTAAACTGGAATGGCCTGGCGTTAAAATAAAATGATGAATTTAATCCAGATCTGTTACTGGGGGTGAATGATTAATTCATCATTCCATTCATCATCTGTTCTTTTTGCATATGTTGCCCTAAGTGTGAAGGGTATGCCCAGACGTGGGTCCTGTGCTTGCTACGCCACACGATTCAGGCTAGCCTGGCTGATGAGGGGTATTTCCCGAAACCTGTCCCAGGATGCTTGTTTCTGGTCCAGGGGAGACCTGGCCTGGTAGTTTGGGTTGGACTGTTCCCACGGGGAACAGGGTCAAGACTGAGTTGCACATGGGTGGGTCTAAATTGAAATGGCGTGGTGTGCTAAAAGAACAATGGATTTAACCCTGATCTATGATTGGGGGTGAATGTTTGATTATTTCAGCATTTCTTCCATCATCTGTTCTTCTTTGTGAAAGGGATAGAGCAGGAATGTGCCATATCTATCATGATATGGTGCATTACTGCTCTCTACCTGCACTGCGCACAAACTGCTGCTTAGCCCCAACTCAGGCTGCCTGCATTATAGGCAGGATTGCTTTTTTGCTGAAGGGGACAGGTGCAGCATGTGCAGAAACAGGAAAAAACAAAGAGAAATAGAGATATTTCTCCTTGTTACACCTCCCCTGGGAAGGCGTAGCATTCTGGCATATTCCCAGGTCTACCAGTATTGGTAAATCTGGGAATACTTCAGAATCCACAGGTGGATGCGTGGGAACACCCACACTCCACCCAAGGAACACCTCCCTGGGGCAGAGTATCTCAAGGAAGCGACTTATGCTGCGTTGCAATACTCCAGATTTACCAAGCTGGTCTTGCGTGACTTGGTAAATCTCATTATAGGTTTTGCATTGCCCTACTCCCCCCTTGCGTAGCACAAGGGCGATGCAAAACCCTTCAAAAATATGCCCATGAATGCTTCATGAGTGGTGGTTTTTATGACTGCAGTACAGAAATTCAGTTGCTGCCGTCTCATCATCGTGCTTCAACACCCTGCGCATGCTCCGAAAGATCTTCCGATAGATCCCCACCGAAACCAGGAAGACGGTCACCCAGGCACTCGTCACCAGCCGACTGGACTATGGAAACACCCTCTACGCCGGGACCACAGCCAAACTTCAGAAAACACTCCAACGCATCCAGAACGCCTCCGCACGACACGTCCTGGACATCCCCCGACACAGCCACATCTCCGGCCACCTGAGAAACCTGCACTGGCTCCCCGTCAGCAAGAGGATCACGTTCAGACTCCTCACCCACGCACACAAAGCTCTCCACGACCTGGGCCCCAAGTACCTCAACAACAGCCTGACCTTCTACGCCCACCCGCCAGCTACAATCGACCATCCAAGCCCTCGCCGCCGTTCCACGCATCTGCAGAACCACCGCCGGAGGAAGATCCTTCTCCTACCTGGCTGCCAAGACATGGAACTCCCTCCCCATCCACCTTCGACTAACCCAGGACCATCTCCCCTTCAGGAAGCAACTCAAGACCTGGCTTTTCGAGCAGTAACGTACCCCTCTCCCCCAGCGCCTAGAGACCCTTCCGGGTGAGTAGCACGCTATACAAATGCCAAGATAGATAGATAGGGCACGCTTACGCACTACGCAACACATCACTTGCACTTGAGCAAATTGTCTCTTCCTATAAACATCAACTTTGGAGTTAATCGTTTCCACAACTGTGTTGGGGAAGGTAATGTGGGTATGCATCTTTATTAATATGAAATCAAGAAACATACTGAAAAACATGGCTAATGTACCCCATGACACCCCACTTGCGGTCTCTTCTGAGGAAAAATGGCCAACCTGGGGATCATTTACCTGTTCTCCCATTGGCTATTTCCAGATTATTTGTATGTCTATGTGAAAAGGTATTTAGAATCTGATAGAATCAAAAGGCGTACACATGTAAAGACATACTATCAATGAGTTTTACAGTCTTATACATATAATACATCAATATGGGTTATGTATCAACTAGCAAAGATCATGCATCCATTGTAACTAAGAGGTACCCAACAAATACACAACTGCAGAGTCTCTTTTGATGAACGCCAGGTAATCCACTCTTAGATAAGAAAATAGTCCATACAATATATCATTACAGTTATGGATTCTTTTCACTTACTCGTTGGGTTTTAAACAAGAAGTGGAACCTCTGTCGAAGTTTCAAACTCTGATTTACCGAATAGGCGAGAGTATCCTCAGGACTGCATTGCATGGGTGTTGATAGGCAGACCCCTAAACAATTCAGGCTCTTTCTTTATAATAGGACTGGAACAGGCTGTGATTTAGGTATTACAGCGCCATGCTCAACACACTTTAAGCACTCACTGGTGGTGGTCGAAAAACGTAGAGTCTTGTTTTTTGGTATAGGGGTAAGGATTTTAGGGTCCCCGGCCAAACATATTTGGGGGCCCCTGTTTGGAATAACTTTGAATTCATGATCCAGTTTAGGCTCTTTCATGCACTCTGTGGCCAGGTCACAGACATTGCACAGGCACACTAGTCCAAATTCTAAATGTGCTCACATCAAATATTCAGGGATGGCCACATGTTTTTTCAATAGTGTGAGACAGTAGCAGCTCACTGATATTATTGTAAAAAAATCTCTGTGACATCCTCCCATTTCTCGTATGTGAAGTCCTGGTTTGGTTTAAAAGAAACTTTTTTTATGGATGTTGTATGAAACATAAACACAAAATTTCGCTGCAAAATGTCTGCAATAGACTCTCACACAACACCACATTAAAAATAAATAAAAGGAAAACTGTATTTAAAACAATCTGTTTAAGAATTATTAAAGGGCATCAGGGCAAGTTCTCTTTGCAGAACAGAGCTGGGTGGGGGGGGGGAGGGGGCTTGAATGTCTAGGGCCCTGGGGCAGAGCCCACTTTGCCCATGCTTTTAAATGTCTCTGATTTGGTGAGCTAAATGCTGCAGGATACACTGTCACTAGTAGTTATTTTTGCAGTTTCAGATAGCGGGAACTAGGCACAAAGGTATCAGAGCGCTTTACATGAGCACCAGTTGCATTACAGATGGTCACATTCATTTCTTTTTTTAAAGGCATGGTGAGATTAACTGATTTGCCTAGAATCGCAAGATGCTTGTGCCTCCCGCCAGACTTGAACCTGGTTCTCCACCTTCAAAATTAGTTAAAACGAGTCAATCTGAGGTTCTGTGAAATGAGTGAATTGGAAGAGATGAAAGTGGCATAACAACTTGTATGAAGGGCAGCGGTGCCGCCAATTCCCTGATAACTCATGAGGCCAATAGATGCACATGAGTAGGAATGCCCTCACTGCTGTGTGCTTCTATACTCACTTGGTGCTTCAACCTGTCCTTGGTATACGTTTCTCTTTGATCAAAACGTTTGATCCAGACCCTCAAAATTCTCTCCTGACTCCTCCTCCTGTACTGTGCTGTCAGAATCCACAATTGCCTTGCCATTGACTAAACTGCAGCCATTTAAGAGAAGCAGATTTCCTTTTTTATCCTACCTGTCTAGGTTTGCACCCAGTTACCACCTGCGGCCTGATTACAAGGCAGGTGGAATAAAATGAATGCATTGTATTATTTTGTGTTGTTTTTGTGGGATGTGTTATTTACTCAATTCCCTTGGCAGAATATTTGTGTAATTTGTCTTAGCCTTGATACACTGTGATGCAGTTGTTTTGCATCCGCTAACCAGTTCGCGCCATGTTAGAGATCCACAATTCGCTCATACATCAGAACCTTAGACCAGTGCCATTAGCACCTAAGTCTGGAATACCTACCTTTTTCCTCACACACTGTACGGCCACTCTGTGTCCATTAACAATCTTAGGTCTTTTACCTACTGAGTTGAAAGTAGGCCTTCTACACATATTTTCCGCCATATTTCACAAGGGCCGATCCTAGGCTTTTGGACAATTCATGTTTTATGTTCCTCGGTTGTGGCTGCTGCAAGCTTTGCTATCAGCTGAGCGTCATCAGAATAATGGAAAAATCATATATCTTATGAGAGGATATTTTGATTAGAAAAGCTGAGCAGACAGTAAAAAGCCTTGGAGGAATGCCACAAAATAGTAGATCTCGGTTCATTATACAGTATTGTAATATGACCACTTTTGCTGTTGGAAAGGAGTCATTTGATCGTTGTAATGCAGTGTCACATATACCGAGATTGAATAGTATCTCGACTATGGTCTTGTGGGCAGTAGTGTAAAAGACTGATATAAAAGTAAACGTTCAGTGCCAATAACCTCTTGTTTATTACTTGCTCCCCAGTTTCACAGGCATCATCAATTTGCTATGAAACTAGATCTATCACCATATGACAATGTTGTGATTTTTTGATGGAGCCAGGAATCACATGAATTTACTTTAGTGCATGTGGCATATGATATTGGTGGGACGAATTTGAAGAAGTCCCAGTCCCAAATGAACACAGTGCACATTCATGAAAATATACAGAAACCCAGGCTGAGGTACCTGCTAGAAATTCGAATCAGGTATTCGAGCCCACAACATTCATTGAGGTGCGCTTGCATTCAAGGCCAATGCCTTGACTGGAATAAAATAATCCAGACCCGAGAGCAGCGGACGGCCCGGGACCAGGGTTCGATTCCCGGCGCGGCAGGTTTCTGGACCAGGGTCAGCGGACTCGATAATTCTCTCGCCTCGGTGCCCACTCTGATCAGCGATCACACTCGGCAACTCTGGGCATTAGCTTGCCTCATCTTCACTAACGGCCCCACCAGACCGCCGGGGATGCCTGGTCTCACCCTGGAGATACCCATTAAGGGACCATCTCTCAGGGAAGCCAGGAAGGGTTTCGCAGCGGTCGAAGCACCTTGGGACCCTCCGGGTAAGTAGTGCGCTATATAAATGCCTATACATACATACATACATACACTGGTGAGGTGAGGTTTCTTTTTCTTTTTTTCTACCCCGGTGAGAACAAGGTGAGATAGAGGCATTATGTTTCCAAGAAACTTTTGTAGAACCCAAAAAAACACAGAGGCCTTATCTTGAAGGTCCCTTCATCTATCTGCTAGGCCGCATGGGCCTGCTTCTAATCTGCTTGAGGATGGGTCATGAATGGGGTTGGAGGAGGGGCGTGAGGGCAGCCCTGTCATGAGCTGGCATCCTAGGCCTGGTGAGCAAAGGAAGGTAGCTTTATCGCCTCTCCCTCACCAGAGGAAAGGGGCAGGGAACCACCTCTCCATAAATTGGGAGAGCAAAGCGCGAATCATTGGACCCCCTTCCTCAGCTGCGACTGGGGGCAGGGGGCTTCACCAGTAGGGGAAGTGGGGGCTGCTTCTTCGCGGGGCAGGATATCAGCCCTTACTCTTCCCCGGTGGGACCCGAGGGAGCGCCTGTCCCTCGGCTGAGGGAGAGAGCATCTTCCTCGGCTTGAGAAGCGGTCGGATGCCTCTCCAAACCCGTCTGAGGAAAGAGGAGGAGATGAAACAGGTTTCCTGGGGAGAGCTCCTTCTCAAGGCTGGGAGTGGGCGGGGGAGGGAGGACAGGCAGACAGCAGAGTGGATTTCTGCCTGAGTGGTTATTATACCGCCGATTTGAGGAGACAGATGACGGCAGTGGCAGAGGAGGCAATAATTGAAAGCACCATGAAACATTAATGAATGCCCAGGGACTGTATCAGGAGTTGTTAAAGCTCACTCCTTCCTCTCCCTGTCTCTCTCTCTCTCTCTCTCTCTTTAAAGTCAAAATCGTTCCACTGCCCTCTAGGCTCAATTATTATTTTTTTGTATTTAAAGGTACAGGATCCATGGTGACCCTGCAGCCAAATTAACAGCATTCCATAATGTAACCGCATCCCTTTTTTTCGCTGCAGCCAATTAAAGTTCTATTTTAACTCCTGCATGACTGTGGGGTGAAAGCTAACAATTTTCTACGCTCCGGTAATAGCATGCTTGGAACCATGAAATGAAGGCAAACTGATATTGTGGGGGTAATTAACAATTATTTCTCAGCTCCCAGCACGGTTTGGGTCTCTTCTTAATTGGCACTTTTTTTGGTTTTAAATTATGCACTTTGAATCCAAGACGCAGCTTTGAATAGATCAGGAGGCTCTTTAGTGTTCACAGTTCTTATTTTTTTCATAGACAAGGAAATTTGAGGTAATAAAATCTGTTGTAAAATTCTCTATGAAAATGTGGGAGTCAGGCAATGTGAAGTGACTGTTCGCTTTGGCTGTTGCATTTTTATCCAGATACAGCAGTTTAAAAGTCCCTATTCATCACAGTGAGATTTCGCTCACAGTCCTATAAGAAAACTCTGTTGGTCCAATGATGGGAGGGGTAGCCCCTCCCAATGATTGGTAATCACCGATTGGTGATGGCCACGGTGCAATTTGGCTCATCAGGAGAGCAGGCAGCATAGGGGCTGGCCTGCCCTGGGATCGCCCGTAAGATAACCCACCATATTGGCATATTGGTTATGCAAATAAACCTGCAGCAAATGTCTCCACTAAGAAGGTATCGTGTGGTTTATTTATGTAGGTTGCTGTATGAGAACGTATGAATGTTGCCGATATTGGCACTATGGAGCAGCACCTTACCGATCTTCAAGCATGAAGTAAACTTTTCCAAGGCCTTCATTGCGAATTTCATGTTACTTCTGCGGGAGATGACAAAATCGGGATTAACAATTCCGGACGGTCTCTCCATGTGATCTAACAAGCATCATGAGCTAATCCTCACAGAATTGGGAATACCATGTGGACCTGGGAATATTGGTACAATTCAGTATATTTTTGCCCATTTCAGTTCAATTAATGCCCCCAAAGTAGCACACATTTACCAGGGCTTGAAGCAAGTTGTAAATGTATGGGTTCTTTTTTTTCTTGCCCCCAGAGTGGGTGGTGAGAGGAAAGAGTTTCTTTTAAGTTAACTGGGGGTGGGGGAGGGATCTGGGCCCTCCATTCTGAAGTATAAGGGCAGAGGGGACCTGGGTGAAGCCATCACCCAGATTGCCACAGCACCTCACAAGTGTCTGTGTCTAGTGTCTCCAGGCCCAGAATAAATTGGGTCAGGAGTTTGAGGACCTTACAATTCTGAGGCCAGAGATGCAGACACCTTTTAGTTGTTCAGAGTAGTATTCCCTAGGGTACAACTGAGGGAAATATGTAATTAGGGCCTTTATCAGTGCTATCAACTCACCCAGATTTGCAGCCCACAAGTCCGCGGACCCATCTTCACCCTCCAAACAAGAAAAATGCTACTTACGACCATAATGAGGTCACCCTACCTGGAAACTTTGCTCGCTCGCTAAAACGTAGTTCACTCTCCGTTGAATTAAATGGAACCACATTCAACAATTACTCACCAGCCTCAGAAACCCAAACAGTTGAGAGATAGTGGAGAAGTGTGGCTCACTGGTTAGAGCAGGCAGACCCTGAAGCAGAGGTCAGACCCGGGACCAGGGTTCAATTCCCGACGCGGCAGGGTCTTGAGCTCAAATGTCCATGGACTCGATAATTCTCGCTTCGGTGCCTGACATAATCATGGGTTCACACTCTGCAACTCTGGGCATTAAGCTTGCTTAATCTCCACAACGGCCCCCCGCGGCGGGATGCCTGGCTTTCACCTTGGGGATGCCCTGTAGGGGCTATCTCACAGGGAAAAGCCAGGACGGGTTCCCAAGGCCAGCGCGGAGATACCCCTTCGGGGGTTGATTCAGGCGCTATATAAGAACCATAATAAGAATACATCCAAGCACAACCTTAGGAGTAACCAGTGACCAGCTTTCCGAAAGTTCATTGAAACTTCATCATGGATATGAAGCGCTACACAAATGTATTACACAATGT